>NC_142065.1:53280003-53589378 GCF_059756535.1 Pantherophis guttatus | reverse complement strand
TTGAGTGTAAGAAGTCACTTGATCTGAAGCAGAGTCTTGAACCTTTTTTCTTGTGCAATGACATGGGCATAAAATTTAGAAACAAATAGCATTAACACATCACAACCATCCCTCAAAGCCCAGCAACAAAAAGTTTTAAGGGGAAAATGTAATTTGGAGACTGAGGAATAAAGGGAGCAAGTTGGGAATACTGTTTAACCAAAGCCCTTCCAAATATATGCTCTACACATGCTCAGGATAGAGCAAAAGCCATTATATGTATTCTTATTATAATGGAGGCCAATGCCGAAGAAGTAAAGCCAGACCATCTGGGTCAACATAACAATATCGAAAGTCAGAACTGCTTTGCTAAAAATGGAAATGCTGTTGACATGGTACCAAATCAGGATACCGATTCACAACCTTACCACAATGATCCTGCCACTGTAGAAGTGGCAGAAACAGACTGACAAGTGGAATAGGAAGGAGAGAACTTAATGCAAAAGAACTGCAGGAATGTTAAAACAGATGCTGAACTCAGAATATATGTAATTGATGCAACCCCTTCTAAAGATTCAATATTGTTTGTTTGATAAATTGGCCCAAAGCAACGGATTAAACATGTATCTCCATGGGATGAAGGGAACCAGACTACGTGTATGCTGAAATTATTAGTGCTGTGTTATGTCTATTCCTAAGGGATGCGGTGGCTCAGTGGGTAAGATGCTGAACTTGTTGATTGAAACGTTAGCAGTTCAGCAGTTTGAATCCCTAGTGCCGCGTAACGGGGTGAGCTCGCATTACTTGTCCCAGTTTCTGCCAACCTAGCAGTTCAAAAGCATGTAAAAAATGCAAGTAGAAAAATAGGGACCACCTTTGGTGGGAAGGTAACAGCGTTCCATGCACCTTTGGTGTTGAGTCATGCCAGCCACATGACCACGGAGACGTCTTTGGACAGTGCTGGCTCTTCAGCTTTGAAATGGAGATGAGCACCGCCCCCTAGAGTCGGGAACGACTAGCACATATGTGCAAGGGGAACCTTTACCTTTACCTATGTCTATTCCTACAAAGATCAGAATCATGCAAGCATATCCTGTAATATTCTTTGGAAGCAAAAGTTGGACTTTAAAGAAGCAGGACAGGAAAAGTATTGATGCCTTTGAATTTTAGTGTTGGAGAAGATGGCCAAGATTATTGTGGGCAGCCAAGAAATCAAACCAATGGATCATCAAATAAATCAACTCAAGAGTTCTTACTAAAGGCAAAAATGATCAGGTTCAAATTATCCTACTTTGGATACATTAGGTGAACATCCAGCCCCCTGGAAAAGGCTCTAATGCTGGGAAAGGTGAAAGGAAAGAGGAAAAGAAAATAGTCAGCAGTGAGGTGGAATGGATTCAGTTGCAATGGCAATAGCAGCACCATTGGGAGACCTGAAATAACAGGTTAGGGATAGAGTGTTATGGGGGGTGGGAATCTATCTATGTAGTCACTAGGAGTCAAAAACAACCTGATGATACATAATCAAGCAATCACCCAATCAGATTTTACTCTCATTCAGAGGAAAAGGGAGACATTTGCTATGGGAACAAGACTGTTGAAAAAAAGCTCCTTTATGTTCCTCATTTAACATTAGTCAAGTAAACTGCTCCACAGTAAGTGATAACTGAAATGTTCTTCTGCATGTGAATTATTTTGGAATGAGATACATGAGAATGTCAATCTGGTAAGCACAATGCAAAAACAGAACACTACACCACCAGGGGTGGGCTTCAAAAATTTTAGCAAGGGGTTCTCTGTCCGGTTGCTGGGTGGGCGTGGCCAAGTCGGCCTCCTGCACCACGGCTTTCCTCAAGCCTCCAGAAGGGCGAAAACGGCCTCCCCAGGCTCCAGAGGCCCTTTGGAGGCCTCCCGAACTTCCGGTAGACATGTTTTTTGCCCTCCCCGAGCCTCCATGCATTACCTGCATCCAAAATGGGCCATGTGGGGACTCCTGGGAGGGGCGGGGTGAGGTGGGAGGGGCCAGCCACGAATGGGATTTGGGGGTTCTCTGAACTGCACAGAATCTTAGCTAGAGGTTCTCCCAAACTCCTCCAAACCCCCAGCAGCCCAACCCTGGACACCATCTCTTGAGCATACTCATGAACTTTGATTCAAAACTCTCCACTTCAGAGACGCAAACTATTGCTCAGATATTGACTAATGGTAATTTTTTTTCATTCTCGTCGCATTACAGTGCCGTACTCATATTCAAGGAAATTACAGATCGGTTTAGAGCACAATCTTATTTACAACCAGTGCAACTTAGAAACATTTTGAACACTGCTATCAGAATGTATGGATTTTAAAAAATACATAATAGTCCTCGACTTACGATCACAATTGAGCCCAAAATTTCTGTTGCTAAATGAGACAGTTGTTAAGTGAGTTTTGGCCCATTTTATGACTTTTCGTTTCACAGTTGTTAAGTGAACCAAGGCAGTTGTTAAACTAGTAACTGATTCTTAAGTGAATCTGACTTCCCCATTGACTCTGCTTGTCAGGTCATAAAAGCATGACTTTGGGACACAGCAATAGTCATAAGTATGAACCAGTTGCCAAGCAGTCAAATTTTGATCACATGACCATAGAGATGCTAACAGTCGTAAGTGTGAAAAACGGCCATAAGTAACTTTTTTCAGTGCCATTGTAACTTCAAATGGTCACTAAACGAATTGTTGTAATTCGAGGACTACCCGTAATGAAGTTATTTTCACAAGACATTCCAATACACTTGCCTAGAAAATATTGTTCAGTTATAAAAGGAATTCCATTTTCCATACTCCAATTTTTGATGGTTTATATTTCTTCAGCAGATATTGCTGGCAGAGATCTGCTCCTTTTAATTTTTATTATCTGCTATCTCACTACTAGAATCTATGAAATAGGAACTGGGTAATTTATTTGCTTTGCATCCTACAATCTTCCACATCATAAATCAATTCATTCCCAATACTAAAATTACATCATAGCCAGAAGATCCTTGAAAGGATAACTGATTAGCCATTCCTCCATAGTCATTCCTCTAATTTAGAGGTGGTATTATAGTTATAAAGGTGGAACCGATGGTTTAAATAAATTATCTAGGCCAACTTGGGACTTGGACTGAAGGATTCTAGCAGTTGCCAAGCCGGCTCTTATATTTTCACATGCTAATCTCAATCCTAACACCCTTTAATTTATAGAAAATCCTATTTCATGGTTCAAAATACCTGAACAGCTACAACTGTAAACCAATTCAATCTAAGAAAGCAGAAAGTCATTGGGCCAAGATTATAGGGACTGGCAAAAAAATGACATGGAAAAAAGTCTAATAGGATAGCATATAAAAAGGATTAGTAAGAAGCAAAATGCGGGAGAAAAAACCCCTATAACTGACACCAAAAAGAAACCTCTACTGAATGGTCTACATCAGACTTACATCAACCCTAACTCTGGTCCGTGGGGCCGGTCTGGAAATATCAAAGAACTAGCCTGCAGTGCAGTGCCTCTGCTGGCCAAAATGGGCCATGTGTGGCCCCCACACGGACTGTTTTCGGCCTTCCTGACCTTCTGCAGCACTCTGCCAGCCAAAAACGGGCCTTGCGGAGGCCTCTGCATGGCCCGTTTTTGGCCGGCAGAGTGCTGCTAGAAGCCGGGGAGGCCAAAGTTGAGGTGAGGGGGACACCTCATGCAAAAATGAGGTGCGGGGAGGCCGTTCAGGCCGAAAACAGGGCAGAGGGGGCTGTGCACGCCCCCCTCACCCCGTTTCGGCTGGCAGGATGCTGTAGGAGCTGTCCGTCCTGTCTCCCCCCCTACCCCCCGCTCTCCCCACCACCACCACCACCACCAGCCAGTGGAAAACTACAATGTTGATCCATCCCTTGAAGAAATACAGTTTGACACCCCTGGTCTACATCATATTCAGGCTGGATACATTCTAGCAATCTGAAACATGTTTTTTTTTCCCCTAGTGATATCAACAATAATTCATGAAAAGTTTCTACCTAGCCTTTCATCCAGAATATCTTTTAATTATTTTTATTGCTATTATATTTAAATAATGGGGGGAAAGAAAAAAGAACAAAATTATTATGCAAATACATACATTCCGCCCATGTATTATTAGGATTGCAGGCAGCAATCCTAATAATGTAGAGAGTGCTAAAATGAAGAAACCTGAAATAGAATGGTAAAACCAGCTACTGGCTGTATTGGGATATAATAAATAAACCATAGGTTAATACTGCAAGTCAAAACTGCAACAAACCTCTATTACACATGCTGCCTTCATTCTCTTTTATAGTAACTGAAGTCTCTACACACATAAAACGTGACTGATTTTATCTATAATATGCTTAAACATGGCAATTTCAGAATACAATTTATGAGTCTAGCTGATACTTTGTCACTATCAAAATTCATATTGACCATAATGTTTGTTTCCGATCACATGGTATATTGCAGTTAATATATACTGTAAACTTCTGATTTTTGAAGTACAGAGTGAACAGTGACTGTGTGAATCCATGGTTCACTGCAGCAAGCTAAATTATGGTCCAAACAGACACAATTGTAATCTACTGTATGTGATAAAACTGTTCTAATAGAGAAAAGATCCTCTTGTATTCTCAGTGTTACCTTAATAACAGCAGTACGATTTTAAAAGAATTATTTTGTTATACAGGTGAGTCATTTTGCACTATAGTATCCAATTTAGTGCGTTATACTAACTTGCCCATCATTTTCTGAACAAAAATCATTAATATTGGCTCCATGCTCCTTTGGAGGGAAAAAATAGGATTGTTCATGCTGGTTTTATGAAAGCTAACTTTTATGTCATAATGTTCAGCTAAAATACTATTTTAAAAATTCTTTTATGTAATTTGAACATTCTAGATCTGTTATGTTTACTTAGATCTTAAAAATTATAACTCTGATCTTATGGCAACGTATTTTCAAATGGTCTCCAACTCAATACTGTATACTCAAACATCTTCAACTAATTAATTTCATTCCTTTCTGAATTATGGATATGGCCTTGATATATTTTCTCCCTACAGCTTATTTTTCCATTAGATGCCTTCCTATCAGCCAAGCACAGTCAGTGGCAGCAAGTTTTGAGACATGGAAGCCAAACTCTCTGGAAACCACTGAAAGGCCCACATCCCTCTATTGCAGTGTTGGCGAACCTTTTCAGTACTGAGTGCTGAAATGGGAGCGTCTGCTGGAAGAGCAGCCGCCTGGTGCGCATGCATGTGCCGGGAAGATGATCTTCCGGTTTCTGGTGCACACATGCGCACCAGCCACCCGGTCTTCCGGTTTCTGGCACCATGCACGTGCGAAAACTAGCTGCCTGGTGCACATGCGCATGCCAGAAACCAGAAGAGTAGCTGCCTGGTGTGCATGCGCGTGCTGGGAAGATGATCTTCAGGTGTCCGGCACACACACACCGGTCACCTGAACTTCCGGTTTCTGGCATGCGTGCACATGCGAAGACCAGCTGGCCGGTGCGCCGCAACCCGGAAGAGCAAGGGGGGACGGCCCGCATGCCCGGAGAGATGTCTCTGCGTGCTACTTCCAGCACACGTGCCATAGGTTCACTATCATGGCTCTATTGCAACAAGATCCAAGTACATGAAACCACCACTCATCAAATTTACATCTCCTTCTATTTCTTCTTCTTCTTCCTCCTCTATTATCTTTGTATTTTCTAGCATCTTTTTTATCTGCCATATGTAGATACTGCAGTTGGGCTCAACATCATCATATCGGTGCAACAAACCATAATTAGAAAATGGTACATATTATATGTACATATTTATATTAAATAATTTATAATTTATTTATATTAAAATGGAATATTATATAGTGTGGGAGAAATGGTACGAATGGCTAGATGAGAGAGATAAAAGGCAAGGGAAGATCAAATAAGGAAGATATAGGAGTAGAAATGTAACAACACATAAGAGGAAACAGAAAAAATGCAGTTTGTAGAAATGAAATTGTGTACACTGTTATTTATATGTATATATGTAAATAAATCAATATTAACTTGTATGTATAAAGGGTACATTGAAATAAAGGAGAAAAAAATGAATAAGTAAGAAATGTTTAACCTTTGCGAAACTATTGTTTAAGGAGTCTTTTTTGTTTTTTTGAAAAAATGTTTAATAAAAATTATTTTAAAAAAAGAAAGAAAAGAGAATGGTACAATGGAAAACTTATTACAGGTACTTCTCAACTTACGACCGCAATTGAGCCCCAGAGTTCTGTTGCTAAGCGAGACCTTTGTTAAGTGAATTTTGCCCCATTTTACGACCTTTCCTGCCACCGTTGTTAAGTGAATCACTGCACTTGTTAAGTCACACGGTTGTTAAGTGAATCTGGCTTCCCCATTGACTCTGCTGGTCAGAAAGTTGCAAAAGGAAACCACGTGCCCCCGGGACACTGCAACCGTCATAAATATGAATCAGTTGCCAAGCATCCAAACGTAAATCACATGACCATGGGGACCATGAGGCACTTGTTTCAGTGCCATTGTAACTTCAAACAGTCACTAAATGAACTGTTATAAGTAGAGGACTACCTGCATTTGGATGCTTCTTTAGAAATTACCAATCTATTATCTGGCAATATAGCTGGGTATTCTTGATTTATTGCTATGGCAGAAGAATCAAAGAAAATCCATTCTCTGCTGCAAGTAACCGGCCCCAGAGTGCCAGCTGCATTAATTTCTAATAATGCCAGGGGCTTCCATCAGAGGCAGCAATATCATTCAGCAAGGCTCTGAAGGCAGCCAGGAGCCATGGATATTATCAGTCCTTTAATCTAGCCACTGTGCAGTATTCCCCAGTCCCTGTTCGCCTATCCCCACCAAGCAGGTGCGATCTTTAGCTACCATGCTGAGAGTTTAATTGCTGAAACCCAGGGACAGCTGCTCTTACGCATCTCCAAATTTGTTTCCAGCAAGCAGGTCTATCATCATCTATGCTATGGACGGTGATATTAATGGGGGTTGAGGGGTGGATATGCAATGATGCTCCTGGGACAAAGAATTTCATTCCCCCCAACATATATTTAAATCTCTCTCCTTTGTTCTTCTGCAACATTTGGGATAATCTAGAAAGCCTGACTGTTATTCTTACAAACAGGCAGGAAGAAAAAAATATATCTTTCCTTTTAGGAAGGTATAGGCTGAAATCACTGTATCCTGCATTTTCTAGCCTTGGTTGTACTTATTTGGTGTGAACACTCCTTTAAGAGCCACAGATAATATTTCAATCTCAATAGCTTCACAACAATAATATATCAACATCAATGTTCCTGAAAAGAGGTTGATAATCCAACAGATCTCAAGGATATCAGGTTGACAAATTTTGGTCTATATCTGGAGATGTAGTACTATGCTCGCTTGAAATAGGATTTTTTAAAATAATAATAATAATAATAATACTGTTTGGGATTTTATATAGAAAAATACGCTGTATGTTGGAGCTAAAGAAGGAGATACATACTGCAAAATATATTATAAACTAGGAGCAAGAAAATAAGATGCAAAATTAATAATCCTTTAATTATAAAGCTTGCAGAAAATTTAGTTATGTAAGAAAAATTTGATAGACACAAAAATTGAAAGCATGTAATTTCTTTTATCAAACAAAAGCAGAGCAAATGTCAATATATAGAACCTGCAGGAAAACATATTCTCCAATGTAGGACGATGTTGGCGTTAATAATAATTAAGCAGTAAAGTTTTTTTTCATTAAAAAGAAGTATACAATGGCTCAATAATAGCCTTCAAATGGTAAGGTAAAACAGGTCTATTGAAACTACAATTCTTGACACATCTGCAATCAATCCACACACATGAACATATATTTCAGTGGCAAAGTCTGTCAAATTTGCCATTGGCATTTGGTTCACTTCAAACTGAGTTTGCTCCAACTATCCATCATTATTTTGTCCCTGGAGGTAGATACCAGCAGCATCACATGCAAAATTTGGACCATAAATGTGGCTCCATAATTCCTACCAGAAACCTGGTAGAACAGGTGTGACTACAACGACCCAAGAAAGAAATAGACAAGTAATGACTAGTAAAAATTATTGCTGAAGGAAAATAATTTTGAGTGCTGGTCTGGGTAGACACCGTCTAAGACCATAGGGAAAATAAACATTGCCAAATTCACAGTCCTAACCAGAACTAACTCAGTAATGGATCATATGCATTTAAAACATCATGCAATAACTCATCTGACTTTGTACAGAGGTAATTGCCTCCTGGAGATGCTATAGAAGTAGAGACTTAAATGTTTTGTAGTTGTAACCTATTCTCTTCTGAAGAACCTGGGGCAGAGCCTTTTCTTCCAGATAAGTTTAATAATGTAGGCCAGTGGTCCCCAACCTTTTTATCGCCGTGGCCCGCTGAGCACGCGCAGGGGTGGGGGCACGGCCCAGGAGCTTTTGCGCACGGCCCATTGCGCACGGCCCAGGAGCTTTTGCATACGGCCCAGGAGCCTTTGCGCTGCAGCGTTCATGTCCCCCGGCCGCTGCGCGGCACGGTGCCAGGTACTCCACGGCCCGGCACCGGTCAAGGGACGGGGGGTTGGGGACCACTGATGTAGGCCACCAAGCTTCTTCTAGGGAAAGGTGAATTATGTCTTGCACCAAATGGGAGATGCTACATAAGTGAGTTGTAAGATTTGAGGATAATCGTTTCAGCAGTGGAGATGGAATGAGCAACAGACACCACTATAGGATTTATCCAGGCTAACCAAATGTGCTGTCTCCTTGCACTTGCATCATCAATACTAATTCTTCACTCATATTCCAATCATTTGGAATGGGCACAATTGGTACCATTTTAGCCAAGGGCTATTCTAGTATAAGCCCTGTCTACTTCCAGATCCGATTTTTACAGTTCAAGGACTTGCAAGAAACTAACTATTTCCTACACATCCCAAGCAGAATACTAAGTCAGGGACAATGTAGAAAATTAAATGGGAAGAAGCCCCAATTGCCAGAGCCACCTGAAATACACAGGGTTCACTGATGCCGGAAAGAGCTTGCCAACGATGATGGTTGTAGGGAGGTTTTTGAGCAAAAAGCCTTAGCAAAATAAAGTCTTAGCAAACTGTAGCACCCAGAAACTAATCAGAAGGCCTGAAATGCCATGTCTCTAATCATCTAAGCCCTGGCCAAAACTGTTCTTAAAGAATTAATCCAGCCATATTTATTCCCACTAGATCCAACTATACATAGAGGACATAACACCAGGAAAGCCTATTTTAGCTAAACTATTTTATAGACAACATCTATCCTATCCTATTAATAGGATTAGGAACTCCAGGTCTTTGGCAGCAAAGACATCTAGAAAGCTCTAAAACTTTCCTGACCTCTCATGGTTATCTGGATTTTCGTAGCCCAGATCTGGTAGCCCTCAATAAACTACGCGGTGTTACATTTTTGTCGTGCATAATCAAACGTATAAATATTCCTGTCATTGAAGAACTTTGTCATTTGAACATTTACTATCTTAAGATTTAATCACTGGCCCTTTTTGCACGCTCTTGACACCATCAGCAGCTTCCTTTACTTTTAGCTATATGTTACTTATAAATATCTATCTGTTGATGCTTGCAGCCCTGCAGCCCTTGGAAAGCTCTGAATTGGGATAGTGACATTTAATTTAAGTTAATTGCTAGGCATTAGGCACCCTAATAAAGAGGCAATGTAAGAAAAGAAGAGCATGTGGCTAATTAAAGGGGTTGTATCTTCAGCTCCCCTGACACATTTCTTCCACAGTATGCCAACCTGTGGCACAAATTTAGCAGAAGAGCAACTTATTTGTCTGCTCAAATAAAAATAGTCTTGAGGCAATGTAAAGACCAGCAAACTTTCAATGGCATAAATTTACATCGTCAAGATTTTTATGGGAACCCCAAGTGGCAAATACAGACAAACTATCCAAAATGCTTCATATGATAACCAAATCTCTTCGTGACAACTGCACCAAATTCTTTTCTTTCCCTGCTTTCTAAGTGCTGACAGAAGAACATCAATTCCTACTTAGAAATATTCACAAAATTCATTCTCCTGGCATCTCATGCAATCTGTCCTGGCCACTAAAAAGCCATTTTGATGCCTTCACATCATCATTCAGTCTAGTCATATATGAGACAAGTCAATCTTATTTGGGATTAATTTTGAGTGATTGACTGATTTCAACAGAAAAAAGAAGAAGAGGAGATATTTTTCTGGAAAATTGGCAACATAGAGAAAAGGAACTATTTTAGAATGAAGACTATGACAGTAAACTGGGGTAATGCAACAAGATTAATTGTTTGCATATTTTTCAATCTCCACCAATTCTACAATGTCTCTACCGAAAGAACCAAAAATGAGAGACTGGCAGCTGAATTTCTAAAAGGTGTCATCCATCCATTTGCACAACACCTATAAACTTAATCAAAGATTAGGGATCAGACTCAGTAATTTGTTTTTCATATGTGATTTTGTTTCCTTTCTTAATTGCTATAATAATTTTAGCTATAGCTTCTCAATTGGGCAATGAGGAAAACTTGAAGAAATAGAAATTGGATAAAATAGCTTCATTACTTCCTTCTGGTCTTATGTTCACATTGCTAAACCACAATTTTTTAAAAATCTGTTATTTTGTTAGCCAAGCCACACTTAGCTGGATTCACACATCACATAAACTATAAACTATAACTACAGCTGATATACCAGAATGGATATAACCATGACTTATAGTGATATAAACCAAATTTTATTATAGCCTAGTAGTATATTTGATCCCAGTCCATTAGCTGACACAAATTCAGACTAATACCTCCCACACCAAAACACACCTTACCTGTTACAGAAATTCTCATGGTTGCCTCCAAAGGTCTATTGTTATCCAGGGCCCTGCTCAAACGTAGTTCTCCAGTACTGTGGTTCAAGAGAACAAGTTTCAATTCATTGCCTTGCTCAAAACTGTATGTAAGACTATCAGAAACATCAGGATCATAAGCTGGGATCCTGCCAATCACTCCAGTGGGGAAACTGCTGGACTTGTTGGTGATGTAGTTATTGAATATGATCTCAAAGTTCTTCAAGACTGGGACATTGTCATTCCTATCCAGTAAACGAACATGCACAGTAGCCCGGCTTACCAGTGGAGCTGAAGTAGCTTGGACTACTATGACATACTCAGACTTGGTCTCATAATCCAAATCCATCAATGCTGTCAACTCTCCTGAGAAGATATCAAGTTGGAAGACCTCCGGAATATTACCTTCCACTATCTGATACATAATTTGAGCATTGGTACCCTCATCTGGATCACTGGCAGTGATTCGGGACACCACTAAGCCTATTGGACTATTTTCTTCCACAAAGATGTCAAACTCATCATGTTCAAAGACAGGGGGGTTGTCATTGACATCAAGAATAGTGATATGGACATCAATTGGAGTCCTCATGGCCGGTACTCCTTTATCAACTGCATATGCTCTAAGCTCATAGAGTGGAACATTTTCCCTGTCCAGTCTACGCAACGTCCTAACAATACCAGAGGTGGTTTCAATTATGAAGTCTCCATCACCATCATCTCCACCCTGAAAGGTATAGAACACTCTCCCATTCATCCCAGAATCTCTATCTGTAGCAGAAACCTGTAGGACACTTGTGAAACCAGGTACATCCTCATAGACAGATCCTTGGTAATTATCCCTTAAAAACTGAGGTGCATTGTCATTTACATCATTAACTAGTATTTCTAGATAGGTGGTATCTGATTTCTGTGGGATGCCATTGTCACGAGCTGTAATTGCCAAAGTATAGGATACTTGGTCTTCATAATCCAATTCCATCTGAGTTGTCACAGCACCAGTATCTATATCAATTTTGAACTGAGGAATACTGTCCTCCATGAAGTAAGTGATGCGAGCATTCTCCCCTGTATCTTCATCCGTAGCACTGATAATAACTACGGTAGTACCCACTGGACTGTCCTCATTGATGTTAACAGTGTAATGGGAACTCTGGAACACCGGTCGATGTGTATTAGCATCAGTTACATTAACAAAGACCTGAGCTGTGTCAAACCGAGTGCCATCAGAAGCTGTGATTGTAAGAAGGTACTGCCGCTCTAATTTATAATCCAAGGGTAGGGCCAGAGTGATGAGACCACCACCACTCTGGCTGGTGATGGAGAAGCGATTGCGAGTATTCCCATTCGTGATCTGGTAGGTGATGACACTGTTGACATCCCGATCAATGGCTGAGACAATAAGAACACTGGTACCCACCGCTGCATCTTCATTGAGACGCATGGTATATTCCCTTTGCGTGAATTCAGGATTGTTATCGTTGACATCCAGAACAGTAATACTAACACTTGCTGAAGAAGTCATTGGAGGGTTACCATGATCTCTGGCCTCAACCCCAAATTTATAGAAGTCCACAGCTTCACGATCCAAACCAGAAGCCACTACAATCCAGCCTGTGTTGTTATTGATAGTAAAAGGGAAACCGGGACTCATATCAACCAGAGCATATTCAAGTCGGGCATTCTCCCCAGAATCTGCATCAATGGCTTGGATGTGAATAACAGAATAGCCCACAGGTACATTTTCCAACACCGTGGACTGGAAAGGGGTGCTAACAAAGATAGGGGCATTGTCATTCACATCCAGTACCTGGATGGTCACCAGCCCACTGATGTTGGAAAGGGGCGGCCTTCCTCCATCTTGGGCCCTAATGCGAAGAGTGTATTCCTTATTCATCTCATAATCAAGCTGGCTGACTACATCAATATTACCTATTTGGGCATCTATGTAAAATTGTCCCCGAGTGTTGCCACTCATTATGCTATAATGCACCATAGCATTGCTGCCTTTGTCCCTGTCTGTGGCATTTACCTGCAGGATGTGGGTGTTTGAAGCAACATTCTCGGGTACCTGTACAACATAACGTTTCTCACTGAACTGCGGTGAGTTGTC
The DNA here is from genome assembly GCF_059756535.1 of Pantherophis guttatus. Taxonomy (NCBI): domain Eukaryota; kingdom Metazoa; phylum Chordata; class Lepidosauria; order Squamata; family Colubridae; genus Pantherophis; species Pantherophis guttatus. The sequence continues at coordinate 53,576,371 of NC_142065.1, read as the reverse complement.
ATTGTCATCCTCCACTGTAATATGAATTGTGGCCGTGCTGCTGCGTGCTCCTGGGTCTCGGCCCTGGTCATTGGCCTCCACTATCAGCTGATAGGATTCCACAGCTTCTCTGTCCACAAGGCCATTGGTGCGGATGACTCCAGACTTGGGGTCAATCTCAAAGATCCTGTTGACCCCGTTCCCGTTCAAGATGCGGTACAGGATGTTGGCATTGGGGCTTGCATCGCCATCGGTTGCTCTCACCGTCAACACTTCGTAGCCGACCTCAAGGTTCTCCCGCATGCTCTCCTTATACTCCTGCTGCTCAAACACAGGATCGTGATCGTTGGTGTCACTGACAGTGATTGTGAGTGTGGCCAGAGCTGTGCGACGCGGTATGCCGTGGTCTGTCGCCGTCACCCGGAACACATGGGTGCTTTTGGTTTCTCGATCCAGCTCTTCAGCTGTGGTCACGGCTCCTGTCTGGGGATCAATGGCAAAGAAGCTGTTGGAGCGGCTGTCAAAGAGGGCATCCATGGAGTAGTCCAATCGGCCCGCGTCCCCCTCATCAGGGTCCATGGCCCTCAGCAAGATCACAGGTGTGCCTGCTGGTCTGTTCTCCGGCACTGATACTTGGTAGGTGGGCATCTGGAACTGGGGGCCGGTGTTCACATCCCGCTTCCTTCTGCTACCCCCCTCTCCTTGGCAGCCGCACCCCTCCGAGGGCCACAGCTTCTCCATCTCCTGCTGCGAAGAGCCCACAGCCAGGAGCCAGTGGACTGAGATCTCCTTCTTCTCATCGCAGAGTTGGCACGACAGCCCCAACCGTAATGGGCGTCCCGGCCGGAGACAGAGGGTTCGTGGGGGCAGTATCAGTTCTCCCCGGGGATGCAACGGCCCACGCTTGTCTCTAACGTCGCCTTCGCCGCCGCCTCGCACCGCGCACCTTAGCTGGCAGCCGCCCCGCGAGCTAGCGGGCGGCAAAGGAATGTGGGTGCCCGGTTTCAAGCACAGAGTCCGGCTTCGCCCTCTGCGGAATCGGCCGGCCGGAACCGGGGCCAAGAGAAGGTGGCTTAACAGCAACAGCTCTCCATCCTCGCCCGCCGCCGCCGCCGCCGCCGCCGAAGCACCATCGCACGGCGGCCCCAGCAGGTGCGCCCAGAGGCCGCGGGCCGGACGCGAAACCCGGCAAAGCCACAGCGGCGGCGGCTCGGCGCAAGCGGCCGGTTCGCCCGGTGGTGACAGCGGCCGCTCAGGCAGCCGAGGGTCCCTGAAGGGGGCGCAGAGAGGGGGCGGTTCGGGGCCGTCGGCGCGGGAACGGGGGATCCCCAGCGCCAGCAGTAGCAGCACAGCCCGGCCGGGGGCGCCGCCACCGCCGCCGCCGCCGCCCATCTCCCACCGCCCGCAGTCCGGTTTTCGTTTTGTCCGTCCAGCGATCAGCAATTGCGCTTCATGCCAAATGGGAGATCCGGGCCGACGGGCTCTCCCCGCCGGGTTCTCCCGATGAGCCCGAGCAGGTCCGCCGCCACCGCCGCCGCCGCCTGCTCTCTCCCGCCGCAGCCAGCTAAGGTCTAGCCGCCTGCCAAGCAAGCCCGGCTCGCCTCCGCTGCGGCAGCAGCTCTGCGAGGCTCATTTCCATAGACCTGCGGCTCTTAAAGGAGCCGCGTCAGCCTCGCTGCTGAGAAAAAAAAAAAAAAAACTGGCGCGCGGTGGGGCCTCCCTTCTGCCCGCCTCTTGTGGGCAGCAGCCACCTCAGGGCAAGAGGCCTTCTCAGCCGCCTCGCACCTCTGCTCCAATGGCTACGATCCACCGCAAAAGCGCAGAGCGTGCAACAGAGAGGAATCCGGGGCTTCCCTCAATACCTTCCACCAATCAAGGACTGTAGAATCGCGGGGTGGGGGGGAGGGGGGAGTCCTCCCCGCGCGGCGCATTTCCAAGTTCCTCACTTGAGACCAAGGTTGAAAGGCGGCCTTGAGTGCTCAGCCCTCGAAGCCCAAAGCAGTCAGAAAGAGGCTGCCTGTGAATGTGCTTTTCTTTTCACCTGTTGGAGAATGAAACAAGAGCACTTCCAGGCAGGCAGATCTTGAGACTTGTGAATCCAAAGAGCAGTGTTTCTCAACCTTGGTAGCTTGAAGATGGGTGGACTTCAACTCCCAGAATCCCCCAGCCAGCGCTGCTGGCTGGGGGATTCTGGGAGTTGAAGTCCACCCATCTTCAAGCTTCCAAGGTTGAGAAACACTGCCAAAGAGGTTGCCCCAAAATGATCTCTGAAACGATGCGAGGAGGTCAAAAAAACATGGTGGGGTTGAGAAATGAAAGACAATTGGCCTTCCCCAATGTTCCACCTTGTGAAAGTGGAGTAATTTCACAAGAAAAGTCATCTTTTAAAAAAAAAAAAAAAAAAAAAACAAGGGGAGAGGACTCCGTTCCAGAAGATGGCGTTTATGTTGACTATTTCTAAAATCTATAATAATTGATCATTTTGTTTATTGTCATAGACATTAGTTATCACTTATTATTAGCAAATATGGTCTTCTCAGATGGGCTCATTTTGGTCAACAAAGTTTGTAGAAGGAGAAGGAAAAGGAAAAGGAGGAGAAAGAGAAGGCAACACTACTCCAAACCAGCAATTGTTCTTTATCTTTACAAGGTAGGTACAAGATATGCATAAAGATCAGGAGACAAAAAACAGTTCATGTTTGGATCAGCAAAGGAAACATCCCCAGTGTCCTGCTGAAATAGGATGTTCCTGGCTGTCCACAAAGAACTTCTTCACAAAAGGATCCCATGTTGTGGGTCTCACAGCAAGAAAGACTGTGTCTGTCCTATAGTAATGGGGAGAACTTGGCAGAAAGCCCCAAGGAAAAAAAATGCTCAGGTAGGTTCACAAGGCAGGAAGAATTCAGCGGGATCCACCCCAAAGCCCCTCTGGCCCAACATTGGGACCCTACTTGAATGGTCCTTCAAGTATCCATGGAATGATCACTAACATGACATGAGAATTCATGTATCTTTTTTATTTTTAAGCAAAGGAGGCTGGAGTTAACATGTGGAACTTTCATATTCCATCAAGCCACAGATTCTTAGAACCATGAAGAAGCCCTAATGAACAGTTCCATATACAATGCAAAAGCATAAATAACTTTTACAAACTTGCAAATTAAGCCATAACTTGTTCACTGATTTTTAATTCTTGAATTAAGAGTATCAGAAAAATTCAAACATTTGAAAATTCTGAATGAAAGTGTTGTTTTTTTAAAAATGATAGTGTGATTCTCCATTATGTTTTGTTAAAACTTCTGAGCCCACAGCATTAGCAAATCCAATTAGCAAATCCAACTTCTGAGCTCACAGCATTAGCAAATCCAATAGTTTACATTATGTGAGATACTTTGTTTTGTCTTTCTTCTCCTATTGTCAGCTTACTTGGATGATTTACTATTCTGAAAGGGAGAAAAAAATATGCATTCACATCACGATATAATATAATACATCACTATCAATGTCTCCATTCACCTTTTCCCCTTAAGCTATACTCCCCAAACTTAATACAATGAAAGTCCCTTAATCATTCTGCTGTTTTCTACATCTCTCCCATCCCAAAACAATCTTTTTGGGAGTACAGTAATAAAAATGTGCACATTAAAGGAGGAGAGACATGTTAGTTGGTGGCAGAAATCAGGAAGAGCTTAATAGCATCTCATGAAAACTTACGCCATTTAATACAATTTGCTAGTTGGAAAAAGTGCTATCAGACTCCTGAAAACTCTACACAGTATCTCAAGCTACAACATCATAACTGTCTATGTGGGAGCCACAGTATTGGCAAAAAAAATTATTCTTTTCATATGCATCCTCGTGTAAATTTGTAAGGATTTCATTGTAGCCTATTGATTATTGTATACATTAAAGATTATACTAAAGGGAGGTGTAATGGCAAAAAAAAAATAGGAACCCCTAATCTAATATAACACAAGCATGAACAGTCTGTTCTGCAGACAAGCAGAATTAATTTCCACTGAAGACATAAAGCAAATAGATTATGTGCGAGATTTCCGCCATTAAGGTTCATAGAAAACTGTCCTTCCGGTCCATATATCTGAGTTTGATTCTTACAGATGTTGTGATGAGTTACAAACATAACTCTTCCCCAGCAGTCTTGGAAGAGGCAGATGCTCAGCTAGTCTATATTGTAAAGCATGAAACCTTTCTTCATCTGCTACCCTACAGATGTATTGGATTTGAATTTCTGTAATTCACAGCAGTATGAATTGATTGCTAGGATTCCCAGAGTGGAGGTAGCAGGTAGAAGTCTGCAGATCATCAACAGCTATAAGCGGAACACTTCGGCATCTGAAGGAGGGCCCAGGAACCCACCTTGTAGTAATATTCCTTATACTTCTCAAAACAATTTTGTCAGCTGCTCCTTTGCATTCAGCACACAATTTATGTTTAGCAAATGTAGGATGCTGTATGTGTGAAGTTTACCTCAAGCCATTCAAGATATGGCAGGGAATCCATATGCCACAAAGTTTCTTGCATGTAATGATTTATCATCTCTCCTTAGATATGTTGGTTAATACATAGCTACCTGTGCACGCCTGTTGTTTAGGCAAACTGAGTTGCTTGGCATAGTCATGAATGTAGAGCCAGTCCCTCACGTTTTATATCAGACTGAAGGCATTAGGCTTGATCCTGGGACTATGGATCACTGTGGAGGCCTTGTGAAGACAGATGACTCCTGGGTGGGTAGGTGGGAAACAGCAGAAAAAATGTGTGTGATGAAGCACTGGAGCATGTTCAGAAGGAGCCAAAGAATATGCAGCAAATATCACTGGACTAATGCACAAATTTGGAGGCATGGAGGTGAAAAGAAAGTCTGGACAAAAAAGTGAATGGGGCCTGAAAAAACATTTTCTTTTTTTAAAAAAAATTTTAAAAAATTTTTTATTGTAAACACATTAAAACAAACACACAAACATGCAACATTTATATACATAAACTCTTTTTACAGCTTTCGTAGTGATCCTTTCTTAATATTTACTATTTATACAGATTTTAGCTTTATCTTGTTCCATATTGCTATCTATCTTCTTTATCATCTACAATTTACTTGACCTTTACATTACAACATTTATGTTGTAATTTACCAATTTTACCCCTTGATTTTAACATTTCTGAAAAAACATTTTCATTACATTAATATTACGTTACATTAATTTCATATAATTAGTTGGTGATTTTGCTTTTCTATCATATTAAAAAGTAAAACATGACGTCTTTTGGAAGGGGTCTGAGGACCACAGCTGAGGCTTTCTGGGGATGTTCATGGCTTTGGGTCTTGAATTGTATACTTCCGCATTTGATGGACCATGTGCCTGGGCTGTTCCAAATCAGCATCTGATCATCCTAAAATCTAAGATTCCTCTTTCTAACCCGTAAGACTATTGATTAGGTCAACTCTCAATCTGTTCTCTGAATCAAGGCAATTTTTCCGGAGAAGATTTCATTCAACCCACTGTTGTGTCACAGGGCTGGCCTAAACTAAAGAAGCCTGAGCTCAAGAATCTGTCTGAGTGATAAATACAGATAAGCATAAATAGTAAAATTATGCTGGACAGCAGCCTTAACTAGTACCCACATGGTTCCTTATTTCTCCAGTCTCCAACAGCTGGTCCAGCCCCAGTGGTTGACTGTCTGGATCCAAAGTCAGAGCTAAGGGCTGGATTCTATATTTTCCTTCTATCTCATTCATCTTTTTTCCTTTTCACACCAGCTTTTGCAGCACATCTTGCTTGTGTACATTTTTGTATCCATAAGAAACCACAAGGGCTGCTCTTAGAATAGTCTTTCTTAAAAGGGCAATGCCTCTAGTTTTCCCACAGCAACACTCATTGCAGGTGCATGCATCTATGAAAAGTTTCAACTAGTGAGCTGGACAAATGCCATAATACCAGCACTATGTTTGTCATATACATAATGGCAATGTGCAATCAATGTTCCTATTACAGTTGTTAAACATGTTTAAATCTACATTCCAATAATCTCTTTAGAAAGATAGATAGATAGATAGATAGATAGATAGATAGATAGATAGATAGATAGATAGATAGATAGATAGGCAGATGATAGATAGATTAGAGAGAGAGAGAAATGATAGATAGCATTTTTAGAAAATGAATGCTGAAAGCCAATTCTTTCTACAATATAATATGAAGACATACAGTAGTTAAATCCTCCATAGGTCAGAAAAATTTTGCAGCAAAAATATTTCTCTTCTCTTGCTTTTAAACATTTGCATTTATATATTTGTGCAATGGTTATTTGCTACATTATTTTCCACTTTTTACACAATCGTATAAAATAAGTAACTACCAAAATCACCCAGGGAGCTTCCTCCATCTATAAAGCTGGACTTGAAGCTGGATTTCCTGGGTCCTAATCCAAGGCTTTAACTATTACATGCCATTGGTTTATGATTAATGCAGTGCATTATGATGGAAGGAGGAGGAGGAGGAGGAAGGGGGAGGAGGAGGAATTTGAAACACCCAACTATTCATATGGTACTTGAGAAAAGCATTAAAAACAGAATGTATCAGATAGTATATAAGGGCTTAGCGTTCTCCAATCTGATGTCTTCCAGTTGTTGACATAAAGTCTCCCTAAATAGAGCTTGATCCCATAGATATGCCTGTGCAGTCATCTTCACAACAGTGTGTAAGTGGTTTACCACTGTCTTCTTATGGAATGACTCTTTTTACTTCTCAGTCTAGTAGTCTATAGTCGTGGAGTTCCCATCCAGTTGCTAACCAAGCTACACCCTACTTAGTTTTTCCAAGCTTGGCAGTTTAGCCATATGGTACCGCATTCTGTGATTGCATCTCAACTCCGATAAATTCCATCCAGCATTGTCAAAGACCATATTAAAAAACAAAAAGAAACATTTCATCAGGTATTGCAGCCATATGCTCTATTCCCATGAAGCCCGAGTGGAAATGTCAGCTGATTTTCTTTATCAGCAGAGAAAACTTTTAAAATTGCCTTTCTGAACGATAAATTGGTAAGATGGTAATGTTCAGTTTTGATCTTATACTATACGCCAATAAAAACACAGAGATCACTTAGGAATCAGTCCTAGTACATTTTAGGGATAAGGAATAAAATGCATTATTGCATATTTGGATTTAAATATTTTAAAGAAATAAACAATAATAATGAGGCGACGGCAGCAATGCACACACCATTTGCCACTTGTTTAGGCATTGTACAAGCATACTCCACAGGTGTTTCTTCACAACAGTAACAATATGTTGAAAATGTGAATTCCTTGGCATTTTTCCATGACAGCAAGGGAGATGGAGTATATTGTACCTCCCTCTACTCCTTTTATCTTCAGAGCAGAGCAAACATTTAAAAATATTTTGTTGGGTACATGATGGATCTAGGCATGCTGGCAAGCTTGCAAAAAGGGTCTCAAAAATGTTTGGACAAATAAAACGTAACAGATTGTCTTTTCATCTGTGTTATTTATGGTGCAGCCCCTTTAGATGTAGGTTGCTAGAATTGTAGATCTGTGGTTTGTTTTGCTTCTGTACATGTTTCTGTATCTATATGGAGGCTTTTAAAATGTGTGAACCCATGCCTGCCAACCCTTTGTTACATGTCACTTCAACAGGGCTTACTTTCAGATAACTTCAATGTATTCAATTTCCACCATGCTTAGAGATCAACAATTATTGTACCAGCAACCTAGCAAACAAAAACAAAATGAAGGAGTCCAGTGTTTGCAACAAAATCAAACAATTTAAAGTGAACCAGTTTCACAATATGGGGGAAAAATGGAGCTCTGCCAAGTTCTATATGCTGGCTGAGGAATTTTGGGAGTTGAAGTAGACACATCTTAAAATTGCCAAGTATGAAAACACTGTGCTAAGGAGAACTGCCTTCCTATAAATACCTTAGTTTGTAATGGAACGTTGACATCTAACTATTATAGAACAAAACAACTGCAAAAACAAAACAAAACAAAACCTGGCACTGATTTGGGTGTCTTGGCCACATGGCTCTCTGCACTTTCACAGAGCAAAGCTGAAAGCAAATTATGGAAGGTCTCCCTTAAATACTTTTAAACTCCTGTCTCAACCATTAATGGCCAGGCCAAGTCATTTTCTTGCCAAACCCCAATGAAACAGGCAAGCAAGCCAGCCAGCAAGCAGGAACTATCAATGGATCCCAAGGATACAGTGAGGAATTTACCCGCTCCTCCTAGTCTAAGGAGTGAAAACAAACAAGTTAGACACCACCATTCAGAAGAAGAATGGCCATCAATTAATTATACCCTGGATTTAGGACCCATCCTGGAAGGGTGTTGAAAGAATCTAGTACCATCAGGGAGACCAAGAAAGGGGGAATTGCCTTCAGACAACTTTGTTAAATTTCTAAAGGCATCTCGGGATCTGAGCTAAGGATGTGAAGGGGTTAAGATTAGACAAAGAATACAGGAAAATGGAACTATAAGAGAGGCAGAGATATCAGCAGCTCCTGCCATCAGGTTGCATCACAGGTGGAAAAAAATTTCAAAGCAATATTTCTAGGTAGAAATAAATAAATGCACCTTCTCTAAGCAGACTCTAAGTTCCTTTAGGGCAGGAGGCTCACACGGATTTTGAATGGCATGTCAGGGGTTGCATTCCCCAAAGTAGAGAGATGTGGCCAGGGAAAAAAAAAACAATGGGATTTCATTTCATTTAGTTTTAATGAAACGATTTTTAAAATTTGGCCTAGTGGCTACTCGTGATTTCAGATTGTTCACTACTTCAGATAACTCATTATGGGAAAATCTGGAAGTCTCCAGTCTCCAACTACATCTGGCAAGAGTGTCAGATATATTGGAAAACCCTGATTGTAGCTAAAATGTATATGCCCCCTCCCACATGTGACTCCCTTCCTCTTTCATGTGGAACTCTACAACACAGAAACACACTTATTTGTGTGTGTTACTTCTTCCTTTAAACAAGTATGTGATCTAATTTCTCTATATCCTGTTTAAAGTAGAATTTGGAAGAGACTGCCATCAGGACAGGACTGTGGGACAAAACCCTACAGCTTCACATGTTATAATGATTCCCCCACCCCTGCAAACGCAGCAGGACTGTTCTACCACGTATTAATGTCCTACTCATTACCTTATAAAATGAAATCGGGGTGAGCTATAAATGCAGGGGTGCTATTCAGCAGGTTCTGACAGGTTCTGGAGAACTGGTATTTTGAGTAGTTCGGAGAACCAGCAAATACCATCTCTGGCTGGTCCCAGAGTGCGGTGGGAATGGAGATTTTGCAATATCCTTCCCCTGGAATGGGGTGGGAATGGAGATTTTACAGTATCCTTCCCCTGCCACGCCCACCAAGCCATGCCCACCAAGCCACACCCACAGAACTGGTAGTAAAAAAAATTGAATTCCATCACTGTATAAATCCATTACACTTGGAATCAAAATTTGGTGATAGTCCTCACAGTAAGTAACACAACCAAATGGGTTATAGAACTCCACAAAAAAAGAGCAAGAATTAGGAGATTTAATCTGTTCAAAATGTACTTTAAATGATTTGCATTCCAGATGAGACCCTCCTTGGTATACTCTCACTATTGTCAAACAGCTTTCCCATTATGGTAAACTCACTCTAAAACATTTAGACACAATTCATTTTAAACCATTAAAAAGTTATTTAAGCTTCTTGTACTACTCCAAGAATATTCATAAAGGAAAGGCAAAATTTGCTGCCATTCAAAAAACTGTTTCATGGTATTAATTCTAATACTTAATCTACAGATTACATGAGCCAGTAAAATTATTAGTCAGGAAAATATCCAAGCTCCAGCATCTGTTAGAAGAGGTAGGGGGGATTTTCTCCTTTAAATGATCAAAGACAATATTTTAATGTTACAATAAAAATGTCAATTTTTCATGAATCCCAAAGAATTGTGTAATAATCTTTGTCACTAAATCAAGACTGGACTCTTAAAAATGGAAACTAGAAATCCACCCAATGGAGTCTGGTATGAAACACAAATTAGAATAAATAAATGTTGCACTCAGACAGTTGTCTTCAGCATCAAAATCAAATGGCACTTGCAACTCTTCCCCACAAAAATCCATCCTGTTAATTCCACTTGTAAAATGAGAGGGGGAATTTTTCTTTCTGTTTGCTGCTGTTATTAAACAATTGGAAATCAAGAGTCTTTGTCAATCTGTTGCAAATCACCCAGAATCTATGGAGGTTACTTCCTCCTTACCACTGACTCCAAAGGCTTATGTCAATAGATTGGTAAATGATACTTTAAAAGTTGGCAGTTCTGGTCCTGGAGCATGATAATGACATTGAATCATCCAGCATTAGGGAGAGGAAACTGTTCTGTTACTGCTATTAGTAGTGGGGCAGGTCATACTGTTGTGCTGAAAACATATATCCAGTGGGAAAGCTAAATTCTCTCCTGGAAGCACCAAATAACTGCTAACGCAATCGCATAGCATTGGCAATCAGATGGTGATGATGGCACTGGGGGGACACAGTGCAGGAGATGATTCCAGACTTTAAAATCACTTGCCTGGTTTGGAAACATAAGGCAAGAAGTGACCAACAGAGTTTTAATAAACAGGCAAAAGATCGCTTCAAAGCAAAAGTGCTCAGTTAAGCGAAGTCCTTTTTCTGCTTTAAAGAAGATGTCTCTGTAACAGACCCATCTCTGGAGGAAAGGTTTCTTGGCAGGAAGGTTTGCAGGTTTCTACACCAAAGCCAAGACCGGAATGATTGGTACAGATAGACCAAGAGCAAGACAGACAAATTGTGGAGATGAGGCAATCTCAAGGTGACTGAGCCTGGCCCTGTGAAGCTGCTAAATCATCACACGATCAATTCTGGTCCTCCTTATGTACTGTTGGCCCTTCAGTGAAAACAAAGAACAGGAAATGTCACCCCTAGTGAGAAAACCAGCCAAAAGAGCATTACTGTAGCATCTTTTGTGATAGAAGGACAGGAAGGATGCTTTCAAACTTACTTCTTTTGGAGAGGCCAACTGGCATGATTTTCTCCTCCCCAATCTTATTTCTATGCTGGATTGGCAATGAGAGGATGGTGGCAGAGGGCACAGCAACTTTTAAGGCACCATAGCAGCATTTATTTATTTATTTATTTTATTTCTATACCGCCCTTCTCCCGAAGTACTCAGGGTGGTGTACAGCCTAATTAAAAACACAAAGACAGACAAAATTTAAAAATAATTAAAATTATTAAATAATAGGCCCAGTTTATAAAACCCCAAATTTAAAATCCCATTTAAAACCAATTAAAATCTTTACATTGATAGCCCAGCCTGGCGGAACAGCATGGTTTTGAGGGCACAGCGAAACACACGGAGATCAGAGATTTTACGAATTTCTGGGGGCAGATCATTCCAAAGGGCAGGGGCTCCCACAGAGAAGGCCCTCCCCCTGGGTGTCACCAGCCGACAGAATTTGGCCGATGGCACCCTGAGGAGATCCTCTCTGTGGGAGCGAACTGGCCGGTGGGAGGCTACTGGTGGCAGAAGACGGTCTCGAAGGTATCCAGGTCCAATGCCATGGAGCGCTTTAAAGGTGGTAACCAACACCTTGAATCGCACCCGGAAGACCACTGGGAGCCAGTGCAGCTCGCACAGGAGGGGTGTCACGTGGGCACAACAAGTTGCGCCCATAACCACCCACGTGGCCGCATTCTGGACCAGTTGGAGCCTCTGGGTGCTTTTCAAGGGGAGCCCCATGTAGAGAGCATTGCAGTAGTCCAGTCAGGAGGTGACAAGGGTGTGAGTGACTGTGCACAAGGCGTCGCGGTCCAGAAAGGGCTGCAACTGGCGGATCAGGCGAACCTGATAAAAAGCCCCCCTGGCCACGGCCGTCATATGTTCTTCTAAAGACAGCCGTGCATCCAGGAGGATGCCCAGATTGTGGGCCCTCTCTGTGGGGGGTAAAGACTCACCCCCAATAGTCAGAGATGGTACCAGCTGACTATATCGCGACGCCGGGAACCACAGCCACTCAGTCTTGGAGGGGTTGAGTCTGAGCCTATTTCTCCCCATCCAGACCCGCACGGCCTCCAGGCAGCGAGACATCACATCAAGGGCATCATTGGGGTGGTCTGGGGTGGAGATGTACAGCTGAGTATCATCAGCGTACAGATGGACTCTCACCCCAAAACCACGGATGATCTCACCCAGCGGCTTCACATAAATGTTGAACAGAAGGGGCGAGAGGGCCGACCCCTGCGGCACTCCCCATGCAAGGCACCTCGAAGTCAGCCTCTGCCCCCCTGTCAACACGAACTGCGAGCAGTCAGAGAGGAAGGAGGAGAACCACCGCAAAACGGTTCCCCCTATTCCTAACCTCCTCAACCGCTGCAGCATGATACCATGGTCGATGGTATCAAAAGCCGCTGAGAGATCTAACAGGACCAGGATAGAGGAGCAACCCGTCCCGAGTCCTCCAGAGATCATCCAACAATGCGACCAATGCCGTTTCTGTGCTGTACCCCTACCTGAAGCCCGACTGGTACGGGTCCAGATAGATAGCTTCATCCAGGTGCCCGGGCAGTTGTCGTGCCACCACACTCTCAACAACCTTTGTGGGAAGCATAAGCTTCCCACGAATTATAGGCAACTTCTGTGGGGCTCTTGCATCATGTAAGCCATCATGCAAGCAATCCTCCTTTAGTGACTGTTCACAGTTTTGATGGTAATGAAAAAAGTAACTTTACAAGTAGTCCTAACATTCACAAACTTTGCAGGCCTGTAAAGCAAAGGAAAGCTGAAGTAAGATGCAATTTCACTTTGCAAGCACTTTACTTAATGACCCAGTTGCCAGTCCCAATTGTGGTTGCTTAACAACGACTACCTGTATTTATTTTGACCATACTTTGCAAATACAACAACAACACAGCAGCTTTGTTCATATGTCACACTACACCCTAATCCATGATTTATAAACCTTGCGAGTTAGGCTGAGATTTATTAGTAAACAAACTTATATAATTGCTCATCTACTAGAAGCAACTCTGAATAGCAAACAAGAATCAACATCAAGAATCAAGAGCCTTTGGTGGCGCAGCTGACTAAGTGCTGTTAAAGTAGCACCAGCTGCCTGCAATTACTGCAAGTTCAAATCTCACCAGGCTCAAGGTTGACTCAGCCTTCCATCCTTTCAAGGTAGGTAAAAATGAGGACCCGGATTGTGGGGGCAATAAGCTGACTTTGTATTAAAAAAAAGAACACCACTTTGAGGGGGGGGCGAAAGCCCTACTAAGCAGGTATATACAAAAGTACGAAGGCTATTGCTTAACACATTGTAAACCGCCCTGAGTCTCCGGAGAAGGGCGGCATATAAATTGAACCAATAAATAAATAAATAAATCACAAAATAGTTAAATTAACTGAGCAAAGAAGGAAAAAACCATAAAAAACAATACTGAAATCGCAATAAAACTTCCATTCATCAACCATACCATGCTGACTTAATCAACATTCTGGGCCCATCTTCACTGATTTCATGAAGGCCAACAAAGTCAAGTCTATTCATATCTATTCCATAAGGCAGGTGCTACAATCCAGAAGGCACATTTCTGAGGCCTCACCAGACAAGACTATTTCACTGAGGGGATTCAGAGCGTATGCTCCCTGTCAGATCTGGTGTGGTAGGCAGAAACCATTAGAGAGAGAGATAACCTGGCCCCATGCTATGAAGGGCTTAAAGATGATGACCAGCACCCTGAATTGCACCTGAAAGCCCACTAGGAACCCATGCAGCTCACGTAGCAGTAGTATTACATAAGTGTACTGTAATACACTCACTACTGCCACTGCATTGTGGACCAGCTGCAGCCTCCAAAGGATCTTCAAGGGCAACTCCATGTACACCAGGTTGCAATAGTTCAATTGGGAGGTGACTGAGGCATGAAGAAATGGGAGCAGTGCCTGTCAATCTAAAAAAAAGATACAACTAAAAAATGTCATGGCTGCCATTTGCTCTTTAGACAGGAGCCCAGACTCCAGGAAAACACCCAGATTGTGCACCAACTCTGATTGCAGGGGTGTAATGTCAGCCAGAGTTAAATATGGCAAACCATGAGATACAGGTGGCCCAAAACCTCATAGCTACTTGGCCTTGTCAGGATTGAGTTGAAGTTGGTTCTTCCTATCCAGACCTGTATCACTTCCAGGCACTGGGAAAGTACCTCCACAGCATCACTTGGATGGCCCAGGGCAGAGATGTACAACTGAGTATCATTAGCATACTGATTCTTGACCCTGTGCCAACATATCACCTCATCCAGTGGTTTCATGTAGATATTAAATAGGAGTGGAGAGAGAAAGGAACTCCATGGCTCCTCATAAAGCAGAGCCTAGAGCTAAACATTATCTGCCCCGCCCAAAGCCCCCTGCCAACACAAACTTGAACTGGTCTTGGAGGAAGGAGAATCACTTCCTATCTGGGCCAGAAGGATGCCATGATCAATGGTATAGAAAGTCCGAGATCAATTAGGGCCAAAAAGGAAAGTTGCAGACTGGATGAAAAATGTTCAATATTTCCATGTTGAGGAATGATCTCTTGAGGAAGGAACAGATTACCACCTCCATCAGAGCACACATAACTGCTCCCTGCTGCAAAGAAGCATTTACCACTACGTAGACCCAGCTACATGTTACCTCCTAGGAGGCTTTGACTAAGCAGGAAGGAAATACATTGGCCATCGAGAGCAGAAGTCAACCACCCAAGGATCCTGTCCACCTCATTAGGAGTAGCCAAGTCAAACTCAGCCCAGATAACTGGACAAGACGCAGTTCCATTCATTTGCACAAGACCAGCACCGACAATCTAAATGGATCCAAGTGACTTTAATCAACAGGTGTGTTTCACAATCCTCATAGTGGCCCCACAAGGGCTCTCTAAATCCATCCTTCCCAAGGAAGGACTTAATCACCCAGAAAGTATGATGTTGATCCAAAAGCAAAGGAACCACAGCCAATTTGTACCCACACAGGTTTGTTCTAGTTATTCCTAGGTGCCTAAACAAAACCTGTAACATGGATTGAGCAATTACAGTCATGGCCAAGCAATGATTCTAGTGATTGCAGTAATTTGGAAAGAAAATCTTTGCATGCATTTGGCAAAGTGCCTACCAGGGAAGGATTGGATCTGCTAGTATGGGAGCAGAAGCAATTAACTGAGTCGACCCCTAGGTCTATAGGATTAAGGTGGCCGCCTCCTTAGCTAGAAGCCAACAGAGATATTAAGGCAGCACTTTGTTCTTTGAACCTAATGAATAGTTTTATATTACTGATGAATGAAGCTGAACAGGTAATGTTGGAACTGAGCACATTGTGTTGGGAAGGAAATCCAAAAAGAATGCAGGGTAATGTATGAATGGACTGAATGTAGTCAGTTAATGTCCTAAGAGTTTCCATGGCAAGAAAACAAAAATTGACACCTAAAAATGATTCTTAAATTCTAATTTTGCTGTTAGAAGAGCTCATTTATAAATCCTAATAGAGTTAGTGTCACAGTGAGCCTTACACAAGAGCAACTTACCCATGTGGGAACTTACACATACAATGATACATTGTGAAACCTACATATGAAAAGTCATCCAAATGTGTGTGTGTGGCTGGGTGTGCTAAAATAATAAAATAAAATAATAAAATAAATAAAATAAAATAAAATAAAATAAAATTAAAATTAAAATAATAAAATAAAACAATATAATATAATATAATATAATATAATATAATATAATATAATATAATATAATATAATATAATATAATAATATAATCATGTTGCCTTGTTTAGAAAAGACGTAGCAGTGAGGTGGAAGAATGGATTCTGAAACACTATGAGACAGAAACTTACCGTTTCAGAACCTGTCCCAATATTACGCCAATCCAGGGGAAATGAAGGCATCATGGATTTTTCACACTTCAAGACACATAGGAATAAGTTTAGCAGAAACCTGTTCCACTGCTAAAAGCTCTCAACATAAAAATACTGTCTGTTATGTCATGGCTTGGATAACCTTGTCCATCCAAACCATCCACGGACAAAAATCAAGCCACCATGTGGCAACTACAATATACTCCCCCCCACCCCGTGTGTGTGTGTGTGTGTGTGTGTGTGTGTGTGTGTGTGTGTGGAGAGAGAGGGGGGGGAGAGAGAGAGGGTTTGTATGCTTTTAGAGCATGGATCAGTTTTCATTCCCTTTGCAAGTCCTAGCTTAGGCTGGTGCTTTACAAGCAGGTTCATGTCACTGGGATAAGAACGATGAAATTGCCTTCAGGGTTGTTCTTTTAAAATTGGCAGAAAAGCAGCTCGGTTGGGGGCAAGAGGACTGCCTCTGTCTATGCCTTGTAAGTCACCTACCACTGAACAGACTCAGTGTGAGACTCTATGATTTTTCTTTCTTTTGGGAAGCAAGATGATTGCCAAACTCGGATTCAGTGGGATCCCACAGTGGAGGATAGATTAACCTATTTCCTACTGCCACTAACTACCATGCTTAGTTCTGTTCATTTAGACAGTTTCAGAAATCAGCTCCCACTTTCCCAAAATAGGAAGCCTCTGTCAATTTAGTATTTGAGGAGTGAGGAGTGAATGTGTGCGATAATTTCTTGTTAACCACTCTCCTTATGTTTGTGGATTCAGCCATCATTAGAGATGGTGAAATCCTGTTCACGTCCTTTTCTAACCCCCTTCCCTCCCCCCCCAAACAGGGTTGGAAGAACCAGGAATGTGAATTTCCAAGCCCGCTTTTTGAATTACAAATGGGAGCCTCTCCAAGCTGTTCCTTTTGTTCTCCTTTCTATTTAGCATTATTCCTCAGCGTAGCTGATCAAAGAAAGCCAGGGACAAGTGCTCTCAGTCAGAGGGATGGAAAGCCAGTGGCCAATGAATGGCTACTCCTAGCTCTCTGGGTACCAGATGCTCTTTCATGTGCAAAATAACTGGGCAAAACTTTTTTTTTTTAAACCCAGCTACACAATTAATAAGATCAATCCCTCAAAGTGCACAAGCATTTAATGGGTCTTACAATGTAGTCTGAAAGAAACCCTCTCTCTCAAGCCAGCCTGCATATTCTCCTTCTCCATTAAATGTATCACAGCCTGCCTACTTTCTCAGCTAGATGCCATTTACGAAGACAAGCCAGAAATATTTTCATCAAAAGAAAAATGAGAGGCAATTGATACTGATTACCATTTTCTCCTACTTTTTTGCTTGTGGCACAAGGGCAAAAGCAGGACTGTAATCACTCATAGGCTGGAAGCTGTGGCAAAACTTGTAATTGTGGAAAAGCAAGATCCAGATTACCATAATAACTGGCATTAAAGAAAAACTCTGTTCATCTCACCACAGGATGAATCACACGAGGCAACCTGCTCGAAAATATCTGCCTGTGATGAAAAAATTCTCTTGAAGTGTGAAAGGGACTCTCCATATGACCAGTTGTTGTTTGTGCAAAGATTGTCTATCCAAGTGTGGGAGGCCTCCACACTGAGAAAGCTGGTTTTGTTGCTGTTTTTCTTGTTTCACATTTTCAGTTAGTCACCACATAATTGAAAAATAGGTTGGCATCAGAAATCCTGTGTTGGTTATCATTCAGGAAACCATCCCCAAGGTCTGATTCTAAAGAACAGGATTCTGTAGCCCAAAAGGACCTCTCTAAGAAAACAGTCAGTGGATTTCACTGAGGAGAAAGATTAAGAAGACTTATGATCACAGTAATCAAGTTGTCTCTAGAACAGAGGTCTTCAAACTTGGCAGCTTTAAGACTTGTGGACTTCAGGCCCCAGAATTCTGGGAGTTGAAGTCCACAAGTCTTAAAGCTGCCAAGTTTGGGGACCCCTGCTCTAGAAGGTGAAGCTCTCCACACGGGCTCAGCACGGGGTCCTGACTGACAAGCAAGCACAACACTGTAGCTTAATGTTTCTCAACCTTGACAACTTTAAGATGTGTGGACTTCAACTCCCACAAGTTCCCCAGCCAGCACAATGGAGATGAGATCAGTGCTAGGCTTTTTTCAAAAAATATCTAAGACCTGCCTTTTCTTCTGTGAGTGGGGGAATGCTTGTATGGAAGTAGATATTAATGAACCTGGGATTTCTGATTCATGCATCTTTTACATCCGTTGTATGTATCCATATTATATCCTGTTTCCCCCCAAATAAGACATTCTCTCATAATAAGCCCAATCGGGCTTTTGAGTGCATGGCAATAAGGCCAAGTGCTTATTTCAGGGTTCAAAAAAATATAAGACAGGGTCTTATTTTCAGGAAAACACGGTATTCACATCTGTATCAGGCAAATACAAAGCTTATTACAGTGATTGGAGTTGCATGTGTATTCCAATTCCTCACATTGCAGTTTTCAGAGAGTGCTATTATTATTTTTTTGCTTTATACCTACAGAGCTTGTCCCAGACATAATGTATAGTTCAAGTGCTCCATAATTCAGGCTGATATCCATTGGAAATAGAACAGGGCAGAAGACAGACCTTCTACTCCCCTTAGCTCTTTTTCAATAGGCTTCTATGTTTTTTTAGACATTGTAGGAGAATCATGTTTGGCTATAGCAATGTTTCTCAACACTGGCAACTCCCAGACGTGTGGATTTCAACTTCCCCGAGCATGCTGGCTAGAAATTGAAGTCCACACTTCTTAAAAGTTGCTAAGGTTGACAAACACAGTATTAGCCAAAACCACCATGCATCTAATGAAGCGCTCTAGCTCACAAACGCTTAGGCCATTAATAAAATTGGTTAGTCCAAACAGGTGCAACGAAAATCCTTCTAGCGTTTTTTAGTGGCATGTGTGGGTGTGGGTGTGACGTGTGGCTTTTATTACATGCTTCCTTTCCAGATAGAAGCTAAAGTTGCTTTTAAATAGCAAAAAACATATGCATAGACTGAAGTGTTCAGAAGTGACCAGCAACATCAAACATAATCCTTGAAACAGTTTAAAAGCAACTATAGCAAGAAGCAAAAGATTAAAAGCCAGGAAGGAAAATTGTAAGGAATTATTATAATGATGGCCAGACACGCCATCATTTTACTCTAAGGCTTTATTGCGTCTCTTTAGCTTGTGTGCCACAGTCATTATGTTTGTAAACTTAAGTTAAACTAAACAAGGCTGTACTTTACCACTATCCTCATTCTTTCCGTCACATACTATTTTATTTCCCTTTTTAGGCAACGGTCTCCTTCTTACAAACTCAGCTTTGCACAATGTTCAAATAAAGCTGCTATGTAGCTAATGAAGTACCTGTGCATGAAGCTCTCATCCATTCTTTTTAATAATAAAAAGCATGAGACAAAGCAGGTTTCCCTAAAGCAGGCATAGAAAAATAATAGCAAAATACTGATATTTTTCCTAATATTTAGAACTCACATACTATTTAGATCCTAAATAGTTTCTCAGAGTAGGAAAAAAACAGTTTTTCTTGCACTAATATTATCCCAGGCAACTTTCTTTGCTAAGCAGCTAAGAGAGAGAGAGAAATCAGCAAACTGAAGAAAAATTTGCCCCCATTAAAAAAATAGAGGAGATGCTGTGATGGAGAGAACTTGGCCATCACCATAAATGGCAACAGAGGGAGCTTTTTATGGTTAGCAATAAGAATGAGGCATTAGCAGATATAAGTTAGCAGCTGCTAACTGGGCAGGTGCAATTTCCTGATGTTCCAATCAATTATTTGTAAATTGTGTTGATGCTACTCATCAATCCATCACAACTGTCAGAAAGAATAATTGTTGAGAATACAAGTTTTTTTCCCCTTTTTGTCTCAATATTCAGAACTTACTGTAGCACTGCTGCTAACTATTGGGCACAAAAGACAATTAAATGACTAAAAGGTGCTGCCAGTTACTGATCTACTTATTCTACCTCAGAAGGTAGAATAAGGTAGAAGATCTACTGATCTTATTCTAGATCAGGGGTGTCAAACTTGCGTCATCATGGCGGTGCTATGTGATGTATGTGGACTTTTCCCTCCTTCACTAAACTAGGCATGGCCAACATGTGACACATCTGGCCCTTGGGCTGCAAGTTTGACAGCCCTGCTCTAAATAATAAAAATGTGATGCTTAAAGAATATTCTGCTAATGGCTTGACTGTGTTTATCAGCCATTGAGACCATCAAGGACATTTGCCAGTAATATAATTCTATTGCTTGAATAAGCTCAACTCCTGATGACTACATGGAGATGTCTAAGTAATTTTGAAGTTTGGTATTGCCTTCTTCCAATAGAGAGAGAGAATCACACAGCCTTATTTACTTGCTGGTCCAGGTCAGTCCTGGCATTTCCAAATTGTTGTCCATCGGAATCACTCTGTGAGATTGGTGGTGTCCAAATTTGATATATAAATAAAATGTAACTTTGATCTGATCCTGCTTAACTTTTCTGAGATCAGTCAAGATTGGTCAGATGCTGCCACCTGCTGAGAATCCTGCATGAGGTAATGTCACAAATAACTTTTTTGGCTCCCAAGTGAGGTTCTATGGTGGACTACATGTTCCTGAAGGTGCAGCGACAGCATTGCGGTGGAGATTATCATGAATTCTAACCAGTCCACTCTCCCCAGACAAGTAGAGAATATGAGATCACCCATTGCACTCTGCAAGGAATCTGCAGGAACTGAAGTTTTGCAGTCAACTCATCAGTTGAGTGGCTAGAGGGATTTCAATCAAACTCACAGCCAAAATGCAGCCTATAAGTACACAAGGTTGGCAAAACCCTCACTTTCTTAATCACTATTGGATATAATCAATTTACAACTAAAGAGGGATTTTCTGAGCAGGAGGATAAAAGAAATATACTTGATGAACCAACTGTCTTTCTAGATTAAAGGAGAGGAAAAAGGCTTTAAGAGGTTTAAATGTTCAACAAACAGCTTAATAAGAATTAGTTATAAGGAAGTTTAAGAGATAAAGGGGACAGTAATTTTGAAAGGTTAAATTTTTGTGATGGTGCTTTGGAAAATATTGGAATGGAATTAAACAAATAGGTCTGACAATTACCAGAAAAGTGGCCAAAATAGGACAAGGGAGGAGGGGATCATTAGAACAACCTGCAGAAAGAATTACACCAGATTTTTTTTTCAGAAAATGTTTAGGGAATTAGATAAATAGTTGTATGAAGGTACAGACGTAAGAATGGTTTGGGATGCAAGGACAGTTTTTATTTTATACAACATAATAGTGAACTCAAAAGGACAAGCTTCAAACAAATCTATTTACAACCTGGTCTTGAAGTTACAGTTGCCACACAGAAACACATAGTGTCACATGACTGCATTTTAGGCACTTGGCAACCAGCTTGCATTTATGACTGGTTGAATGTCCACCGTCACGATTGTAATTTGCAAGTTTTTGCTCTTTTCTGCCAAAAAATATCTATAGGATATGCTGGACTTGCTTAACAACCATACAATGCTTAACCACTGCAGTGATTCACCTTACGACCATTGTAAAAATGTAGTAAAATCGAGACCAGTCACATGGTGCCTCAATTTATGACCACAACCAGGCTCTATAGTAGTTTTAAGTCGAAGACTACCTGTATGAATTTTGGAGAGAATTTATTTATACTCCATATTTCTTAACTGCCCTTTTTCCTCAGATTAAGTAAGACTGATTTACATTTCATAAAAAGCACAAATTGTCAATAAAGATCTAACTAAAAAACCTGTGAGATACAAAAATGGACAAGATAGGGATGTCTCCTCTCCTGTTTATCTTAATTCTTGAAATATTGACTAGACATATAAGATGAAAGAACTGTGGTAATAAAGATTAAGAAACATAAAAGACATTTGCTGATGACTTGATGCTTTTTTAAAAAAGAGAAATGATAGTTAAACAAAAATGGTTAACTTATGCTAGTGTAGTCTTTCTCTCAAGGAGATCTTAAGTTAAAAACAAGAGATTTGGGATTCGGTTATATAGTATATATCATTGATTTTCTTATGCTCAGCTAATGGAAAGATTTAAATTTGACAATTATGATTTTGAAAATGGTTGAACTGAATCTGATGTGGAAATGGGTACAAATAATCACATTATTGCAAAGATGTCCTAATTTACTGAAGATGGAAATTGAAGATGAACATATCAGACTATGGTAGAGAATATAGTGTCAATATGAAATTGACACTCTGATTAAAGAAAAACTTTTGACTAATTTTATCTCTGCTTGGGAATCAATTTTGGAACTGAGATAAATGAAATCCTGACTGGGATTTTATGACTAAAGTTATATGGAATTATAAAAATAAGGTAGGCTATTATCTTTAGAATTTGATGTATTTTTTATCTATGTCTATGCTAAAGAAAGTCAGAAGTCATTTTCTTTTTATTTTGCTTTCTTTGAATTTTTTTTTTTTGACTTATTTCTTATCTATAGGGTTTTTTCCCCCAAAATTCAATAAAAAATTTTTAAGTTAGAAAGATTATGGTTTCACTTATTGAGAATCTCACCTGTTATCCCACTTACAAAAACGATGAAAGAAATTCTGAGAGTTCTGTACACCAAAAAGTTCCTAGAATGCTGTGCAATGTTGTCATATGGACTTGAATTCATTTAAAGTGATTAGTGTTTTTGATACTGAATTGTTTTATATATTTACAAATTTCCCCTTTCAGGAAAAATTAATGGCAAATTCTGCATTTAGTCACCAATTAAACTTGCAATATCATTTGTATCATTACCTTCCTCCAAATTGAAAAGTTTATTGAAAGCTTAATGAAAAATAAATGTTCTCGAAAGCATAAGTATAGTTAAATGAATCAGAACTTTACAGAAAACTCATTGTTTATAAAATCACACATGCCCATTTTTTTACCCTGTGACGTGATTTTATAAACAATGAGTTTTCTATAAAGTTCCTGTTCCTTTAATTTCATAGATTAAAAAATTAAGATCAAGTGCTGGACATCTTCCCTCTTGTACCTCTCTTAAGATTTCAAGAGTAAGCTCTCTCTCAGACCATCAAATATAAATCAACCTCAGTAATAGCATGAACAAAGCCACAAGCTGGGATTTAAAAAACAGAAGGCTGCTGAAGTGTTTTGTAAAACCAGGTCAGACTTTCTGTCTGAAGTAAATTTACTGTATTGCAATATAACCCATTTAGTAGTTAATTTACAGTAGTTCTATACTCAGCATAACTGAACTAACAAAATCTACTGTTGTGTATAATTCTTTTTTATGAAGTATAAATAATGACAGGAAGAAGGACAACAAACTTTCTATCAAATCACACTCCTGAAGCTTGGCAATTTGCACCAATTAAGTAGTTGATTTGAATGTTAGATGACCTTAATGTTTTATGAAAAATTATAATCAATTAAAGATGCATGTTAAGATACATCAAACACCCAAGAGATGTTATAGCTGCTATTTTTCCTGTTTTAATTCTGGCTTTTGCTTTTTTTAATTCTGTTTTGCTAGCCACCAAGAGCTAGGTATATAAGATGGGTGGCCTATAAATTTATTAAATAAGCAGAAATGTAATGCATGATATAAGAAAGTACACTGCCAATAGGAAAATATTAAAAATTCTTAATCTTGTAAGATGCTGTAAAGCCACGTAAATTTCTGCAACTGTGAGAATTAAAAAGGGCTCCAAGAAATATGGAAGAATAATTAACTAAAAAAAAGACAATTTCTTAAATCTTTGCTTTATTGACCAAGTCCCTCTAAGTCATTTCAAAAATCATGATGGTAAAATAACACAGGTGCCTACATTTATTTCCCCTTTTGATATTTGCCTTTACCTCTTATTTCAATATGCAGATTTTTTAAAAGTAAATGAACATTATACAGCGTTTTGTTTCCTCCGCTTGAATTTGCAATTCTGGGCTTGGACAGAATTTTTTTCTCACATATAATTAACATAATTTAAAATGGGTTGGGGGCTGGGAAATCAACAGCTTTTGTACTGCTTTTCACTTTCACAGTGTAAGGAAACGCACATATAATCACTATGAGAAGCTTCATCTTCCTCTACTGGAGGCTGAAAACTGAGACAGTAAAAGTAACATGTTCCTGACATAGGAAAGAGGAGACAAAAAGCAGCAACTAATCCCAGGGACCCCCACACCCACACTTGCCCCCCTCAGCTTTAAGAACTCCACAGTGCTCCTCAGTGAGACTAGCTGAGTTTTTGTCAGGGGCTGTTCACATCCATGCTTTGCATCTTCCCTTCTAGAGCACAGTCTCCACCAGCTGATTTCTTTTTGCCTCCTTCATGCTGTTTCTTTTGCTTCTTAGAAAGTTCTTGATCTATAGGTGCAGGTTTCACAAATGTTATCATTTCCTTTAGACCTAGAGAGAATAAAGAGTACGTTAAATACAGATGGATGCCAAAATGGGTATCACCAAGCATCTTTCTTTCAGATTAGTATTTTCCATTTCACACAACCCAAACCACTATATATAAAACTATTTCAAGTAGTTACTTTACTACATAACACTAGCTGCTGAATATTATAAGGTTAGGGGCAGCATCCAAGCTCACCCTTCTCTCTCCAAGCAAGTGTCACGAGTAGCTGAAAGGGAGAAAACCCTTAAGTGAAGCCTTCCTTCTCAGGCTTTCTTGGGCATCTTCTATTTTGTCACTGATTTCCTTGACTGCAAAATTAATACTAACAACTACAGTACAACTTCTAAAATATTCTGGTTCAGGAAAACTACAATAAAAATTGACCTTCTTAGTTTAATATAGTAAAGAAACACCGTTCAAATCAGCTTCACATAATTTACTGGCATCAGACATATTCGAATTACTACTCTCAAGGATCACTCTTAAACAGGTAGTTCTCAATTTACGACCACAATTGAGCCCAAAATTTCTGTTGCTAAGTCAGACATTTGTTAAGTGAGTTTTGCCCCATTTTACGACCTGTCTTGCCACGGTTGTTAAATGAATTGCTGCAGTTGATCAGTTATTAACCTAGCTGCTATGTGAATCTGGCTTCCCCATTGACTTTGCTTGTCAGAAAGATCACAAAAGGTGATCACATGACTTTAGGATACTGCAATCCTCATAAATTTGAGTCAGTTGCCAAGCATCTGGATTTTGATCACATTATTATGGGGTTGCCGCCACAGTCATAAATGTGGAAAACGGTCATAAATCACTTTTTCAGTGCCTTTGTTAAGTTTCAATGGTCATTAAACGAACTGTTAAATCGAGGACTATCTGTAGTACCAATCTTCGGAGAGTCTTCGGAGAGGGGCGGCATATAAATTGAATTAATTAAATTAAATTAAATCAATGTAGCAGATGATCAGTGCACGGGTTTCATGGAATATAATTCTATGCTTTAAGGTCAGAATTATTTATTTATTTATTTATTTATTTATTTATTTATTTATTTATTTATTTATTTATATTTTTATATCGCCCTTCTTCCGAGGGACTCAGGGCGGTGCATAGCCAACAATAAAACACATATATCCATAAAATTTTAAAACAGTTTAAAAACATATTACATAATTTGGCCCCAATATTATTAAAAACTAAAACAAACCATTAAAATTCATGTGTAAACCAACCCAGCTTGTTGAAACAATAATGTCTTGAGGGCACGGCGAAAGGTGCATAGGTCAGTGATCATACGTATCTCCGGGGGCAATTCATTCCAGAGGGCAGGTGCCCCCACCGAGAAGGCTCTCCCCCTGGGGGGTCGACAGTCAACACTGTTTGACCGACAGCACCCTGAGGAGTCCCTCTCTGTGGGAGCGTATTGGCCAGTGGAAGGCTATCGGTGGCAGAAGGCGATCTCGTAATTATGAGTTTTCAAAAGGGGACCTTTAATCTTCAAGGACATTAGGCATTCAGACACCAACAGCAAAATTACAGAGCTAAAGGAGGTAGGAAGGGAAATGAGCATTATTACCTGGTGGCATGAAATCCTTTAATTTATCTGGTATAATGATTCCTTCCTCTGTCTGGTAATTCTCCAGAATAGCACATATAGTCCGTGTTGTAGCACACATGGTGGCATTAAGCATATGTACAAATTCCACCTATGAAAATAAAACATGCTATGTTTCATACATTTCCCAAAAAGCAAAGATATTTTTCCAGAGACCTTACTAAATCCCCAGGTTTTAATTTAAAAGTAGTTGTTGTGATTGATATAACTGCCCACTGTTTTAAAAATAAATTTAAAACTTATTTTTACACATTAAATCCACATTTAAAATATAAAAGATAATAGTACTTTAAAATACAAAATATATTAGCACACAGAAAACATTGCTACTAAGTATATCTGGCTAGCAGACCATTCTGCAAATAATTTTATTTACAAATGCCAAAGCTCTGTGTACACATGTACGTGCTCATTCATTCATTCTAAACTTTATAAAAACCAATGATAATCCAATATTTTTTTTAATCTACAAATCTCAGTTTCTATAATCTTTAGAATATCGAATATTTTTATTTTTCCAAGTTAGCAATTCTACGGTTTATATATAGCTTGCCATTATTTTAGTAAGCTAAATGACATAACTAGTAAGTAATCAATATTCAAATTGGATATGCATCTATAAATTTATTTCAGCCTTCCTATATCATTTCTACTACTACAATTCCAAATTATTATATTTGGAGCAGCTGCCCCCAAATGCTGAATGAAAAAAAATCATGCTATGGCAAAAATGCAGATTTTCTATAAAGAATAAAATATGTAAGCTGCTCCAAGAAAACCTTATTGGCTATAACACTAAAAAAGTTATTGACAACTGTATAATGCTTCCAGAGTGCTTGAATGATAACACAACATACTTTATCCATCATCTTTTTGGTTTGGCCATAGCGTATCCGTAACCGACGTGCTTGGTAATCAGTACAGTTTGAACAAGAAACAAGCTCACGAAAAGCGCCAGAACCTGGGAACCATGCTTCCAGATCAAGCTTCTTACTGGCAGCATGATTTAAGGAACCTGTAATAGCAGGAGGCAGCATTTAGTGTAGTATTAGAAGAAGTAACATTAGGAAAGAATCTCTCAATCCTCTAAAAGTGAAAATGTTAGGATGGCCTAGGATTTTCTTAATCACTTTGAGAAATGAATACTTGTACACAACTACATATCTGAGAAGTCATAAAGCTTCTACTTTTATTAGAAGTTAATGGTGAAATACTGTACATATATACTAGGGAATCATCCCCCACAACCAGAAATTGTTCTGAGAGAGAAATACCTGAGACAATATTCACAATGTGATAAGGGATGCCCAGTGACTGGTAGAACTCCTCAGCAATGGAAATCATCTCGTCAAACATTTCCCAAGATTTATTATCATGCGGTGATGCATAGACGAACTGCTCGATCTAAAAAAAAAGAAAAGAAGGGGGGAAAATTAGAAATCAAACTATAAAATATAAGAAAGAGACTCAGATTTTGAAAGAACAGCTGTGAAACTAGTGTCATATTAAGAATATGAGAACTTAAGAAAGTTAATTCATTTCAATGTTATGGAATCTCAAACTGCTCTTAGTGTTAATGAACTGAGATTTAATGACATTATATATAAGCAAAACTAAATCAGCAATTTCTATAACAAGAAATATGCTGCCCAATATTGAAAATATACCTTAGTAAACCACTCTAATTGTATTAAAAAGTTTTGGGTTACATATTCATCCCTCATACATTTTCCAAAGACAGGCTCCTACCTGCCACTGATTTAAAGAAACATGTTCATTTCTTATTATGACATTGAATCCTGTGCACACTGAATAAGGAAATTGTACGAAGACAGAAATCTCTGAGCATAGCTACAATTAAGAGGAACTGGTGGGATTTTTTAATTATACTTCTGCTCCATTCTGTAAGTATAGGTCTCTAGGCAAGATTGTCAAGTTAACTATGAAACATTCTAACAATACAGAAAATAAAATCCAAAAATGTATGTCATAAAAACAGAATGCAATCAATCAATCTGGATTAAAGGTGGTAGCTATTGTTCTGGGGAATTAGCAGCCAGTGCAGCTTGTGAAGCAGACGTGTTAGATGGGCATACTGAGGCATATCCATTACTGCCCATTTCGCTGCATTCTAGACCATTTAAAAATTCTAATTGGAATTTAAGGATAGCTCTGTGTAGACCGCATTGCAGTAGTCAAACTGTGAGATAACCAAAGCATGATTGACAGTCTGAAGGCATCCCAATCTAGGAAAGAGTACAACTGGAGCACCAGATTAAGTTGGCCAAAAGCCTTCCTGGCCACAGTTGCCACCTGCCTCCTTAGCAAGTGTGAGTCCAGGAAGATTCCCAAATTGTGCACCATCCTTGAATGGGGAAGAGTAATCCCATCCAAGGTCAAATCCCCAGATCTGGGTGGTCCAAACAACCACATGAACATATAGAAAATAATTCGCAAATAGATTAAGAAATATAACTGAACCAAGATCTTTATTGTAAACACATGATATACTTGGACATATGGCATAATAGGGAACTAAGTATTCTGAGCTGAGGAAATAGGACATCTTGTTAAGTAAACATACCGAAGTCAAAAGAAATATGCAAGGCTACCTGTTAAGTGGTCCCTCAGAACTCAACATGCAATCATTTTCCACTATTAGTCTTAAATAAAGGAGAAGAGAAACAAGTTTCTGATCTGTTCCATAAAGTCCAAGCTCTGATGATAATGAACATAGCTTAGAAAAGCACAGAACTGGGGGTTGGTTAAATAACTGTTTTTAGGTTGGGTGAAGATCAATAGCATAATCCATCTTGACATTTAACGCTGACTGAATTCTATATGTACAGAAATATTAAACTGTGTTACTTGTATCCAATGATTAGGAATGACTCTTTTACCAATTTTGTCTTTGCCTTGTTGGACTTGGAAACAGTACTGAATGCATAAAGAGCAACCTGTGCATTCTGTGCTTTCAAATTTTACTATCTCTTATATAGTGAGAGTAGGTGCAAGGAAAAACTGCATAATTTTTTTCAACACACTTCCCCAAAAAACTAGATAGCATTACCTTTTCAAACTGATGTACTCGGAAAATGCCTCTGGTATCACGACCGTGAGAGCCTACTTCCTGGCGGAAGCAAGTAGACAGCCCAGCATATTTGATGGGTAAATCTTCCGGCTTCAGCCATTCATCCCTGTGCAATGCTGCAATTGGCTGCTCAGAGGTAGCAATTAGATATTTTTCATCAACAGTATTATCATCACTCTTCTCACTGCCTTTTCCTAGGACCTGGAAAGAAATTTGGCAATCAGACAACTGCAATAGCACACTGTTTTATATCCACAAAGTTTCTACTTCAGATGAATGCTAGTTTAAATTAACTCAAGTATATGCATTACAAATATATTTACACATTTAAAATATTATTATACGACTACTAGTATTTAGACATGGGCCACCTCTTTTTTGTTACCTTTGAACATGCTTCTATTTATAGTAGGTAGGAATATTTATTTTCCAACAGAAAGGTAAACATTTGAAATAAAATATACAGGTAATTATCCTATTGAAATTTTTACCAGAATATGTGAAAAATTCCCATGACTCCATGGATAGTCTAATTACCCACTGAGATAGCGAGCTGCACTGGCTCCCTATTGGTCTCCGGTCACAATTCAAGGTGTTGGTTATTACCTTTAAAGCCCTACATGGCTCAGGACCAGGGTATCTTCGAGACCGCCTTCTACCACATAACTCCCAACGACCGGTAAGATTCCACAGAGTTGGTCTCCTCCGGGTCCCGTCAGCTAAACAATGCCGGCTGGCGGGCCCGCAAGGAAGGGCCTTCTCTGTGGCTGCCCCAGCTCTCTGGAACCAGTTACCTCCTGAGGTCTGGACCACCCCCACCCTATTGGCCTTCCAAAAAGCGGTGAAGACCTGGCTTTTCCGGCAGGCCTGGGGCCGTTGATCTCGCTCTTGTGATCCGGCGAGATCCGGCCATGAATGGTGTGAATGAGTTTTAATGTTTTTAATTTTAAAATGTTTTTTATAATGATTTTAAATGCATTTTGAGCCGCCCTGAGTCTTCGGAGAGGGGCGGCATACAAATTGAATTAATAAATAGCAACAAAAATAGTCTAGAAGCTCACAGCCCGTGCTATTGAAATAGTACCATTCTTCTCACATCTTACCTTGTAGAGCTCTTCGTCAAACTGACTTAGCTGGGCCACTTCCTGCATCACTTCTTTTCTCATGAAGAAGGGTGTATAAACTGGGGTGTATCCCTGCCTAAGCAGTGTCTGCAGGGCATACTGAATGAGGGCTTGTTCTAGAAAAACCAACGGTCCCTACAATCAAATAGAAACAGATTAACACCATGCTTTAAAAAGGCCTCAGGACCCTATATTCTTCTACAATTAAGTAAAAGACCTATTTACAGAAACTTCATTCATCCAAGTTTATTTTAAATGCATGTGGTGATCATATTCACTCCCCACCCCCAGATACTATAGTTGAAGTATAACTCCTCAAAGTCACGGCCAGGTGAGAGCTTCTGAGAGTTACATTTAGCAAAAGCTGGAAGAAATTAGGTCTCCCACCTTTTCATGAAGATGATAATCATTACCTTAAGGAAGTATCCTCTGCTTCCAGCTACAACAGCTCCTTTTTCTCCCTCATAGCCATCCACCATGACAACCAGATCCACGTGAGAGTACTTCTTCCTCTCAGTGCAGTCTCCCCAAACTCTCTCTTCTTTATTATCTACATCCTACCGATTTTAAAAAAAGGATACTTTGTGTGTCTGAACAAACCAAGAAAACAACAACCTATTGGACATTTTGTTTAGTCACAACACAACTTTGACTTCCATTTAATTACACATTAGCATTTAATAAACTCACCAGCACAGTGTAACGCAGAAGCTTTTCTGCATTACACTGTTCTCTGCCTATGTGTATTGTGATAAATGCTTCAAGGACTTTCAAGAGATGACAGAATTTGATCTAATATGAAAAGGTGATGGGTACTCTGGGAAGTAAAGATTACATTCAGTGATTTCCCTGTACTGGAGAATTCCTTAAAAAGGAATTCCTTATTGCAAATTTTGCCTCGTAAAAGGTACTATTTTGCAATTCAAGTGATTACTTACAATCTGACAATAATTACTAAAAATTCTAACCATGACTGATCCAACAGTATTATTATATTAAAACTGGTCTTGCTAGACACTGGTTCTGCTGGCCATTCAACTATCTTCTGCTCATCCTTACATTTACTTACGAGCTGCTATTGGGCTACAGAGCACAGGAAGAGAAAGAGGGACCAGTCTATCAGCTCTTTTGGCTGCTAATAAGAACTCTATCACTTTCAACAGCAGATGCCAGTGTGAACTTCATTCCATCTTTCTTATTCTTTCTGGATCACAAGTTTTAGATTGTGTCAATGGACAGCATTGCCTTACCTTTACTTGACCTGTGAACTACCCTGGGTGCTTATTTTTGCCTGAAGAGCAGAGTAAAATGCTCTAAATAAACAAAATGGAGTTGATCTTAGCCAGCCACACAGTTTGTTTCACATTTATATTTCAAAGAAGAATGTGATTTAGGACATAGTTGGTTCTTTTATATTTGTGGCTTCTTTCTTTGAAGGATAATTGCATTATAATGCAAACCATATTAAATGCTCATTCTTCTCACCAGGGATTCATCATGCCCACACTACAGCTGTGCAAAAGAACACCTGAAATTAGATTCTCAAGATTGTTTCAAATTGACCATAATCAATGGTCCATCATACATTTCACATTGTACATTTATATGCAGGGCATGAAAATTGTTCCTACCTCATCATTGCTGATTGGCACAGAGGGATGAAGAAAATTTCCAATTTCTCGGAGATTTTCAAAGCGCTCTGCTTCCAGTTTCAAACGTTCTTCATCACATTTCAGAATTGCTTCATCAATCAGGAGACGGACTTTCTTGATTTGGCTAACTTGAAGACTCTGAAGCACAAGAGAATAGCTGGGTGTGTCAGCATGTCATAATGAGAGAAGATTTAAAAAGACTTCTTGTAAAAAGAGGATTTTATGGGGGCAGGACTGTAACTTTATGCTCATCATATTTTAGCTGAAAGTTTATCATACCAAACATGAGGTCAAGAAAGGTGTTTGACTTACGTGAGTAATATATCACTAAAGGCTAACTTCGACATACTTTGACTGAATAGTAATAATAACATGACCATACAAGGGCTAATTGGTAAAATTACTAATCCAAGAATGAAAAAGATCAGTAGTAAGATGCAGTAGCATGGATGTGTTCAGGATTATAGGCTTCATCCTCATTTTATTTTCCACCTTCCCTGACAATATGTCTTATGAATAGAACCATTTTGGTGTATAAGCCATGTTAGATGGCTTAGCTTAACGTTCAAACACAGTCAATTATTTATTTACTATCAAAAATAAGCCAAAGGTTAGCATAATATGTGAACTAAAATAATAGTTCAGCTCACAGTGCAAGAGAATTGGAAGAATATACCTTAAAAAACCACTGAACTGTACCTTAAAGACAAACAAATAGCACAATAATGGAAATAAATTCAAGAACAGAACAGAACAGAAATCCATTAAGTACAAGCATCCCTCTCCCAAATCTAAATCATATAATCTATCACTTTCTCAAATACAACGGATGCATTGAAAGTCAATGAATAATAGAGTAAGAAATGAACTTACTGTTAAAATGTCTACTGTGAGCTCGTCAAGATTTTGTGCATGATCTGGTATATCATCACTGTTACCCACAGGTTCTTTCTTCTGTAAATAGAAATGTTAATAAAAAGGAAAACAGGTCAGCAAAGAAAAAAAAATAGAAAAGATTAAGTAGCTTCCAGGACACTCTGAATTCCATTTCCAGAGTTCCAGAAAAAATTAGTTACAAAGTATTAGTAAGCTGAACAATTATAAACTAGGCATTATATTTGATGAGGAAAAAGGAGTATATCTTTTGTCTAAATATATAAAACCTCAAGGAGAGAAAAATCCAAAGACTTTAAAAGAAAGTCTATCCCTCTCCCATTTTTTTCACATGGTTTTCATATTTCTCAGGAAAATATAGATGGATTTATTTCAAAATTTTCAGACCAATGTATCTCCATTCTTACTAAATTATTTTACTTTTGCAAATTCAGCAGATTTGACAACTCTGAATGCTGTAATGAAAGCATATCATCTAGCATTATTTGTTGTAAATACAATGGTAAATCTCTGTATTTATCAATGAAGGAAGGAAGAGAAGATGACTAATTCTTTTTAAAAAGGCATTTCGAAGAATTTAATTAAGAATTTGTCAGTGCTAAGCATTGTTCCCACTCATCTTTCTTTGTAAAACTGACTTCAAATGGTACTCAAATCGTTCATACAAGACAAAGTGAAGCAGCTCATCCGGTGGCTTCTTTTTAGTTTGGGGAGAGGGTTTTAGTTTAGTTTGGGAGAATCGCTATCTTTACTATTCCAAAAATCACACTGAATTCCACTCAGCTGCTTTGGGAGGTTCATGTTTAAATATTTAGTGTATGTCATGATCACAATTCAAGTGTGCCACTTTCCTCCACTGTTAGTTCATATACCATCTGCTAAGCTTAAATGTTTCTGGTGTTGTTTTTAACACTGCTAATCGAACAGTAGGGAATCTTTATTGGATTACCTAAGATTCTACCATGAGGGCATATTGTATCACTGCAAAGAGTCAGAGTCTTCTCACCACACAAAGACTGTTCTTTTCAGGGCCCTGTCCCTATGTATCAAGAGAGAAGGAACAACTGTTCCAGATAACTCCTTCCTCCTAGGACAGTGATGGCTAACCTTTTTGCCGTCACATGCCAAAAGTGATGGGATGTTTCCGGCCTCCTGAGGACGTCTGGGGGAGGGGGAGGCCATTTTCACCCTCCCTAAGCTCCTAGAAAGTCTCTGGAATCTGGGGAGAGTGAAAAACGGGCCTTACTCACAGGCCCTCCGGAGGCCAGAAACAACTTTGGAAGGGCAATGCTCACACGCCCACCGATATGGCTCCGTGTGCCACAGGTGCTATAGGTTCGCCATCACGGTCCTAGGACATGGAAAAAGGGATCCAGTCAGGAAAAGACCTCTAGTTACCAGCAGGTAAAATGGAAAACTTCACAGACTGCATTCATCTGATGGGGGTTTCCAATCCATCCTTTACAACTGTTTAGCAACTTAATCATATAATAATGTATAAAAGGTAAACAAAACCAGAGCATGTACTGTATTTTTCGGACTATAAGATGCACCAAGATTTCAAACAGGTAAGTAAGAAAAAAAAAAGGGTTTTGCCTTCCCTGGCCCCAGGAGCACTCTGCAGGCCTCCCAAACACTCTGCGCACCCTGTTTTTGCGAAAAATGGGCCCATGGGGTGGGGCTTCGGGAGGCCAAAAATGGCTGTATTCAGTGAATAAGACACACCAACATTTCCACCTCTTTTAGGAGGGAAAAAAGTGTGTCATATACTCTGAAAAATACGGTAACTTCAATTTACTATGATTCTGTTCAATGAAGTAATAACATTTTTGCTTTTAATACAATGTACTGCACCTTCATTTTTTCTCCTATGGTTTTGCTGCACAAGTTCTTCAGCTTGTTCAGGTTGTCTGCCCGGAATCTGCCTAGAAGAAATGCACCAGAAAGTTTACAAAATCTGATGTTTAAAGGACAAACTTTCCAATACAATGTTAAATCTACCTTTTGTATTACTATTACTGGCAATTAGGTACATTAATCAAATAGATGGAAAAAAGTACTGCAGAAATATTAGGAAATTATATTTTTGATAGAAGTGAAAAGCTCCTTCTGTACATAAAGTAAACAATACAGATAGTTACAACCATTCATTTAATGACCATTCAATGTTACAACGGCATAGAAAAAACTGATGTGACCATTTTTCAAACTTATGATAGTTGCAGCATCCCATAGCAACATGATTTACATTTGGATGTTTGACAACTGTCTCATATTTATGATGGTTGCAGTGTCCCAGGGTCATCTTTTGCAACCTTCTGACAAGCAAAGTCAACCAGATTCACTTCACAACTGAAGGAAATGAATAATAAGTTACTCTTTTATAAAAGTGTTTAATGTATTAAAAAGCTATAATGTTCTTACTGTTGCAAACTGACCATAACTTGTAATTAGTAGAGACAATGTGTTATGACTTGCTAAAAGCTCTCTTGGAGACAGGAACCTACGCCTTGGGCAGGACCACTATCAGTAAGAATGGAAAATCCGCTCAAGGTGAAAATTAAAAGTAAACATGATAAGATAGTTGCTGTTAGGCAGGAAATGTCAAGATGACCCTTTAAAATGTAAAACACCTTGGAGAATGGCTTAGGAGAATAAAGGGGAGTTGGGAGGGCTTCTTAGGCGTGGCGTTCAGTGTGTAGGAGTATAAAATGTGTAGCTTGAAAACAGCTTTTTGTGCTCAATCCATTTGGGAAGGGTCTAAGAGGCCGCGCTTGCAACCGTTTTTTTAATTTTTCTTCATTTTATCTCCAATAAATCTTTGATTTTGTGAACCAGACTTGTTTATGAATTGTGAGGATTAAAATATTTGGGTCTTATATCTCACACAACTGTGTTACTAATTTCACAACTGCAGTGATTCACTTAACAAATGTGGCGAGAAAAGTTGTAAAATGGAGCAAAACTCACTTAACAAATTTCTCACTTAGCAACATAAATTCTGGGATCAATTGTAGTCATAAGTCGAGGACTACCTGTACTAATAACTGAAAAAACTGAAAAGTATATAAATGCATTGTTGTTTTGCTGCCTAACGAAGTCTACCTACCACCAAAAGCAGCAGTTTCCTTATGCCAAAAAGTAGGACCAACCTACAAATACAGAGGACTACTCTAACTAAAAGAAACAACTTTCATTTTTGAATGGAGTTTATTTTCAATTGAATGGTATTTTGCCTGGCTTGGAAAAATGAACAAAATAACCTGAAGATCTCATTCTACTACTGCATTACAATGGAATTTTAATTGATTTGAAGTGACAGGCCTTCTATCTCCTTCAAAGCCTAGTGGCTCATGCTGCCAAAGGCAAGAAAAAGATGGAATTGCTTTTCCCAATTCAATAGATCCAAACATAATTCTGTCCTACTCCTTAGAATATCTTACATTAGAACCTTTTACTTCTCTTTAAAAAAATATTTATTAAAACATTTCTACATTATGCATTCTTAGAATCCTGAGACAGCTTAGAGATGGATATAAAATGATGATTTTTCAAAGGACATCACACCCCAAAATACAGGTCTTTTCCTTCTCTCTAAAAAATAAAGCAGCACTGCCAAAAAGAAAATGAAACTGCAACATGTGTATTTGCAGCACCCAGAAGTCATTTTCCAGGGTGATGACAAACACAGCAGGATTGCATCAGACTCAGACGCACCAGTACTTGAACTGTGCACACTCCTGACAAATAGGGTAAATTTGCCAATTTAAAGAGCACCGCAATGCTGAAAAATAAGGCAAAATCTACCCTGCAGGGGAGGGGGATCACTGCACTATACATTTCTCATGACAAAATGAAAAAAAAATAATAAAAATGTCTACAACTGTATTTGTGCGATGTTCTTCCTTAGGATGGCATAGAAAACAGGGAATTCCAAGGAGAAACTGAACTCCCCTTCCCAACCTTTCTGGATTGCTGTACTCTTCTGTTCACTTTAAATCTGTTTTCCCGATTAGACCTTCGGACATTTACAACAATATGGGGGGACACACGCTTTCTTGCAGGATACTAGCTAAACCAGGGACGCCTGCCCAGTGGTGGGAGTCAAGTAATTTAACAACCGGTTCTCTGCCCTAATGATTTCTTCCAACAACCAGTTTGCCAAACTGCTCAGAAAGTTAACAACCGGTTGGTGCAATTTTTTTTTTAAATTTTTTAATTTGATTTATATGCCGCCCTTCTCCGAAAACTCAGGGCGGCTTACAATGTGCTCAGCAATATTGGCTGAATCCCACCACTGTGCCTGCCCCAATAAGGCTAAGAAAGGAAGGAGATCCCCTCTTATTGGGGCGCGTCCACATGCAAGCAAAGAAAGGGTTAAGGGCGTCCCACGTGGATAAGATCAAAGGCTCCTAACCAGATGTTGGGGAGGGGGAAAAAAATCACAAGCAGGACAGGAACACGTGAGACCCTCCACTTCAACGCGATCCTTGTCATTGACATGACCATTAGACAAATAATACGGAAAGTCGGCGTCCCTGATTTTGCTAACAGATTTATTTATTAGTTTATTTATTGGTTCAATTTATATGCCGCCCTTCTCCGGAGACTCAGGGCGGCTTACAATGCTTTTAAGCAATAGCCTTCATACTTTTGTATATACCTGTTTAGTAGGGCTTTTTGCCCCCCACACCCACCCGTGTTCTATTTTATACAAAGTCAGTTTATTGCCTCCACAATCCGGGTCCTCATTTGGGTGTCAAGACGCTGAAGGCGGAAGAGAGGAGCAGACACGCGTATGAATGGGACGCTCAAGCAGACCGCACAGCGGGCAGGAAGAAAGGCACGCCAGACCCAAAACAAAGCTGACGGACCCGGGTCGGACCGTGGCTCTTTTCCTCGCTTTCCCGCAGCAGAAATGGGTCTGGACTCACACACACACCCAACACACACACACACACACACATCCGCAACTGCTCACTCACTCACATCTCCTCCAGGCCCCGTCGGCGGCCACCAGCGCGTCCACGAGAGCCGGGTCCTTGAAGCGCTTCAGCTGCATCTCTCGCACCAGCTCCGGGTCTCCGCCTTTGTCAGCGCGGAAGAGGTCCAAGTCGAGCACCATGGCGGCGAAGGAGAGCCGCCGAAGCGGAGAGGGACGAAAAGAGAGAGAGGAGCCCGACGTGCGTCTCTCGCTTCGGCAAGCGAAAGGGAAGGAGGCAAGGAAGGGGAGCCGAAGGGCGCCTGCGCAGTAGAGACGCAGAGGAAGGGAACTGCGCGCGCGCCTGAAAAGAATTTCCCTGCCTGGAAAGGGTGGAGGAGGGAGGTGGGGCGGTCC
This sequence comes from Pantherophis guttatus, assembly GCF_059756535.1. Classification (NCBI taxonomy): domain Eukaryota; kingdom Metazoa; phylum Chordata; class Lepidosauria; order Squamata; family Colubridae; genus Pantherophis; species Pantherophis guttatus. Next base: position 53,538,279 of record NC_142065.1, on the reverse strand, counting down.
CTGGCGCTTTCCCGAGGAGCTCCTTGACACGGGAGCATCTGCCTGTATGAATGCAACGAAGGCGGCTTCACGCCTTCTGTAGCGAAGGTTCTAGGTAAAGTTTGGGAAGGGACAAACTTAGGGATGGTTTCTTGAAAGCTTATGAATTCTCCCCGACTTCAAAGCTCACACCATCCGCGTTAAATTGCCTCTGGTGGCGATTATGGCCGGGCAAGCTGAGTGGGGTGGCGCGCTGGTCAAACCCTTCGCATTTTAAAGCACTTCTTTTTTCCTTTTTTCTTGGGAGGATGTTTTATTGACTATAAAAGAACGTAATTGAGAAACCTTGGACTTTTATACATTTAAGACGAACTGTAAGCATCTTATATTTGTACCCTATGACTATCATTAAGTGTTGTACTTTATGATTCTTGATGAATGTATCTTTTCTTTTATGTACACTGAGAGCATATGCACCAAAGACAAATTCCTTGTGTGTCCAATCACACTTGGCCAATAAAGAATTCTATTCTATTCTATTCTATTCTATTCTATTCTATTCTATTCTATTCTATTCTATTCTATTCTATTCTACTCTACTCTACTCTACTCTACTCTACTCTACTCTACTCTACTCTACTCTATGTCACTATACAAATGTATAAACTGTACAATATAATGCTATGCAATAAATGTGTAAACTGAATCTGGGTTACCAGTCTTTTTAATTGTACATCATCTTCTGAAAGCCACAGAAAGGACTAGGAAGGGCAATCTGCAGCCTTTGGGTCCGATGTTGCTGAGCTGTAACTCCCAGCTCTTCTCTGTCTACTGGCCAGGACTGCAGCAAGTAGTTGTCCCTTTGGGCAGCTGCAGGATGACTACCCCTGCCAGCCATCAGTTTGGTTTAACCTGCCTTTGGTTTCATTGTACTTGAAAACCAAATAGAGCATTGTTGTAGGTTTGGATGGAACCTGTTGTGAAGATGATGTATTATTGTTTCATTACAGGTACTGCCACCATGAAAATTAATGGTATACCCATTCCAGTATCATTTATCATGCAATTGATCCAAAAATGTATTAGAAAATAGGTTTCTAGCATATGTATAATGTTAAATATTATACAGAAGGGATTATTTCTGATGTATTCCATAGAATGGAGATTCAGTGGCTATTTCTCAGCTTTCTGTAGGGTCTCAGTCTCCCTGCCAGATAGAGATGACAGTGCAACACATCATTGGAGAAATATCTATGGAGATTCTCAATTATCCTGGTCATGTTTCTTTCTAAAAAAGTCCAGTTGGCTTTTTTTTTTTTTTTTTTTTTTTTGCAAAAAGCACCTTTGGCTAAAAAAATGGAGAATAGTGGAGTTTGTCTTTTTGCTCCTAGTTGTTCTCAAGTTATCTTCAAGTTGGGTTGATCAGAGCTGTGTAATAACAGATGCACTTTGCAAATAAAAGGCCCTAGCCATGGCATCTTCATTACACAGGCCCAGAGAAACCTGAGATCCTTCAGCATTGTTTGGTAAGGTATTAGGTACAGGCAGCTCCTATTTTATTTTCTTTATCTTGAATATTAAACAACATTATTATAAAAGTTGATTAAATAGAGATCAGAAGCTTTTCTTGGTCTCTCTTTTTTCAGTTCATCTAAAATGAACAAAAAAAGGTAATAGCTCACATCAAAAGTCGTAACAGTACATTAGTCCTTAATCAAAAATCCACATGCAATGTTGTCTCCATTAATTATAAAATTGTATTGACCTTATAAATAGAACCCAGCCCATTATGCACATAGAACAAAATAAGCTGTAGTTTATCATCACACGGCGGAAAAGCTCCCCCACAGGTTTATAAGTATAATTAAATCAATTTTATACAGCATTGCAAAAATTCATTGTCATATTTTTAAGAAATGTATTATATTGTAGTCCCTGAATAGCATTTTTATGATTCATCCATGTTTTGAAAAGTCCTTAAAGATTACTACTGGAATAATAAAATATCTGACATATTATTAATCATATATTAAAAAGATTACACTTTCTTTCAAAACCCCCAAGCATGTACAAAAATGTTGTGGAAGCAAAAATCCCTCAGCATAATAAATCACAACAATACAAAACAGTAATGCTGTTATGCTATTAAATAGACAAAAGTATTTTTCCTGTCTTACATGAATGAAATTTACAAACATGAATTACAGTTGGGCCACATTCTCACAGATGACATATCAGAAAATCTAGATGCTATACCGTAGTGTGTTCACCACCCTCTACATTAGGTAACATTAAGTAAGAATAAATATACTTAACCAGTGGACATCATTAATAATAATATCTTTTGAGAAAATATTAGAAAAATCTAAGAAAAGGGCATTTCTGAATCTTAAGAAGTATGGCTGCTGTTCAAGGTCCATTTCCATACTTCTGAAAAAGAATATTCCTATTGCTCACTGCTCTACTATGGAATAATTAAATGGCTTGTTTTACATATAGTAGAAAAGCCAAAATGTGATTCTTTTTTTTTTTTTTGCTTATATGATGTGTGGTTGCATCCAGTATGGCTTAGCATTTAATATACACCAGACAATTATGGCTTGTTCAACAAACCACAATTAATGTTTACAAATTCTGATTTGGTATTATATTTATTATATATATGAGCCATTCATATATTTAATGGCTACTGATACCATTAAATGGACCAAGTCTTTTTTTCCTCCTTGTGTTAAAACACATATTCAGCAACATACTGTCACTGAATGTGATCAATTATGTTAAGTTGCATACACAAATCCAAAACTTCAAGTATGCTATTTTGTTTGGACTGCTGCTATCGCTAAGCTTCCTACAAAGTTAGTATTTGGTTTTTTAAAAAAAAGATTACTTTCACAACACATCTAATTTTCCAAACAGAGAAGAAAATGACACATTATTTAGAAATGTAATAAATACATAATTTTTGAGAATAGCTTTGCAGCCCTGTCCCCATTATTAGTGGTCCAGCTGCAGCCTCTTTCCCCTCTTGATCCTTTACAGTTAAGTTACTGAAACATCATATTTTGATATTAATAATATGAATGTTAAATTTAAGATCCTGAAATTATTTAGAAGTGATGCTCTGAAATGTGCAGATATACAGATCCACCACCTCTCTATGATTCATTAAAGCAGTTACCCAAAAGCTTCTCCCGCAGCCACACAACGTAAGAAATTCTGCTTTAAGGAGTCCTACACTAGTGCTGTTTCTATGTTCCCTTATGCTCCAGAGCCTCTCTTTTGAATTGATTAGGGACACAGCACAATTCTGTTACTGTATGTTTTAATACAAGTGATGGTTTTGCTTCTTTTGAATATGGTTTGAATTTAAGTGGTCTCCTTTTTTAGAAAAAGAAAAAGAGGTTGAAACTATAGGCCTTTTCAAGTTGGATAGGAGACGCTTCATTGGGACATATAGGCCCAAATCTTTTTTTATTACAAACTATACTGTATTCTATCTAGCCTAATACCAGCCCTGCCTTTCTTTATGCCTGTGAGCTTCATTTGAAACTAAAAAAGAAATCTTCCTGCCCTAAGAAACTCTCCTAAGTTACCCTCATGACAACTGATAAATTTGTCCATAATATCTTACTGTATTACATGAGTGTAACCTTCCTATCCTCAGGCAAGCACTTTTGTACGGAAAAGATCGGAGGTTTTCAAAAGAAAAGACTGCTGCTTTTCTCAGCACTAGAATTTTCCAGAATACTTTGATGTTACACAGTGCTAAAGTGGTACTTTAATTTCTGCAAATGGCAATACCAAAGGGTAATTTTTCTTTAATATCTCTTAAAGTCCCAATTTCTCATCCTTCATATTAGGTTACCCCTGGCCTTCTTCCTATGTACATTTTTCAGCAAAATAAGTTGGAACATCTTCTGACATAGACAGTTAGAAAAGAATCAGGAACTTGATGCCAAATTGATTTGGTAATCCTAGACAAGACTTGCTTTTATCTACTGTTTAAATAACTAAAGTCCAGTTGGGGAAAACCAGTCCAGGTACTATGGCAGCCTTCCATTACAAGACATGTTCTAGTCCAGGGGTCTCAAACTCACAGCCCGTGGCCCAGATGCGTCACGTACTGACCCCCTCCCCGCCCGGTTTAGCGAAGGGAAAAAAAAGCCCCAATACGTTACGTGACGCCACTGTGATGACGCAAGTTTGACACCCCTGTTCTAGTCAGTGTTGTTATATTGACAATCACTCTGATTTGCAACTACCCCATAAAATGAATGTGCCCTATCATATGTGTCCCTTGGGTGTTCTAAAATATGGCTTTCACTACAGACATTGTCAAATAACTGGCAAGCCATAATAGAAGCCACATTTAACTTTACATATTGTGAATTGTATAGAATGTCTCAAATTATTGCAACTAGCAACAACTGATTCATTCAGATCTGACTGTACAGTTTCCTACTGGGTAAGAAAGCACAACTGATAACTATACTCTCACAGCAATTTCTGCCTTTTCATCTCTGTATCATTTTTAAGAGGCTGTCACAGTCTCAATTTTTTTCAATTACTGTCACAGCAACAGCTATTAGGCCTTTTAACTGCAAAGTATGCTGATCTTTAGGATTATAGTATTTTTCAATTTTATCATGCATTAGTACTTAAAAGCTATTTATAGAGTAAAAGCATTTAGCTTGTCTCATTTGAAAACAATATTGGTTATCTCTCTTGAACTAGTATAGCTGTATCCCAATAAATATAATCCATTTCAAACAATATAATAGTCTTGCTAACTGATTTGGCAAAAATGGATTAAACCAAGTTTTCCCAAAATTGTATCCTTCAAATGTGGTGGAATGCAACTTCCATTACTGTCAGCAGCAGCATCCTGCTATACAGGCTGGGAGTGATAGCGGCTGTGGTTCCAATACATCTAAAAATATTTGATTGGGAAGGCTTGATTAAACATTTTTTAAAACAAAAATAAAAAATAAAAATGGACAAAAATAAAAATAAAAATCATGTAGTGGCTAGTTACCATTTTTTCAAACGCTCCATTATACGGTATAAGAATGGATTTACTACTTTCAAGATAGTATGTTTAAAGTGGAATGTGGATAGCAATCTATACTAGGGAATACTTTAAGCACATACTTGAAACAGTACTGCATTTCTTTTACAGTGTATTTGGACATTCAAAGGAATCTAAGGGAGATCTTTTAATTGGAGGAAGGCCCTACTGAATTCAGTGGGAATTATTTCTGAGGTAGAGAAGTATACTGTCAGAAAATGAACTTGGTTTTTGTATATTCCTCTGTTTAACTGCAAACAGAACCCTGAAGTTTATTCTAACCTGCCAAAACAAACAAAGCAACAAAATCAGTCAATTTTAACTTGGCAATTGCCAGTTATTAGATGGTGCCTGAATTCCAAAGCCCAAATTGTTAGTCCTTTCCAAGTGTAATGGAGGACTTAATCTCTAGCTAGTTGTTCTGAAAAATTCTGAAAGACAATAATATCAAGATAAAATCACAACAGAACATCTGAACTCAAAATATTAATGTTATTTTGGGCCATTTTCACTGTGTTAACATAAGTCATCTAACAAACACTGAAACTCATATCAGGCGGCCTTGTTTTCAGGTCTCCTGCATTGTTCTTTGTGGTCCTAAAGTATTCATTCAAAATAATTCATATAGTACTTAGTTTAAGGCAGCTTCTATGATCCGATGACTTCTAGGTATGTCAAACTACAACCCCATTATCACCAGTCAGCCAATATCTTTGAAGCTTGCTAGATTGGAGAAGCTCTTTAAAATTTAGAAGGCACTGAAAACAGCAAGAAAATCAGAAAAGTCTTATGTGACAGGAACTTGTCCTATAGAATAAGCTTTTCTGGGTGGAATCAGGGCAGGAAAATTGCCTGAAATATTAAACAGACTCAATAGTTTCCTACAAACAGTGAGAATGGGTTTAAAATGGACATCTGAATTCAGAGTTGGAAACATGTTTCTAAAAGCTATTAAACTAACCTTGGATGTGATGCAGAACTTTTCAAATATATAATACCCTGATTTTGGTTTGCTATGCTAGAGGTTTTTCTTTATCATTGCAGTCATTGTTATAACATTTACAACTCCCAGAGTTTAGAAATGCGATCTGAAATCCTAATCTGATTGAGTTGCATGATGTGGCAGAAAACCTATTAGGCCATGGAGCTTCACATATGCTACTGTCATGATAGGTGCACCAGCAGCACAAGTCCTTGACCACAATGCATTTTCCTGAAGGGTCATTAGCAAAGCAAATAACAGTGTTTTCAAGTCTTGGAAAAAGTTAATGCAGATATTTTTTCCTTGTTTTAAAATAAAAGAACTGAAAATAGAGACAACTACAGAATAGCCAGGTATCCAGACAGGGAAAGATAGGCCTACTTTGTTAAGGAGTCCTCAACAGTACAGTAAAGTCTTTAGAGAGGCAAATTGTTTGATGTAACTGTTGTTATACTACTTCCTTAGGAGGGACATTTGTAGCAAGCTACAAAAAGCAGATGGAAAGTTTTACAGCACAATTCTACACGTTATTCTTAACACTAAGACCTTTTGGTGCAATAGGTGTTACTGAGAGAAGCAGTTTGTCTTAGCAGAGTGACATGACTTTAAATCAATTTTACAGTGTATTAGCTATTAAAGAGAAAATGTGTATAATGTCATTAGCTTTACTGCAGAAAACAACTTTTTGTGGGATTTTTTTCTTTTATCACAAAAGAGGGCACAATGTATGCAATAAACATACAAATATACATCTACACATAATTTTAAAACCACAATTATATTTGGCACAGTTTGTTTTTGGAGGAATGTTAAAATGTTTGACTTAAAAAAGTACAGTAAGAAGCTGAAGTTAAAAGATATTCCAATAAGGCCACATGGCAAGTTCATCAAAGTGCCAGTATTAATCAAGGAGAACTCCCAAAGCATCCTCCACGAAAGGTATGGGAGAGGCAAACGACTTCTAAAGATCCATGTCGGTGGTGCCAGAGGAGGTCTTCAAGGGCACAGAATCAAAACCATCAGATGTTCTCTAAAGATAATACAAAAAGGAGATGTGAATAAAACTAGAATACATGAAGATTTTGTATACTTTGTCATTCAGAGTCCTATTTTTATAGGAATCAGGTCAAATCCTTTATTTAGTGACCTGGAAAGGGCAAACAATGCAATCCTGCTCCTTATATTCACAGAACATGAGAATGGCTCCCATAAGAACTTATGGTGAAACAAGTGTTTCCAGTGTATAGGAACTGTACGCCTGTTTCAGATGTACAGGGACTATATCTTCCAGAGTTCCCAGGCAGCATACCAAAGCTCAAGCAAGCTGGGAATTCAATAAATGCAATTTCAACTCATTAGTAGTGAGTCTAATATTTCTCTACCAGTTGCCTCCATGTTCTTCTGAACATATTCCAACATGGGAGGAACATTTAATAGCAACTGAAGACTCTCTGATTCTTACCAGAAACTTGCTTTTGATGTTTCTTCCCCAGATGTCCGCACATGATTTTGCTTCTACTGGGAGGTATCAGTGCACTGGGGGCCAAAGAAGGATCCATTTGAGGATACTTGCAGTTAAGATACAGTTTAGCTGCTTGTGAATAGCACTGGATACTTCTCACAATCCCTTTTCTTGAGAGTGACATTTTTTTAAAAAAATATTTACAAATATTGAAAACGAAGCTGTTGTCAGCCCCAGATTTTGGTATGTTTTGTTTTTTAAATACTCAGTTTTTAGTTCCTAGTTCTGCTGTTTTAAATGATCCCTATTGCATTTTTTAAATAAAAAATAAAGGAGCAAGCAACTGCTTTAAATATAAAAAGCAATAGGAGCTAATTAAGAATCAGTTTAGAACTGCTGAAGAGAGAAATGAATGAAAAACACATAAGCAAGGGACTGTTTAACAGAAGTTGCTTTTGAAAGAAAAAAGAAGGTATTTGCAGACTGAGGGCTTCAATTCTAGGTGGTGTTGTAAATGCAGAATGATAATATTTCTGAATAACCAAGATTTAGATATGGCCCATGAATAAGAATGGAGAACTCTACGCTTGGATTGCAGAGGAACAATCTTCAGCAGTGCTAAAGGTCCCTTGTGTGGAAGCAAACTCTGATGGATCTCAGTGCATTCAAATGAAGCACCTGGAACGGGAAGAATGTAAGAGCTTCTAAATATCTTTGCACACAGATAGGACCAACTCTTTGCCAAGCCCCCCTTTACTATTCATCTCACTAGGGGCTTTACACCCACAGTTATGTGTACCATGAAATAACCATGAATAGAGTCATTACTTCAGAATGGATGAGAAGAAAAATGGAGGTGAGGAGCAGTCAACATTTGCCTGTGCACACAAATGGCTTGCTAAATACTTAAGTGCATATTTTTGCTGAATCATCATTGGGGGCAAACCCAAAATACTCAAGTTTCCCTCTAGTCTCAAGAATTGGGGAGGAGGATTTTTCATCTGCAGAATTAAATTCTCATGTCTTTATTGCATTCATGGAATTTAAGCATCTAGAGCCAGGTTCCATGCTCTGCTTTGGTTGTCCAGCTTCACAGAAAGTTAGTGTAGAGCCCGGGTTCTAATTCCCAAATGAGGTATCTGAGCAAAAGACCAGCTGGTAACATAAAATACTCATTGGTCTTATTCTGAAGAATGTTTAACAAGCAGTCACTTCTTCCAGAGATAGGCCAGGGTTCCACATCTTTTTCTGGGTTAGATATACAATCCTGTAATTGCAATATGAATTTGAAGTCTCCTGTGCAGCCTTCCCTATCATGCCCCTTCCATCTACACTGCATTAAAAGTCCAATAATTCCACGTTAACAGTCATGCTTATTGGGAGTTATTGAAGGTTGTAGTTCAACACTTTTTGAGCGTAAGTTTGAAAAGGTTGTACTGCTAAATGTCTTCAAGTACACTATTTCCTCAAATCTCTAAGAACAGAGAGTCTGTGATTTTAGGCACAGTCTAGCCTTCCCCACAATACAGGCCTTCTATGTCCCAGCCAGAGACCACAGACCGTACTGTCAAGCTGTCTAGTAATATTTGATTGTGGCACACCCTCCATCTGCTGGCATGTTTTTACATGTATCTACATTTGACTCCATCTACCTGGAAGAGTCTTCCTCTTAGTTTATTGAGAACAGCCCTACACACAGAGTCCTGCCATGCCTGACTGTACCTAAGAGAAGCCTATAGGAAAACAAATAGCCACATTAGAAAATAAGCATTAAACGACAATGCACCATTAATTAGAATGTAAGTTAGAACAACAGGAAACATAGCAGTAAATGTGGAGAGGCTTTGAGATTTTATGGTACACACAGATTTATCCCAGAATAATAGGGATGCCAGTGCAGTATTTTGCCAGATCGACAGTATATGAGTTATTATTGGTGATGATCTGTTGCATCTTAGAAAATTTAATGTATTTATTATTGGGATGGATGGGGAAAGGTCCTTTTAACTTTTGCTACTCATTTCTGCCAGAAATACTAGCAGGGGAGAAAAGAAACACTCAGAACAATTCTATTGGCTTGACTCATGAGGCTTGTACAGTATGCAGCCTATAGTAGCCAAGATCATTAATTACAAACAGCCACAAATTTTTTTTAAAAAAAAATAGCTTCTACAATGCACATCCTGGGAATACTTCATACATTAGCTGAATTTAGAAAATGGTAACTCAGAGTGGACTCAAAAGTTAAATATGACAGATGAAACATCTGTCAAGGTTAGATAAACACGGGAACTAAATCAAAGGTCTGAACTTTCACTCTGGACACTTATAAAAGCTATTTTCCCACCCCTTCCCCTTTCCCTCCCAGCTTACTTTAGAAGTGAATGCCTTTATTTTTCCAAAGAAAGAATTCTTGCTTGTGAATAACAGGTCGTCCTCTACGTCTTCCCCCTCCATGATGGCACAACTGTCAGCTGCAGGCAGTTCACTGTCCTTGGCACTAGCATTCATAACCAGCTTTGAGTATTTATACTCTAACCTAAAAAGATATAGACATGTGAAAATCAGATGGAAGGATTATATTTGTAAAGCAGATTTTGGATTCTTTTGCATCCTTGAGTTATTCTGTCAATGTCTTTTACATTTCTCTTTTTTAATATGTTTTCTTTTTAAACTAGACTAATCTAGCCTTCCTTAAACCAGGCGATTCCTCTAATATCTGAACTTTAACTCCCAGAATTCTCAGCAATGGCTAAGTTAGATGAAGGCCACACATCTGCAAAGCACTAAGACTGGAAAAGACAATGCTGGCTTCTCTATTTCAAAGCAACACAAGCATCAATTGTTATTACAGATGCTAAACAGGGACTTTACTATAATATAAAGTCATCTCTCTCACACACACTTTCTTTTTTGAGAAACCAAGGAATATTTATTTGTTACAAATTTTCTAGGTTGCTTCAAATAAATAACTAAACAATTTATAGCCTAATATAATTCATATAATACATTATATTAAATATAAGTGTGTAATGGCTGAAATTCAAAAAAAAAGCAAATAGAAAATAAAAAACACGCATGTAACTTTACATACTTTTACATGGCTATTATGCAAAATATTAGCACTTGAAAACTGACTTGCAGCTTTTGTTATTGCCTGCTGTGTTGTTCAAAATTATTTTAAAAAGTTAACTAGGATGGGAGCTTTGTATAAACTACCATAATATAAAAAACCCCACATTTGAGAGACTAGGTTCAATGGATTTCATATAAAATGAACATTTTTTTTCAAGGCAAAGTACAATTCATTATTAAATCTGAATGTTAATTACATCTGTAAATGATGTCCACATATCTATTTCCACCAGTTTATATCATTTGCATACTCTATGCAAATAATATAAAGACACCATTTCATAAATATGTCATTACAAAAATGAGGGAAATTAATAAAAGACATCATTTACTGTTTTAATGAAATTTCAGTTTGCTGACCCAAAGAGTCTATTAAACTGAAGATTTCTGGCCACAGTCAGAATTGATGACAAGTGGAGTGAAACAACTTACTTTTGATTTTTCTTCCAGAAGTAGCAAGTCATGACGGTCAGCAGGATAGCAGTACAAGTCCCAGCTGAGATCCCCACCTTAAGCCAGAAGTCCATGGACTTGCAGATGCTGACTTTTTCTTCTGGAAGCAGGACGCCTCCAGCGCATAGCTTTGGCTTCCGCCATACATAGGTGGTTCGCTATAGTGAGGAAAGCATAGTCTGTCACAGTTTCAGTCTGATAAACAGTAACACAGTCAAGATCAACAGTGACAGCTGCACCACTTTTGCACGCTACAGGGATCTCACAGGGCACAAGCATGTTTAGGAACAAATATCAGAGTTTTATTACTGAAATGGTTGCTGAAATAGAATATCACAAGCCTTCCCTACCTGGCAGCATCCAGGTGTGCCAGAACATTTTCCCCATTGTCCTAAGGCATGTTTCAGTCCAGCACTAGCTACCCCAGGTGGTTTATAATTTGAACTCCTATGCATTTCTGTGAAATTTACTTGCCCTCTAAGTAAACATAGTTTGGATTTCCAACAGATTTTTTTTCCTTTCCTTTTTCAATTTGGGATCTCTACTTGTTTTTACATGCATGTTTACTGAATGATTAGCAGAGCACAATAATCAATTAATTGCATATTTAAACATTGTATAGTGAGGAAAGCTGATGTGTCATAGCTTCAGTCTGATAAGCAGTTATTATTTATGAAACAAAAGTAAAAGTATGAATAACTATTTGGTGCCAAACATCGTTTAGAACACCTGGACCTAAACAACGCAGAAAATTTCATGGTATTAGCAGAAAGTTCCTATCTTGGGGGGGGGGAGATTAATTCAAATGTAGTAAAGGAAAATTTTTCCGTATCCTGTCATGTCTGACTCTAGGGCAGTGATGGCTACCCTTTTTGCCATCACGTGCCAAAAGCGGGGGGAGCGCGGGGGGGGGTTGTCTGCACATGTGCCCACACCCATAATTCAATGCCGCCCATGCATGTGCATGTGATCCCACACACACACGCAGCTCCCCCCGCTTTTGGCATGTGATGGCCCAATGGGCCGGGTAAACCCATTTTTCGCTCTTCCCAGGCTCCAGAGCCTTTCTAGGAGCCTGGGGAGGGCGAAAATGGCCTTTCTCAACCCCCCCACCAGAGGCCCTCCAGAGGCCAGAAATGGCCTGTTTGCCAACTTCCAATGGGCCTGGAAGGCCCGAAAATCAGCTGGCAGAGCTGAGCTCGTGTGCCCACTGATACGGATCCACGTGCCACCTGTGGCGTGCGTGCCATAGGTTCGCCATCACGGCTCTAGGGCATGGTGCTCATGTCTGATAACATTTATTTATACAATTTATTGGCCGCCCATCTTGCCTCAGGGTAACACTTTGGTAACACTTTGGTAAATTACTAAATCAGATAGAGATATATCTTCCAGTGTTATATTTTTATGTTTTTTAGCTATCCCTCATGTGGAAAGGATCTACAATTCGTGATGTCTTCATAAATTTGGAATATTAGGAGTTTAATAATTAATAATTAATATGTAGCTTTTGCTCTAAAGTCATACTTACAACCCTATGAGTTTCATCCCCAAATGTAGCAATAGTAGCACAAGTGCAGAAACCTGAATATTCCTTTAACTTTTTAATTCTATAGGTTAGTCATCTTCCCGGCTTGTTAGCATTTTCAAAATTTTCAAAAACAGGAAATTAAAAGATACACAGACAAGAAAGAAAAGGTTTGAGAATTTTTAAAAAAAAATCAAAAAAGAAAAAAGAGATGCAAAAAGAAAAGAAAAAAGTAAATAAAATAGAAAAAAAGATTTTTGACTTTCTTGGGTGCTGATATTGAGACATTATTTATTTATCTATCCATCTATCTATCCATATACATATATATCGAGATTATTAGCCAGGTTCTTCCTACGTAAACCAAGATTTTTATGCAGCCCTAGTTCAGTGAAATCACAATCCCCTAGTTTCTAGGCTTTTTTTTCTGGCAGCCAGCAAACACTCTGCTGCCCATTGGGAGACTAAGGAGACTAAGATAGATCTATTTCGGATATATATACAGTTTTATATATATACATACATACATACATACATACATACATACATACATATATATATATATATATATATACACACACACATATACACACACACACACACACACACACACTTAGGTTAATATTTGTCTACATTATTTCTATAACCCCTTGTAGTTTTAATCTACCTGTATCCCTCCAACGCAGGCACTGATAATGGCATGGTAATCTTCTGCAGAACAGAGAGGACAGGCTTCAACCGACTCCCACAGGAAATGGAAAGTGCATCCATCACAGGTTCCATCAGGACACTTGCTATTTTGAAATTTTAAGAAACATCTTAAACAGAACCAAATAAAGACATACTTGTGCAGGGAGATCAACAGATCAAGCCCTAGCTGTTGAAGGTTTCAGCAACGATAATTTTCCAGCAGGTATCCCTTAAACTAGCACCCTTCAACCTAATGCTGCCCAGAAATGTTGGGAATTCTGGAAGTTGCAGCTCCTTTCAGTCAGATTAAGGAAGTTTCTCTTAACCAATGATCAACATCATACCTCATGTACAGGTTATGTAAGAGTTGCTGAATTACAAAGCAGCTTAATCTGACCATTCTGATATATTTTATTGTCAAGGCATTTGTAAAAGCTCTTTTAAAAAATATAGCTACTGTGAAATATATAGCATACCTTCTAGAGATAGTGTTGGAAATAGTTTGAGATGTGAATAATGTGAATAAACAAACTTGATCCAAGAATGTATACTGCCAAACTAGATAGGCAACTTCAACTTCAGAAACAGGAAACACTTCTGTCTGAGATCCTGGAGAGCTGCTAGCACTCAATGTTGACAGTATGAATTTACACTAATGAACCAATGGTCTGATTCTTTCACAAGGCTATACAGGTACTCCTCAATTTACAACAGTTCACTTAGTGACCCTTTGAAGTTACAATGGCACTTTAAAAAGTGATTTATGACCTGGGGTGGGTTCTAATTTTTTTTACTACCGGTTCTGTGGGCGTGGCTTATTTTGTGGGTGTGGCTTGGATGTCATGTGACTAGGAGGACGTGGCTAGCTGGTCAGAGTCATTTCTGGAAGGTCCTCGCACTTACGACCAGTCCTCGCACTTACGACCCGACTCATTTGTTTGCTTTTAACACTGATCAGCTGTAAGATGGCCCTTTGAAGCCCCGCGGCAAGAGTTTAAACAGTTTTTTTCCCTCTAGTCATCAGCTGAGAGTCAGGAGGCAGCAATAGATTGGGGGTGGGACCAAATAAAAGATAAGAATAACGTGGGGGGGTGTGGGAGGGCGGGGGGAAGAGAACCGGTTCTGTGACATCATATCGTCACCGCTACCGGCTTGGCCGAACCGGACCGAACCGGGAGGAACCCACCACTGCTTATGACAATTTTTCACACTTATCACCATTGCACATCCCCATGGTCACGTGATTTATATTCGGATGCTTGACAACTGACTCACATTTATGATGGTTGCAGCATCCCTGTGTCATATGATCACCTTTTGCCACCTTCTGACAAGCAAAGGCAATGGGGAAACCAGATTCACTTAACAACTGTGTTAGTAATTTAACAGCTGCAGTGATTCATTTAACAAATGTGGCAAGAAAAGTCATAAAATGGGACAAAACTCATTTAACAAATTTCCACTTAGCAACATAAATTTTGGGCTCAGTTGTGATTGTAAGTTGAGAACTACCTGTAGTCTGCTGATAACTCAGCAGACTACAGGTAGAATAATACTTTTTGAGGCTCATTCAGTAGAATAATACTTTTTGAGGCTCATTCAGTAGAATAATACTTTTTGAGGCTCATTCAGTAGAATAATACTTTTTGAGGCTCATTCTCAAGGAATAAATTCAGAAGCTAGCTGAGCACTGTAATATTAAGAAATCCCACACTGCCAAGCAATCTTTTAAGAACAGGGAGGTTCCTTAAATTTTACAAAAGCATGTGCACTTGGCACTTCAGACAGTATTTTATCTGCCTGAAGCAGAGGAAGGAGAGAAAAAAAATAACAACTCAATATCTTGACATTACCTTGGTAAAGAGAGAGCTCCAAACTCAAATTTTAGGGGGTCACATCTCAGCCTAATGGTAGTTACTCTTCCATCATGGCATGTCTGGGTCACATCGTTGGATCTGCAGTTCAGAAAAGTCATTATTTTAAGAAAAACTAAACCAGGGTTTGCCAAAATGGTCAATATTGACCTCTGCCCAGTGGTGAAATCCAAATTTTTTTACTACCGGTTCTATGGGCGTGGCTTGGTCGGCGTGGTATGGCTTGGTGAGCATGGCAGAGGAAGGATACTGCAAAATCTCCATTCCCACCCCACTCCATGGGAAGGATACTGCAAAATCCCTATTCCCACCCCACTCCAGGGGAAGGATACTGCAAAATCCCCATTCCCACCCCACTCCAGGGGAAGGATACTGCAAAATCTCCATTCCCACCCCACTCCAGGGGAAGGATACTGCAAAATCCCCATTCCCTCCCCAGTCCAGGGGAAGGATACTATAAAATCTCCATTCCCTCCCCACTCTGGGGCCAGCCAGAGGTAGTATTTTCTGGTTCTCCAAACTACTCAAACTTTCCACTACTGGTTCTCTGAACTGCTCAAAATTTCCACTACCGGTTCTCCAGAAAGTGTCAGAACCTGATGGATTTCACACCTGCCTCTGCCCCAATATCCAAGGGGTCAATGATCAGCTTTTCCTTCTCCTTGACCCCCTCCCTCTCCTCCTCTGACCCAAACAGAATGAGCATGGCTTATACAACTGTACAAACTTTAGGTCCATGTGCATAGTTTGGGGCAGTCAGTGCCCCCTCTTTGTTAATAAAAATGCAAAGAATACATATAAAATAACATTGCCAGTTCATGAATCACAAATCAGCTACCGGCCTTGGCGACCTCACTTTGTCAAATGCAGATAATTCAACACTAGAGCAACAACAGCATTTTCTGCTATATTATTTCTAACTATGTTCTGGTTTGGAAAGTAAGATTTCACAAGCTATAAATTTTCCAAACTTTTCCAAAATCCTGAAATATTGCCAGGAAATTTTTGTCAGATATATACCATTTTTTCACAAAACAAGTTGGGGTTAAAACTTTTACCATACCCTTGTTAGGTAGTTCTTTAGCTTACCTATAAAAGAATATGACATCAGGTAAGTCCCCATTTTTAGCAGGAAAATAATCAGCATGAGAAGTTATGTTGTCCAGAGTAGATTTTGTTGTTACTCCTAGAGATTAAATCCCAATCAATAAGAATACCACCACATAGGAAAGATAGATTTTAGGGATAAATCTAATTTGTTCCCCAAAATATATTAAGTTAAAGATTTTCTGCATCAGAAGGTAAATCCCATGTTGTATTAATTACTGTGTTTGATAAATACATTTGTTTTGTCCATAGTTGTTTTCAGGAATTGAAACTGGAACTAGAGCATCTAGCAAGCCTTGATTTATTTTGCACAGTATATCACATAGCTAATAGTATGCCACTGGTTTTTGGCTATTTATTTGCCAATTCCAAGATTTGTAGTGCATTTCACCTTTACACTAGTCTAAAAAAAGAAGAAGTGTTGGTGTGTGTGTGTGTGTGTGTAAAGCATGATGAGTGGTATGAACTATAACCTTGTTTTTCTAACAATGAGAAGAACTAAAGTGAAAAAGGGCCAAGAGGTACAGGCACAGGGAACAAGTGTGGAAATGGCTCTACTATGAGTGTGTATGTGTGGTCAAAATATTATGGGTCCCATCCAGGGGTGGGTTCTAATTTTTTTTACTACTGGTTCTGTGGGCGTGGCTTATTTTGTGGGCGTGGCTTGATGGTCATGTGACAATTCTTTAGGATTTAGCAGAGGTACTGGTCTACCAGGCCTTTAACTGCTTGCAGAGCTGTACCGGTCTACTCATTTATTTTTGCAGGCACCGGTCTACTCATTTATTTTTGGAGGCACCGGTCTACCACCACACTGCCTTTTAACACTGATCAGCTGTAGGGCGGCCCTTTGAAGCCCCGTGGCAAGAGTTTAAACAGGTTTTTTTCCTTTTAGCCGATGGGCTGGGACTCAGGAGGCAGCAATAGATTGGGGGTGGGACCAAATAAAAGGTAAGAATAATGCGGGGCGGGGGGGGCAGAACTGGTTCGGTGACGTCATATCGTCACCGCTATCGGCTCGGCAGAACCGGGCAGAACCGGGAGGAACGCACCACTGGTCCCATCCCCCCCGTCCCCCATCTCTGAATTGGGAGGAGGTTTCCTTTGTTATTAAAAAAAAACCCATTAAACCATTAATAGTCAGAGACTGTGACACAATTTTAACTTACGGTATTTGGAGAGAAGTCTGGGCAGTGGTAAAAAGGGAATTGGTGAGCCTCAAGAAACTGTGGAGGAAGATTTCTGCGAATTGCGGAGAGGTGATGGAAAACAGAACAGAGAATGGACACCTGGTGCTTTTTTTAAAGAGAAAAAGGATCCCCCTGCCTAATATTTTCTATAGAATGGTTTTGTTCTTCTGTGTCAGTGATTAAAAAGTGATTTTTCCAATACTGGGTCCAGATTTGGCTCAGTATTATTAAAGATCACCTGTATGGCACTTCCACCTGGCAACTGCTTTTGACTTCTGTTCAGTAAAGAGGCTAATTTTTTTTTCAATGGCTCTCACCCACAAAGGTATCTGCCAGGCTCACAGGCTGAGAAGAGACCATGGTTTTGTAACCCATCACTTCGGAAGGAATCATGACGGACTGGCATACATAGGATGAAGTTGACTTGGAGAACTCAGTGTCTTTGTCCAAAAGATGAATATCTGTGACATTATCTATGCAGAGAGCAGACTTCTTTCCCTTCAAGAAAAAACAAAATGGGAGACTTGATAGCAACCCTGTCTCTCATTGCTATTAAAAAGTGAGATGCTCTTTTTGAAATATTGTACAGGTAGCCCTCAAGATACCACCATTTGTTTAGTGACCATTTGTAATTACAACAGCACTGAAAAAAGTGGCTTATGACTTTTATGATTTTCAACCATTGCAGCATTCCCATAGTCATGTGATAAAAATTCAAATGTGTGGCAAGTGGCATGTATTTATGACAGCTACAATGTCCTCGGGTCATGTGATCAACTTTTGCAATCTTCTGATGAGTCATCGGGGAAACAAGATTCACTTAACAACCACAATACTCTTAACAATTGCAGTGATTCATTTCACAACTGTGGGAAGAAAGGTTGTAAAATGGGGCAAACCTCACTTAACTGTCTTGCTTAATGATGGAAATTTTGGGCTCAATTGTGGTTGCAAGTTGAGGACTACCTGTAATCATAAAAAATATATGGGCATTGTGCTGAAGAATTGGGGTTCAAAAGATGTACAGGGACAAACATATTTCTCTGTCCAAGAATGTGTGACTCTCCCTGCATTAAATAGAGCTGTCCAAAGGAGTGTCAGGTTTGCATTTGCTTAAATGCAATAAAAATTGATAGTTTTCAAAAAAAGACCTGTCTTCCAACTTGGGCGCTATCTAATATTGGGCATTGGGCGCTATCTAACAAAATGAAACTTAGGCAAGAAAAACAAAATGCAGAGGTACAGTATATGTGGTACCTTGCTCAATAGTAGTAACTGTGAGAGGGATCTTGGAGTCCTAATGGACAACCATTTAAATATGAGCCAGCAGTTTCAAAAAAATCAACACAGTTCTAGGCTGCATAAACAGAGGGATAGAATCAAGATCATATGAAGTGTTAATACCACTTTATAATTCCATACTTGGAATACTGCATTCAGTTTTGGTTGCCATGGTGTAAAAAAGATGTTGAGACTCTAGAAAGAGTGCAGAGAAGAGCAACAAAGATGATTAGGGGACTGGAGGCTAAAACATATGAAGAACAGTTGTAGGAACTGGGTATGTCTAGTTTAATGAAAAGAAGGACTAGGGAAGACATGATAGCAGTATTCCAATATCTCAGGGGCTGCCACAAAGAAGAGGGAATCAAGCTATTTTTCAAAGCACCTGAGGGTAGGACAAGAAGCAATGGGTGGAAACATATCAAGGAGAGAAGCAACTTAGAACTAAAGAGAAATTTCCTGACAGTTAGAACAATTAATCAGTGGAACAACTTGCCTCCAGAAGTTGTGAATGCTCCAACACTGGAAGTTTTTAAGAAGATATTGGATAACCATTTGTCTGAAGTGGTGTAGGGTTTCCTGCCTAAGCAGGGGGTTGGACTAGAGGACTTCCAAGATCCCTTCCAACTCTGTTATTCTATGCTATGCTATGCTATGCTATGCTATGCTATGCTATGCTATGCTATGCTATGCTATGCTATGCTATGCTATGCTATGCTATGCTACGCTACGCTACGCTACGCTATGCTATGCTATGCTAACTTTTCAAAGTTTTGTTTTCTCTGCAAAAATGCTTTTTTGTCATTAGCGGTTTAGAATTTATTTTCAATTTATTATTATGAAACAGTCAAAAATGCTGGTATAATTTTTTCTGCTAATATCATCTTTCTGACCTTCTCTGTGGCCAAACATTTTGTCTATGCTTTCTTATCTGACACCCTCACCCACCACTCTTCCTTTAGGAGGCATTCCACTGTAGATTAAACTGAAGTATGGAAGGTCAATGAGGATGCAGATATGATCATATAATAAAATACAAGACTCTTGCACCCCGTTTCACCTCAACCTTGGCACCTTTAAGATGTCTGGACTTCAACTCCCAGAATTCGCCAGCTGGCACTGTTAACTGGGTAACTCTGGGAATTGAGAAGTTGCCAAGGTTGAGAAACACCACTCTAAATGGAAAAACTACACCATCTTCGACGCTTCCACTGATGCGTGCCTCATGAAAATACACATATACTTACATAATTTCCGCATAGACTGATGTTGAAGTGATGAAAGTACTTCAGGCCTTTTGAAGTAAAGCTTGGCTCTCCTAAAAAGGAGGTGCTGTAAGCCAGTCTGGAGAAGTCATACTCCAGAGTCCTATCCTTCATGCTGATTGAGAAGTGACAGTCATTGTAACACAGAGAATGCATCTAAAGAAAGAAAACACACCCCAGCAGAAGAATTTAGAAACTGTTGACTTTGTCAGCAACAGTAGAAGGACACTCAAGTGTTACTGAGATGCCTAATACCAGCTCCTGAATCCCTTAGGGTTCTGCTCAGACAAGCCTTGCTTGCCTAAACAACCTGGATGATTATAGAAAACAGAACATTGGAGAGGAAGGACTTAGCAGCTCTTGTGCTAATTCAGTTTTGGCAGGAAGTAACTACTGTTTCTAAAAGAATATAATTTTATTTGTGTTTAAGAGAAATCTACACTGATTCAATAAAACAAAAATCCATACAAATTATTTGATGATTTGAGGAACATGAAATTAAATCTAATCAAATATGCTAATTTAGCATATTTTATTATTGCTATCCCTACAGCTACAGTCATTGCTTATCTAGGCCCACAAAAGCTATATGAGTTTTTTTTTTTAAAGATCACAACGATTTAATAACAAGATCAACATTTCAGATTCAGAATATTCTGTAAATTTATGACCAACTGAGAGATTGTACCATGCTCAGCACTGTATGCTGGAAGAAAGGAAAGATTACATTTTCAAAGAACATTTTGCTCTTTGTGTATGCACAGTGTATAACTGAAAATGTAGCTCCAAAAGAAATCCTGAAGCTCCTACTACTGTTGAGCAAACAGAATAGTTAGTTTTGCTGAAGGCCAAGTTTTGTTTGCTATTTTATGCACTGAACTTTGGACTTGGCATTCCAGCACCCACAGGGCCTTCTCTCTCACAAATACCATCTTATGTCATGAGGATACAAAAAAGAAATGGCAAAAATCTTGCTTGAGCCTCTAAATTTCACAAGACCTGGAGTGAGAAAGCTAAAATCTCCAATGAGTTTGGACTTTTCAAGTTAATTTTTATTAGATATTGAGCTTCTGTGCACTCTTGCAAAATCATGCAATGAAACGTCTCTCTCTCTCTCTCTCTCTCTCTCTCTCTATCTATCTATCTATCTATCTATCTAATATATATAGCCATCCTTCCCACCAAAATGAATTTGGCCGATGCACAAAGGTTGCTATCCTTGGCTTGGCTCTTTGGGTGATTAATGTCGGCTGCCAAGCAACACATACAGGTAGTTTGCCACTTACAACAGTTCATTTAGTGACCGTTTGAACTTACAGAGGCACTTAAAGTGACTTGTGACCATTTTTCATACTACCATTGCAGCATCCCCATGGTCATGTAATCAAAATTCAAGTCATGTGATCACCTTTTGTGATCTTCTGACAAGTAAAGTCACTTACCAACTGTGTTACTAACATAACTACAGTGATTCACTTAACAGATGTGGCAAAAAAAGTCATAAAATTGGGCAAAACTCACTGAAGAAATGTCTTATTTACCAACAGACATTTTGAGCTCAGTTGTGGTCATAAGTCGAGGACTACATGGACAATATTTCATAAAAAATTATATTTTATGTAATAAGATAATAGATAGCTAATTTGGCCATCTGGAAAATTGTCAGAAGCACAGGATAGTATTTTTTCTAATGTTATGTAAGCTGCCTGTTGCAAGCTCCTTCATTATAACTGAAAAGAGCCATCGTTTCCTGATTCAATGGATGGCGATTAGAAAGAAAGTAAAGAAGTTTCCACTTGAATGTGGTTTGGGACATATTGATTGGAGACAGAATGCAGTTGCTGACATTCTTAAAACTCAGCTCTTCTCAGTGAATTCTGCTAGAGAGACTTTCTGAGAGTTGTGTTAGGAGAAGGATCATGCTTGGTTTTGAGCAGACATCAAGAATCTGACAAATTGCTACTTTCTGGCAATGTATCTGAACCTAATATTTTATTGGAATTTATTGCCCTGATATTGCTTTCATTATTTTAAGTGACAATCCTTTGTCAACTCCAATATTTACACTCCTCATGTTGCACTTTTGTTCAAATAATGATGTAGCTCCAGTTGTCACTGTACAGAAATTACGAACAGTAAAGAGGACAATATAGTACCTTGTTATTTTTTGTGCCAGGGCCACAAGGGATACAAGCTTGATTGCCATAAGGTTGGTGAGCTTTCAGGTAAGTGTTTGATGGACATGGAGAACAACTACCAGATGTTTTGTCAATGTAGTGCCCATGAGGGCAGGAAGTACAGGATGAGCCAGAGGTTTCCAAAGCGCACTGCCGGCAATAAGAAGCTACACCATCTATGACATTGGTCACATTGATGGAGTACAATCTAGCAACATCATTTGTGTATTTTCTTCCCTGAAAGAAAACATAGCGTGTCATGAATGCCTTTGTGTAGGAAAAGTATTCAGTTATAGAGAAGGCAGGACAATTGCAGGAAATGGTGGGCATAGTCCTAACTTTAATGGCCTCTATTTTTAAGAATAAACCTAATTCTTGATGAGAATTCCCTAAAAGGATATTTGAAGAATTAGTAAAAAACAGATTTCTCAGTCTTTACCGCTTCGTTGTATGCTGTCCTCTGGAAGGCCCATGTGAAACTCGTGGTGGCATTCTTCTCAACAACGTACGTATAGGATTGTTTTCCCTTGGAGCCAAACCAGGTTTCTACAGGGGAATTGGTTCTAGAATTCATACCCTACCAAAGATGAAATGGTATAAGTCTATGAATAAACAATACACCTAAATAATTCTTGGTTTTAGATGTTGGATAAAAACTTACCACCATAAAATAAAGTTCACAATTCACACTGCAGATGGTTTCAAAGACAAAAGTGATTTCTGCTACCTTCTTATTTTCAGAGTCTTCCATAACTGATTGTGGTGGACTGCAAAAGAATAAGCAGGACTCATAAATTGTAGAAATAGCTATAAATGAAACATCTCAATTATCGCTGTTTACTTCAGTAACTAGGTAAACAGAATATCTACATTCCACTTCAAATATATTCAGAACAAGATATTCCAATGGAATCACACTTCAATCATATAGATGATTCAGTGTACAGCATGTCAGTACACTCTATGCACATTTATTTGGTTGTGACAAAACAATAAAATCTCTGCCCAGTTTTAAAGATCACATTTTAAAATTATGTTAAAAATGTTAAGAATCAGCTCAATCTTTCCTTCACTGTTTCCTTCTGCCATTTATTATTAATCATCGTGAAGTAATGCAAGCAGAACATTGACTGGGAGAAATTAAATTTGTTTATGCAGCTTTCTTAATAACAGTACAACAGGGATTTGCCACTGCATTCTTTTGGACCCTTTCTATTGATTTTTCAGTGTACCATACGGTGACCAGATTCAGCCCTGCTTAGTTTTCAAGAGCAGGCAAGGTTAGCCAGAAGCTACTGTTGACTGAAGAAATTATCTAGAAATTAAACACACAGCTTAGATTAATTCTTTATTTATATTTTCCACTTATTTATTATATCTGCTCACATTGCTTTACCTAATGCATTTCCAATACTTAGCTTAATTTGGACTAGTGACCTCACCTGAAGCCAGGAATCACCAATGTTAAAATCATGAAATCATTGTCAGAAGCTCCTGCAGCTGTATAGATGTAGTCACCTGCCACTTCCCACCCTGAAAATAAAAATCAAGAGTTAACCACTTAACCACAATTTGAAGAAAAGTTATTCTTTCCATTATGTAATATCATATTTAATGTGAAATTTTGTACATTCTTTTCACAGAAACACAAGGAATCTATTGCTTTGAACTTATTTCCATCCACTCCCTAACATTTTCAAAGTAGTTTTTCTAGAAGAACTTGGATCACAATTTGAGAAGTTTTCCAGGGATCAGGGCTACTACCGTACTAGCTGGGGAATTCTGGAGGTTGGAATCTCAACAAATCTGGAAAGAAGAACTCAAGATAATAGAAAGTTATAACATATAGCCATGCAGTAGAGGTCAGTTGAGAATTGCATATTAAAGAAATTTCCAGGAGAGGAATGGAGAACTGAAGACGTCTCCATGAAAGTGGAGCTAACAACTGCAGTGAAAAACAAAGAGCCCATGAATAGACCCGCTCTTTGGAACCTCTCCAAACAAGGAGAAGACAGGAGGTTGCCCACATATGATCCAGATGGCTGCTGTTTGCAAGGATACTTAAGAACAGCTATCACCAATTGCACATTAACTACTTTTAAATGATTAGAAACCTTCTGGAACAACAATTTTGAAAACACTGGGTGAGTCTGCCTTCAATTCTGAACAGAAGAAAAATTTAATCATAAGCTTTAGAATTCAAAGTATGTGAAATAAACAGCAAAAAACTAAATAAAGTTTTGAGCTTAGAAAGCTATAAATGGATTAAGAATCCAGATAAAATTGGAATATTGTAACTTACAATAAAATTTTGGAATTAATTATAAAGAACACACAGCTTTTCATGAGAAATAGATTCTGTTTTGGTTTTCACAAGACATAACAAAGTTAAGCAATTTCATAATTTCAAAAAGTGGACACTAGAGGGACTAAAGTTTTTAAGTAAAGATTTATTAGCTTGTAAAATGATGCAAAACATAACAATGAAAATACAGGAGACTTTTGAATAATGGAATCAGAAGAGAGTAGCCACAATATCAACAATGTTGATAATGATGTCTTCTTCTATGGACAGACTATGTCCAAAAATTGTTATCTACAGATGTAGAACAAATTTATCTGACAAGATAGAGATGGTATCAAAAGTGAATTTACAACTGACAGACCAAGATAATGACTTAGAAAAGGAAGTTTTCAAACTGGAAGAGGTTTTCTAAATAAGAGATGGGATCTAAGATGAAGAGACAATGGTTTGTAACCTGAAAGTTGATGAAGAGTCACTAAATCCATTTATACTTGTAGTGATGAAGATTGGAAGTCATTTATATATTTCTTTTTCCTTATTGTATTCTACCTTTTTTCTTTCTTTTTCCTTTTTCCTTGAAATAAAACTAAAAACAGAAAAATCAGGATTTGATTTTGTTGATTTGTGAGGGAGTCATTCAACTCCTGTAATATTTGATTTTCATCATGGAATCACATGGTTAGAAGGGACTTCAAACAATTTCTTCTTTAAACCTAGGGCAAGGCAGGAATCCTCAGAGCATTGCAAACTCTGCATAATACAATGTGGTTTGAAATAAAAACTCTCTTAATAAGTATCTCTTCTTATTGGGACAAGTTCTTTATAACCTTGAAACAAGTCTAGAACATATATGGCTTCTAATTATGGCTGCTTTTCTGGTACTTAGAACTCAATGCAAATAGAATTCTAGAAAGTCATATTTTTGAGTTTCTTTACTTCATGTAGTCCTTGAGTTATGATCAATTTGTTAAGTGATTATTCAAAGTTAAAAAGGCACTGTATGAAGGTACTTATGACCAGTTCTTGAAGTTCCAGGTGCGGCAGCACCTCCATAGTCACATGAACAAAATTTGGGTGTTTGGCAACAAGGTTGTTTGCCAGACCTTTTCTGTCAGCTTCCTGCAAGCCAGGTCAATGGGGACATTGGTATGGAAGGTCATAAGTGACTCAAGAAAGAATATGAAGTTGATTTCTTTGATCAAGGTTAAAATAGAAATGTAGTTATCTTTGATAATCCTTAATGGACTTTGATGACATCGGGACTTAAATGATGAGGCTGTATGGATTTGTTTATAGGCTAGGAGAAGAGTAGATCATTTGTTGCATTTTAAGAGAAGGCGATAAGTTACTAAAATTGTCTACAGTTGTGATGAAGTGAAAGTCATTTGTTATTTCTTTTCTTTTTCTTTACTATATTCTTATTGTTTCTTTTCTATTTCTCTATTTTTTTTTTCCTTTCTGGTTCCCTTTTTAGTTTGTATTAGTTTTTGTTGTTGTAATTGTAATCTTTAATAAAATTACTATAAAAAAATAAACTATCCATTCCCATAAGAGTAAAATAACAAGTCTAGGGTTGGTTCATAAACCGTCTGATGGTGCAACCTAATAAAGACACATAGCACAACTAGGGACCCTTGCATTATCCAAATGCATTAGGTAAAAATACACATTTTGGGAGGATACCTGCCATTCTCTTATATTCGAAACTGATTCCACTGAGGACTGTAGTCTCCATATTAGCTGGCAGTGTGTTCCACCATTTGTATTCAAAGCCTAGCGCAGGCTCGGTGCCAACTGGACAATTGGTACAACCTGAGAACCAAATTAAAAAAAAACAAAAACACCAAACACATATAGAGTCAGGAAAAGAATCACTACTGCTAATGAAAGTCTTTAACTGGTGCTGAGGTTAATGGCACTTTCTAAAACAATGGTAAAATATAGTACAGCTATGATAGTAGCAGCCTTTAAAAGAGTCCTTTTAAGAACACCCACTAAATCGATATTTGTCAAACTTGGCAACTTTAAGACATGCAGACTTTTAACTCCCAGAATTTGAGAAATGCCGGCTATGGAATTCTGGTAGCTGAAGGCCACATGTCCTAAAGTTGCCAAGTTTGAGAATCACTGCATTAAACGTTTTACTCTGGCTTAGTTTTCTTTTGTAATGTCTTGAAATTTTTCATAAAAGCAGGCAGCATTTTTTCAGACATATAACTTGTAGAGCAGCCACAATGACCTTTTAATGGTTTGGTTTTTTCATTTGTTTTAATGGAGTGAATTGTTATACAGGGAGTAATTCTTCATGTTCCAAATTAGCCAGGTATATCAAGGTCAAGAATAAATCAGTATTCTTGACATTCTTAGCTTTGTTCCTTTGGCTTTTTCTTCTTTTCCTGCTTTGTGGATGGTTCATCAAAGAAAAATCTGTATTTTAGTGTACTGGAAGGCACACAATTTGGAGCATCGTACTGGGGAAGGTTAATCTAAGTAAACCAAGGAATTACCTCTCCACCAGTATTATTTATAGTCCCATAGCCCTGTTGCCTTTAGAAAGAACAATGAATAAGGGGAAAAAGAGAAGAAAAACTCTCATAATAAAAGACTGAATTTTCTTTTATGCCACTACTGAATCCAGGAAGTGCCAAGTTCATGCTTTTTAGAGGCGGTTCCCAGTGATCAGAGCACGGTGCCAGTTTAAACCATTTAGAGAACCTCATTTATGTAAGTTTTACCTAATTCAGAAGGGAAAAAAACAGAATAGCATTACCAGACCCATTTGAATATTTTCCATATGGGCAAGGCTCACAGGTGCTGGCATTTGTCTTAAAAAAACCAGGATTACAAGGGGGGCACATCATCTTTACACCCGATGGAGGTAACTTCACTGCCTTGGGGAGGTCCTCATTGCAGATTTTAGGCTCAGCCCATTTATACATTAGCTGTGTCTGTGAAGATAAAAGTATCACTCATTTATTCATTCAGTCAATCAATCAATCAGTCATTCATTCATTCATAGATAAAACATTTTACAGCATCTTTATATGCCAAAGGATTTATAATTGTCACTTCTCATACAGTAGTATAAACAATTTCATGGTATCCAGATATTTTTGTTCACAATTCCAGGACTCCCTTGTTGCTGGTCATATTAACTGTGGTTAATGTGAGTTGAGATCCAAATTATCCAAAAAGCAAGGTATCATACATCTACAGTATGCAATCCATACAGCCTACAGTACTCTAGAAGTTGTTGAACTATAACTTCCAGTGTTACTAAGATGAGAACAATTTTCACAGGTATACTATGGTATACTCTATTTCCCCAAATATACACAAAAATACAAATACCGTATTTTCCGGCGTATAAGACCACTTTTTAACACATGAAAATCTTCTCAAAAGTCGGGGGTCGTCTTATACGCTGGGTGTCGGGAAAGGCCCTGACGAGCCTTAAATGGCTCTGATGATCCAAGCTCTGACGATCTGCTAATCAGGCAACTCAGTTAGGATCGCCAGAGCCATGGAGAAGGAAAAAACTTTTCTCCTTTCACATGGCTCTGACGATCCAAGCCCTGATGATCTGCTAATCAGGCAACTCAGTTAGGATCGCCAGAGCCATGGAGAAGGAAAAAACTTTTCTCCTTTCACATGGCTCTGACGATCCAAGCCCTGACGATCTGCTAATCAGGCAACTCAGCTGGGATCGCCAAAGCCATGGAGAAGGAAAAAAGTTTTCCCCCTCCAGCTTGCTTACCTTAGCTGCTTGCCTTGCTTCGCTCACCTTGCTTCGTTTGCCTGAATCCATTCCATCAGCAAGCAACTCCCTGCCTGCAATCAAGCAGGCAGGAGTTGTGGACTTCAACTCCCAGAATTCCTCAGCCAGCAAAACAAAGCTGGCTGAGGAATTCTGGGAGTTGAAGTCTACAAGTCTTAAAGTTGCCAAGATTGGAGAACCCTGTTCTATTGGGTAAGTTTTTTCCCCCTTTGGGATCTTAAAAAAAAATAGTTAATTGGGGTTTTTTTTAGTTGTTCTTTTTTAGACCTAGCCATTTAAAGTTTAGGAAGTTTTAAATTTAGCTTTCATATAAAAATAAAAATAAAATAAAATAATATTTGTCCAGCTTTCTGAGATTTAGTATGTTTTTGTAGTGTTTCACTCTAACTACACAAACACACAAAATCTCACAAAGCTGTATGTAGAATTTTGTGTGTGTAAAGTGTGAAAGTTGTTTTTTTTGGGCTTTTTGTGGCTGTGTGAGGTTCCTGCTTGTTTCAGGGGCCATTTTCGGTCTAGCACAGCTGCTTTTACATTGTGGGTGAGCCAGTTGTGTTGTGTTGTGTTGTGTGTGTGTAAAGTGTGAAAGTTGGTTTTTTTGGGCTTTTTGTGGCTGTGTGAGGTTCCTGCTTGTTTCAGGGGCCATTTTGGGTCTAGCACAGCTGCTTTTACATTGTGAGTGAGCCAGTTGTGTTGTGTTGTGTTGTGCGTGTGTAAAGTGTGAAAGTTGTTTTTTTGGGCTTTTTGTGGCTGTGTGAGGTTCCTACTTGTTGCAGGGGCCATTTTGGGTCTAGCACAGCTGCTTTTACATTGTGGCTGAGCCAGTTGATGTTTGTTAATTTTTATTTGGTATGCATTGGAAGAGGGGTAGTCTTATACGGCGAGTATAGCCCAAACCCTATATTTTAACAGGAAAATTCGGGGGTCGTCTTATACGCCCAGTCGTCTTATATGCCTGAAAATACGGTATGTATGAAGAAGAAAAAAAGGACCATACACTGAACTTAGCTTTAACTGGGACTTTTCTGCAAAAACCTATAAGCAAAACCAAAAAAAGGGGCAGAGCCATGATCAAAATGGCATTTGGTTCTATTTGATTTAATAAATTAAATTTTAAAAAATATATCATTCATTATGATTACTGTTCACACAATTAATAATCCTTTCTTCCTACTACATATATTTAATAATTTCCCCCTTTTCTCAGATAACATAATTCAACCCAGCTGGACAGAGAGAAGAGATTTTGTTTGCTACCTCCAAGAATTTTAGGTGGCCCACACAGCCCTTTGAAGACCCAGATTCAATATTCATGGAACTGGTAACAAATATTTTGACTCTCCTTAAAGTTAAATAAACACTGGCTATGTGGGATGTGTGAACCAATCCTTATCTATTTTAGGTCTTGGTAATCATTCTGATTATTGTATCCACAAGGAAGTGCTTGCTATTCCCTATCTTATTTATACGCATATGACACTTTGCAACAAAAACATTTTGAATAATGCTGATCATCAAGGCTGTGCTTCAAAAGCCCCCCAAACAGCATCCCACTACTGTATGGAATTCTAGAGGTTGCATACCTCCCCATTTGTATCACAGGTCGTGTGGGTATAAAAATAGTCCTTATCTGTACAGGCTGGGCGAGTCTTGCAGGAAGAAGAACCTGGTTCTTTATTGCAAAAGAAACAGCAGTTAAATCCATGCAGACATGAGAGATTCAGGAACATTTTCAGCAATAAGCTATAAAAATTATAAAACTATATATATATATTGTGTGTGTGTGTGTATGTGTGTGTAAGAATTAGAATTAGAATTCTTTATTGGCCAAGTGTGATTGGACACACAAGGAATTTGTCTTTGGTGTATATGCTCTCAGTCAGGGTGGATTTGATTTAAATCGAGTTGATTTAAATCACAATTTAAATCATGATTTAAATCACTAGTAAAAAGGCTTGATTTAAATCAACTCGATTTAAATCATAATTTTTAAAGAGCAACTGTCATCTCTGCTACTCCTTTGACCCACTGTTGACTCACCGATAGTCCCAGTGTTGCAGAATATACAGCCTCATGCTACATAACTAAGCTCCATTTCATGCTGAATAAACTAAATTATTTATGTATCTTAAATAGAAAACTATCTTACGATAGATTTTTACCCCAAAAGTTTTTTATTAAAATAAATTCGATAAAAATCAAAAAACTCCAATTTAAATAAAAAAAATCCAATTTAAATTAAAAAAAATCTGATTTTTTTGATTTTTTTAAAAAAATCATTGATTTTTATTCACCCTGCTCTCAGTGTACATAAGGATATATATATAAGGATAACATTGATCATAGTTATTTCAAGTCACTGGTGGATTAATGTGGCATCATCAACAACAAAAATACGTTTGAGAATAAGGCAGATTTTTTCAGTCTTCACATGTTCTTTGATTACAATTATTATACCCAGTCAGCCTAGCTACTGCTCAGGAAAAATTAAAGGGATGAGGCTACAAATCTTGAACTTAGGTTTCAAATTATATGCCTCATGGGTTAAATTATTCCATACAGGTACAAGTTGGCTCACACTGAATCTGCTATCCTTTTCCAAGAATTCACCACATCTAAAAAAGACCCAGCATGCTTCCATATAGAGGTCTCCTAGGGCTACCATGCCATATTTCAGAACCAGTTATAAAAAACAGCAGAATTTTGTATGGAATTATAACCTCATTAAATTATGGGAATGGTGTGGAGTGATCATACAATACAAGCCTTTTTAAAAAGCACTCCCAAATTTAGAGGGTCCACCTTCTATTTTCCTTCTCCTCTTGTCTCTTTTCTCCAACTTTCAAAATTGCCAGTGAAAAGGATAAGTACAAATAAACAAGCTTGTAAAAATTGTGGACTCTTCATAAATTTCTAATTCTGCCATCAAAGTTTCAAAGAGGGCTGAATCAATTCATTGTAAAGGAGACTCTGATTTGAACAAAGTTTCTACTGTTTTTTAATCAACATGGCAGGAAGAATTCAAACAATACAGTACTGTATATTCTAGTGTTTGTGTTAGCAAAAGCACAGAGTAAATATTTCAACATTTGTTGTTTTTCTTCTGAACTTTGAAATTTTGAAAAGTGCCAGAGGAACCTGAAAGGAACTAGTAAATCAGGTATGCTAAATTATCGCCTGCAACCTCTTTGTTCCTTTTCTGTAGTCCCCCAAGACCACATTATCAAAATTCAGCAGCAAGTTTTTCTACAATATTTCAAATACAAGAAGTAATTATAGGTTTGCTAAGGCTATAATTTCTTTTTGCTCTTGTTGTTAAACCCAAGAATACTCCCCCACTCAAATTATTTAAAGAGGCCTCAAATCCTAGGCATAGTCCTTCCAGTAACATCACTGCCATCATCTTTGTGACCCTCGACTGTTAGAAACCTTATTAGAAAAAAAGGCAGTTCCCTGCCTACCTTTGTGGCTGCTGCTGCTGAATAAGACAGTACCAACAGAGTGAAGCTGAAACAAAATCTAGCATGCAATATTGTAGAATTTAGGGCAAGGATATGGCAAACACAGACAAAAATGGATTAGAAATATAAGAGAGAATGATACCCAATTTTCAGTTTGTACAGAGCATGTGCAGTGAAGTTAAAAAACAAAGAGGGGCCGATGTAAGATGACAATTTATACATCTAAACCTATCATGGCTGGAAATGTGGGATAATTTATCTAAAAAGTACAAAAAATCAACTACACATCAAAGAAATGGCTGAGGCATGGAACGTATTACCTGAGTAATTTGCTGTCTCACACTGCTGGCAGGAAGTAGCTCCTTTGGAAGAAAAAGAATTTGCTGGGCACTGCTGACAGAAGGAAGAACCAGATTTGGCAGTATAGGTGCCTGCTTTACAAGGAAAGCATTCAGAAGTATAAGCCACACCTAGGAAACATGGGAAAAAAGAAGGGAAACATGTTTGCAGCAAGCAAAATAATCCTTTGAACGTCACCAGCAGCAACTTGCACTAGAGATAGGCAATACCTTTCTGACCCATGAGACTAATTTCACAGAGATAACCAACCAATCAATCTCAAACGAGGTCCCTCTCATAAAGTTCCATCTCCTATTTCCAAGTCCCCTCACCAATCTGTCACAATCTGTAGCAAAAACTGTACACCTACAATTGTGATTCTGCCCTGACCACAAAACTCTCTGAGAAGAGAAAATATGGAATATAGACATGGTTGATTGGAGAAGTCTTCAAAGTACTCGTGTCTCTCTGAATCATCTTCTAGAACAGAAGATGGTGAATTTTGCTCTGTTCAAGGGGAGCAGAGAAGCTATCTGAGCCTGTCATAATCCTGGTCCTCACCATTTCATTAGATTCAGTGCATGAACTGACAAAATACATACCTGTAATCCCAATATTTTTCACCAACACAGGCTTGGGGGTTTTGGACCAAACAGAGAAAGCCGTTGTCTTCCAGTACAAGACATTGTTGCCACGACTTAGCTCCACCTATAGATATTAAAAATCTAGTTAAAATGCTCAGATTATATGTATATTGAAATGCAATGCTAGTTCCCAGTAGTTCATACATTTTTCCTTCCTCAAGTTACTGCTAGCTGCAGTTTTAAGTTTAAAAACATTGTATACTTACACTGTGTTTCTCCCAACCTTTCTCTGTAGTTCTCATCCACCTAGAATCCTCCACAGTTGGTTGACATTGGTCATTCTGAACCTACAATAAATGAAGATGCAAATAAGGATGCCATTTCTGTTCACAGGAATAGAGATTTATTGGATTCTTCATAGCACCTATTTAAGGTGACACAATTAAATACAATTTGAACATATGCTCTACTTTTGATGCTAGATGGAAACTTCTTTTTACAAGTTTGTATAACGAATGATATTCTAACTTTTTAGAACTGTGTTACCTTTCAAACAATCCTGAAAATCCTGTGGAATATGTACAATTCCCCAAGATCTTGTGTAAGAACATTAAGAAATAATATAACATTTGACATACTTTAATATTAAATTAATATTGGTTACCATTTTGGCACTTATAGCTCAGTCTCTAAAAATGTATATATTTAAGGCTGCACATTGAAATACAGTATGTTTTTCTTGATTACTAAAAAAAATACAGGCTGCTTAAAGTGTTCAGGCTGATTCTAGCACACTTAGACTATTTTATTTAGATTGTAACATGTGAGCTGGAATCTTTTAATGCCCATTTTAATGATCCATGGGAATCTTTTCTATTACTACTTCTTTCAATATAAAAGAATAGAGCCACTAATATTAATTAAAACAACACTTTTAATTAAAAGTATATTGAAACATGCATTTCAATATACTTTAAATTTGCAAAGTCATCAAAAGTGCATTTTGAAGAACATGCCAGCAACAAGTTCTGGACTAGAAATAAATATTGGAAAAATCTTCTTGGTTATAACATTATTATAGTTATGGAAAGAAGTGCCAAAATAACAAAGTTGTTTCTTCAAGGAGCACAAAAAGCTATCACTTTGTTTTGAAAGCTCACCAGAACATTACCAAAATTCATGAGCAAATGCAATTCAAGAAAGAAAGAATATCTGGAAGGTGTTAACAGATTACTGCAATCAGATTACTGGACATGAATTTTAGTGGTGTCTGATTTAAATAAAATAGAAACAGTTTTATTCAACCTGGGAGGAGATACCAGATCACATGGAATGCAAATTCTGGAAAACAGTGATTAGTTTCTGAAAGGTAGCACTTAATTGAAAATTTCTCTTATATAACATAAAATAATCAAAACCTAGATAGAATCTTTTAATTGAATTGCAAGAAACATACAAAGAATTCAAAGACAATGTTACTGTCTGGATAGATGTAGTCAAAGGAGACGGTCCCAGATTGCTTGAGGTTAACAGCGTACATCAGAGTAGCTATGCACTCATCCGTGTTGGAGGCAATATAATCTCCCTTAGGAATCCATGTTGATCTGGAACAGAAGAAAGAGCCCAGCAGTTGTGAGAGTACTACTGCACATCATCAGCAAACAGGTATTCCCAAGACATTACAAGAGAGTTACATTTTTACTGAAGAAGTTACACAGTCAAATGCCAGATCTTGTATTTCCACAGAAAACAAAATAATATTTATGAATGATTAATTGTAATTTGTTTGTATCTGGTTTAATTTGGTCTTGAAAGCAAGGTTATATAACAAAAAAGCTGCATATCTAGAGTAGTTGAGCCATATTGATATTATACTAATTTCATAATGGACAGCATATAATCTATACGCTCATTTCTACTACTGTATATGCATATATGGATAAAGCCACCTGAAGGCCAAAGCATATTGATTCAAGATTGTGTGTGTACAATGTAATACAATAATGAAAAAGGGATATAGATACCTTTCTTTTTGCTTAACTGATTATATTGGAAAACCTTTGTCCACTCTGAAGTATGGCAGATGCAGATGTCTGCATGCTTAGAAGGCACAAAGTTGAAAATAACTGCTTTAAAGCATTTCCTGGACTAGTTTCTCCCCCCCTCCCCGATAATTTTATTAATTACATTAAACAGATATAACAACCTAATTCAGAAATATATCAAAAAGAATGAAAAAGAAACATTTAAAAAGTGTAGAAAAAATCCCTGCCGCCACCACCCCTCCACTGCCACCAAGGAAGTAGCAAGAAAAAGAAATTTCTACTAGACCAGTTTTTCATCTAAACAGCATAAAGGAAATCACTACTGAGAGATAATTTGGTGTAGTGATTACCAGGTTAGAAACCAAGAGACCTTGAGTTTCAGTCCCACTCTAGGCATAAAGCTAGCTATGTGACCTTGGGCCAGTCATCGTCTTTCTTTGAACTGGCAGGTGCTCACCTTGCTTCAGTTTTCAGTTTCTTCCCCTATTACTTTCAAGTAAAGAAGGCATTAATGTTTGAACAAAATCTAGAAATTCAATCTAAAGTAGAAGACTCAAAGCACTGGTGGTAATGTACAAAGGAGATAATGTTATTCTGAGATCCCACGCTTAGAGATAAATTAGCTGCAATGTTTCATAAACACTCCTACTCAAAATGCTGTCAAGCTTTAGAATTTGCAGCCTTAAGGTCACTCGCTGGCATATAGGTTGACTTTCAAAATAGACATATCCCAGTATTAATAACAACAGGTTCACTCACTTGGTGCAGTTTCCCAAGGACTCCAAGAGGTTGTAATCAATTTCAAAATTGGTTGCCATGCTGGCAAATCCATGAGGCAACTCATCCCATTCATCGAACCTGACACCAGTCCCAAGAGAATATGTGCCCTCTGCACATGGCTTGCAAGACTGATCTTTCATATCCAAGAATTCACCTGCTTTGCAAGAAAATGCTGAAATACAGAAAATCACCAAAACAAAATCAGGGCAAAAGATGAATCCAGACCAACACAGGTAGCTTCAGTAAATCTGTTACAGATGACTTTATAGAATGACACTTTCTAATATCTTTGAGTTGTGTTTAACATATGACAAGGCTAATTTTTTGTTAGATAAAATGAAAGACATGTTCGTTAGCTACATTTTATATTTTCATTGCATACAAGTTTTCATTAGATACCTAGTACCAAAACATAACTGAAATAAAGCACACACACACAGAATTAAAGACACTAAGGGCTGTTCCACATGACCAATCAGCCCACCCAAATGTTTCCATACCTGGAAATAAGTTCCTTTAAGTCAATGGAACTTTTTAAAAAGTGGATCTCAAACTGTACTGTAAGACTTTGTTTTATATAAATACAAGCTATTTTTCCCATGTACATGAATAAACTATAATGAATCTCATGTTCACACAGTTCAACCCTTCTTTTTCTCTGTTTCCCCTATTATAGGTTTAAGCATCACACCAAAGCATGTTTTAACCACGATTTTCTAGATAAGCCAAAAAGGCTAGATTCACTGTACAAAACATATGATATTCTTTTAAGAAGAAAAGAGTGTAAACCATGTCAATGAAAGTATGGGTGGGGGATTTTTTTTAATGTCCACCATGAGCTCCAGACATATTGTTCACACACACCCACACTCCACACACACTTTGCAGGAATGGATAGGTGGAAACAAAACAATTCTGTACCATGCATACAGCTCTTGTCTTTTGTAAGAAAGGTTACAAATATTAAATTTCCAATCAGGTTTTTCTTTATTGTTCAACACGAGTAAAGGGTATTTCTGTGATTAGAATATATCCACAATATTTCAGATGTCAAGGCCCTGTGCATACAAATGCAAGTACATAATATAGGTAGTCCTTGACTTACGACCATAATTAAGCCCAAAATTTCTGTTAAATGAGAAATTTAAGTGAGTTTTGCCCCACTTTACTATCTTTCTTACCATAGTTGTTAAATGAATTGCTGCATTGATAAGTTAGTAACCTTGTTGCCTGGCTTCCCCATTGACTTTGCTTGTCAGAAGGTCACAAAAGGGGATCATATGACCTTGGGATGTAGCAACGGTCATAAATATGAACCAGTTGCCAAGTCTCTGAATTTTGTTCATGTGATCATGGGGATGCTGCAGAGGTCGTTAACTGTGAAAAATGATCGTCAGTCACTTTTTTCAGTTCTATTGTAACTTTGATCTGTTGCTAAATAAACTGTTGTAAATTGAGGGCTACCTGTAATTTACTGAAATTATGGGAAAAACAACAGAAAACAGTATGGGGAGGATTCCTTTATCTAAATGGAGATGGAAATTTGGACATCCTAATTCCTTTTATATCATTTCTCTATGAACTTTAAAAAGAAAGCAAGTGAATGATCTAAAAATGGGCAGAAAAGTCTATCTGATATTTTGTGTTATTTAAATATTTATGTCCTATCCTTCTTTATAAAATTCAGAGTTAACAATGCCAGAATACGCTATTGCTCATTAATATGCTAGCTCCAGAAACCCTTTAGCCATGTGATTGATAGAATGATAGACTATAAAAAATAATGATGCATGACAAGATTGAGGGAAGTAGAAGGAGGGGAAGACAGGGAAAGATAAAATAGATGAAAAGGATCAAACAGATGACTGGAATATTCTTGGCAGATCTATGTTACTACTACATAGATAGTTCAAGATGGAAACCAGTTGAAGCAACTTGATGGCACCTTATGAAATAATTATCTTTTAGAAGTGGGATGTATGTTTCTAAAGATACTTGTCAGGTTTTCAGGCTGTCCCGTTGCAGACGCCTGCATTCTCCTTCTTATGTCAACACAAGGATAAATGCATCTTGACGTGCTGATATCACTATTACTTTATTTCTAACCAGTGGTGGGTTGCTCCCGGTTCGCCCTCCTGCCCAGACATCATCAAAAACACTCTGCGCATGTGCAGAGGCACTGCACGCTCTCGAAGCGAGTGCGTGTGCCCGCGCGCTACCAACAGCAAACCGGTAATGTCGGGATTTGAAACCCACTACTGCTTCTAACTATTGATAGTAACACTGGGAATAACAGTATGTATTGAATGTAATAGAAAGAACCAAAAGAGCTATGTACAAATACACTGGCTTAAATTTTTAGGTCCCATTTGCTATCATTGTGCTATCGGTAATTCTGTACCATTGGAATAAAAATGAACAATTTTATGGTTAAATTTATAATCAAAATTATACTTCTAAGTAAAAGTTGTATTTTCTTGTGTGGGTGGATATAGAACAGTGATGGCTAACCTTTTTGCCATTGCATGCCAAAAGTGGGGGTCGCACAGGGGGATCGCACACATGCGTGCCCACACCCATAATTAAATGCCCCCCAGGCCACGCGTCCCAGCACATGCACACGCAACTCCCCCGCACTCCCCCCACTTTTGGCACGTGATGGCAAAAAGGTTACCAGTGGGCCCGGTAGGTCCGTCTTTCACCCTCCCCAGGCTCCAGAGGCTTTCTTGGACCCTCCAGAGGCCAGAAATGGCCCGTTTCCCGACTTCCGGTGGGACTGGAAGGACTGTTTTTCGCTCTCCCCAGGCTCTAGAGGCTTTCTTGGGGCCTGGGGAGGATGAAAACATCCTTCCCCACCTCCCCGGAGGCCCATTTCCCAACCTCCAGTGGGCCCAGAAGGTCCGAAAATCAGCTGGCTGGCACGCACATGCGCACTGGAGCTGAGCTAGGGCAACGCTTGCGTGCCCACAGATATGGCTCCATGTGCCAACTGTGGCACGCATGCCATAGGTTCGCCATCATGGATATAGAATGTCTCTTCTAATATATTTGCCTTTATCAATTTTTAGAAGCACATGCAAAAGAATTTTACAATTCTTTAAACGTATTTGTGGTCCACTTGATTATGGACAAATTAATTAATATCTAACATGGTAATCCTAATTATAGTTTAGTCACAATTTAAGGATTCTTTACTGATGAGCTGCCTTCTATACAACATAACATTTTAAATCTCTGAAATGCTTTTTCTTCAGATATATCCTTGGTCAGGAGAAAAATATGAGAGAGAGATAGTCTAGGTCAGTTGCAAATTTAAATTTCTCCCTTTTGAATCTTCACATATTATTGGAATTGGGAAATAAGACTACATCGAAACAAAGAAATGGTTACACACTGTAATTCTATTGAAATGACAGTGTTGCCCCTGCTCTTAAACAAAGTATCTTGTAGTGTAGAGTAACCTTTGTCTCTGGTTCTGATAATGTTTGAAATATCAAAAGAAAGAAATCAGTGGCGAACAAGAATGATGGGTGGCAGCAATCATGACTTACAGCATTCTGTGCCTTTGATGGGATCTGGCAGGCCAGTGCAGAGTCCTGGGGTGTGGGGCACAGCAACTCTCCATCTGGAGCCCAGGCTGTCACATGCTGTGTATTCATAATGGTATTCAGACTGGAAGAGAAAAAAAAAGAGAGAGAGAGACCAAATAACAAGGTGTGCATTTAGTCCAATGACAGACAATTTTTTTCTTATTTTATGAAATTGTTTCTCTGCAGGATATAAGAGAACTTTATTATTTTAAAATCTATAAACTACAGCAAGGGGCGGGGGGAGAATCCAACTCTCCTAGAGATTTCAGATCATATTTTTGATGTGAAAATAGCATACAAAACAAATCATGGGCCAGTTTTCAAGTTTCAGTTTTGAGGGACTTATCATTTAATGATATAAAACAGTTACTTCTAAATCCGTAATGGTTTCTACAGAGGTAACCATTTAGCCAAAGCAGGGAAAACTGCAGTTTTGTAGCATCTTAAAGGCTAAATCACAATCACTCTCAGAGAATGCATCAGGCATTTTCTTGCAGACTATAGCTACAAAACGTGGATTTTTTTGAGTAGGTGGGAGAGGACCGCTATACATAGTCAAGAGATATAGAAAACTAACTTGTGGTTGCCATCTAGTGGTTTTCTGGATGTTGAAGACCAGATCTCTAGCCCTATTACACACAACTACCTATCCTAATATGTCTACTAATCAACAACAACGGATTGTGCTACTGAACATACTACAAAACTGTGAAATCCAGATTCCAAAGCTATCTTCATATCTCCTCATGTAGCAGTAGAATAGGACATAATACAATCAGCCCAACTTCAGACCTTTGCTCCAGTTCTAATCTTATATATGCCTATTGTCTGCTAGTAATGCTGGATTTTACAGCAAGCAAACTAGCCAATCCCTATGTCAAAAATAATTTTGAAATAAGCCAAATCTGACATCTAAAGAGTAAGCATAGTACTGTAAATATTTGTCAGCATGTGTGGGTAAAAGAATCAACATAAATTCAAAAGTTAATTTCTACCAATCATGCAAGTGTTTCTCTGAATTTGGGCATAACTGTCAAATTAAACAAATATATTAACTGCATATTATCACCCAACTTGCTTTCCGTTTCTCCCATACACGTTCAGGGAAGTTATGTAATTTCTGATTCAAGATGATACAGGAAAACTTTCTAACCTATGAAAACCCAACTTGAAAAAGAGAACACCAAAGATCTAGAACCAAAATGTTTGTTTTAATATGATGTGTGCTTGTAAGTGCCTCTCTTTAATACCATTTTAATTTGAATTGATCCTTTTAAGACCTAAATATTTCACCAAACAAAATTATATTTATTCTAGCACAATGGAGATTAACATAACAATGCAAGTTGTTCATGAAACATTTCCCTGAGAACCCAGATGTGGAGTTTTCCTAAGAAAGAAAAATAACTACATTTCTTTAATATTCTAAATGGATGAACACTCAAAGTATATCTGTGTCTTACAGTACAGTATTCTAATCTAAACAATTTCAACTGAACATAAAAGGCAATGCAAGTGCATAGATGCATTATACACTATAAATGCAAAGTCCTGGTAGCACAGTGGTTAGAATGCCGTATTGCAGGCTAATTCTGCCCACAGTCTGGAGTTCAATTCTGACAGTGCTCAAGGTTGACTCAGCCTTCCAGGTTGGTAAAATGAGGACCCAGATTGTTGGGGGCAATATGCTGATTCCATAAGCCACCCAGAGAGCACTATAAAGCACTATGGGATGGTATATAAGTCTGCTATTGCTATATAAAAATGTCTTCCACTTCCTTGCCAACATACTGTAAATTGTTAACTGGGGGCAGAGAAGGACTAGGAAATGAGTCGATTCCTTTTAAGTACTATATTTCTATGTTTTTACTGGCTAAATAAATCAATCACTGAATTTCTGCAACAGAGATTTTACAGATTGTTCTGCATATGTATTATGATATTTCTTCTGACTATAAAATGTGGGCATGTTACACTAAGCTTGGCTAACCAACCTACAAATAGCCTGAAAGCTTTATTGCATCTATGAATGGAATCAGAGGAAAAGTACAAATGGGTTTGATGGTGAGCACTTTGGGGTTTAATTACTGTAACTGCAGATGGGATGTAAGTTACCTAGCTATTTTTATATTCTATGTTTTAATATAATCCTAACATTGGACTGAAACCTTTCACTATCCAGGAAGTTTTAATAATTACCTTGCTCAAATACAATAATGGTTATAAGGTCAAGTTGTCTAAGTTCTGATTCAACAGAAAGCAAACATATAGCTGTGGCAATGAATGACTTCAGGCATAACAACCATCGCCATCTGAATGCACAATTGCCTCCACATGGGGAGCATGCTAAGACTGCATCTGTCACCTGTGCAGCTGCCCTTAGTTCAGATTGATCCTAGTTCTGTAAAAAAAAAATCTATAGGCAGTAAGGCAGGAATAGCCAATCTATGTGAACTGAACTACAGTGCGTAGCATCCCTTAGTTCTGATCCATCTCCAGCCTCCTTTGAGCTCTTTGAGAGACTTTGAGATGACTGGCCAAAATAAAACTCCCCCCCCCAACCCTAATTAAAGCCATCCCAAGATGCCTCTCTCTTTCCAATAGTCCTCACAGTTCTTAGAAGATAAAAACCAAGCTTTAAATTTCTTGTTAAATAACAGCACTAAAAAATTATATTGTCTGGAGAACACTTGGTTCTAAGCTAGCAGAATGGGGAGCTCTGGCCTCCCAATTTAAAGATTAATTTGTTTGTTTGGAACACACAAAGCAGTTTTAAGTGAACAAGCAACAACAAAAGATAACTCTAAGTAAATATTATTTTCCCCAAGATGTGAATTTCATGAGGATCGATCAAGCCCACACCTTTGGTCTCCCAATACATTTTCTAACCTGGTTTAATCTTATTTCGTGGACCTTGCTGTGTACATCCATATGGAAGAACAGCTGTTACATGGGCAAAGTGTTCTCTGCAGCTAATCACCTTGAAAACCAATACCTTCCCAACAGAGGCCAGGAAGGGATGTTTATGTAGGAGTTAAAGCTAACACTGAAGGCAAATACAGTCAGCTGGAAAATTGATCATAACTGTATAACAAAACACAAAGGGAATATAAGGCAATTGTTAAGTATTCTGTATCACCATCACGCTTATCTTAAAAGGAAGAAAATGGCTTGGACCTTAAAGTGCAGGAACCTAAATATGTTATTTTGGAATCATTTTATCAATAAAAAATTCATACGTACATATACAGTATATTCAAGACTTATTTTATCTTCATAGGACATAGTAGAGCTTTGTAAAAACAACAGTATCAGTGAAAAGGGACCACTTTTGTTTGTTTATTTTTTATGTCCCCTTTATTATTATTTATAAATAACTGAAGGTGGCGAACACACCCAATACTGCTTCTGCCTCCTATTTTTCATATAGCAACATTGTGAGGTCATAGCCTGTATTGTATTGAGCTACAGACCTCACTAAATACTTGGTATAGGTTCTGTTCCTGTTTGTCACTCATACTTGTAAGTTAATATGTGCACAAGGAGGCTACCTGTGCAGAATCAAATGTACAAAGACCTTATCTGTGCAATCTGTAAATACACAACCACTGTACTTTTGGAATCTAAGAAATCTCGACCTGCAAGCTCTTAAGAAAATGAAAAGAGGATAAGAGATCAGAGCATTTAAATATCCCAGTAAGGCAGTAAAAGCAATTGAAGGTTGGGAGAGAGGTCAACATTGTCCCAATAGGCAGAGCACAATGATCTTCTGTATATTTCTGTAAACTCTCTTCCCCATCAGATCATCAGATAAAATGTTATACCAAATTACCAGAAGCAACTTAGTTCTACAACAGAATTGGGAACCATTTAAGAACTAGAAGCAATACTTAACATATTTTTTTTAGGAATGCATGGGTCACAGTAGTAAATTATGCAAAATGGGGTGAACTAAAAAAAAATTCTTGGTTTTTGAGGGGAATTTTAAAGTGTTGGCGTTTAACATTGTAAAGTTTAACACTAAAGTTTAATTT
This sequence comes from Pantherophis guttatus, assembly GCF_059756535.1. NCBI lineage: Eukaryota > Metazoa > Chordata > Lepidosauria > Squamata > Colubridae > Pantherophis > Pantherophis guttatus. The sequence continues at coordinate 53,495,169 of NC_142065.1, read as the reverse complement.
AACACTAACAAATTGGATTTTTTAAACTGTTGTTTGTTTAAGTTAAACCTATTGCTTTAAGTTAGATTTGAGTGTTTTGTCTCAAAATGAAAGGAAAACACACTACAATTTTCAGTAATTATGGGAACTGAGACAGTTATAAAAATGGGATTTGATTAGGTCTTCAGTTGATCTACATGTTGGAGCACAGGGGCAGTTTTTCAGTGTAGGGCCCTAATTAATTTATTTGTTCAATTTATTACCCTCTCAATCACCAAGGCAACTCTAAGCAGTTTACAGTTTAAAAAAAAAAAAACAAGTTTAAAACATGCAGTAAGAAAATATCTCTCACCTCCTTGAGAAACCAATATTACAGAGATGCTATTCAGCAGGTTCTGACCAGTTCTGGAGAACCGGTAGTGGAAATTTTGAGTAGTTCGGAGAACTGGTAAATACCACTTCTGACTGGCCCCGCCCCATCTATTCTCTGCCTCCCGAGTTCCAGCTGATCGGGAGGAAATGGGGATTTTACAATAACCTTCCCCTGGAGTGGGGAGGGAATGGAGATTTTACAGTATCCTTCCCCTACCACGCCAACCAAGCCACGCCCACAGAATGTGTAGTAAAAAAATTTGAATCCTACCACTGCAATATTGTAATACAAAACAAGATACACCATGCATAGTTACAAAATGCTCTGTCTCAGGTTTGAAAAAACTCAGGTCTTAATGGCGTTTTTTTTTTTTTTTTTTGAAGGACAACGGGATTGAAGCTCTGCAGAATTCAGGGGAGAGAATGCTAGACCATAGGTCTGAGAGGGTAGAGAAGGAAGGTCCTAAAATATGACATTTCTTTACTGACCTGGAACCAAAGAGGTTACTCCAGACAGCCAAACAGGCTGTCTGGAGTAACCCAATAATTTTCCTTCTAACAATAACTATTCATAGAGTTAATAATGGTAGCCTTAGTTTCTTAGAAAAATCAAATATGTCATTTTGGATTGAAAGAATACTTTATGCAGATAGTTTTAAAAAATAATAATTAACAAGAAATCGTGCTGACCATCCCAGAATTGATTATGGAAAATTCTGAGTTTTTGCAAGCCCAAAAGTTTCAAAACATTAAGAAAAGATCAATGCAGAAAGTAGAGAACAGAATGTTAGTTGCTGAAAATTGCTGCAGTATAAACTATTCTAAGCATAATCAAAAAAGTAGGACTACTTTACAATTTCTGAAATGTCAGGCTAATTTCCTTAAAGAGTAACGAAAATCTACTTTCTGAGGAGTATAAAAAAAAAGGCAGCCTCCCCTGCAAAACAAACCAAACAAACCAAAAACCCCAAGCTTACTTAGACTTCCAGAAAGATACGGTAGGTGTTCAGTTCTAATAGCAATAGCACTTACATACCACTCTATGCTGCTTTACAGTGTGCCCTAGTTTTATTCATACTGAATTACAAAAATGTATTTTAAATACTGTAGAACTGCCTTTGAAGACAATTGTGCTGTCAAAGTTACCATGGGTTCTGAATAACTAGGTCATCCTTCCTTTATCATTATCATATTACATCAGTCCTTTATCAGATACACTAATTGCCAGGGCATTTCTCAGAATACCGGTTTTGATCATTTGAGTCCCAGTTACTTGAAGCATCAAAAAGATCTCAACAAGCTCATCAAATGTTAAGGGAGACTCCTTGGCCCACCACAAACATCAGAGGGCTGGCAAACACTAAAGCAGAAAGCCTCAGTTCTTTCGGAGAAGTATGAATTTTGAAACTATCATGAATATCTTCACAAAATGGCACTCACATGGGCACAGAATGTCAAAAAGCCTTCATTTTGTAAAGCAACCCCAAGGCAGACATGAACCTCCCAGTGCTTCCAGGAGATGTTAAATACTTTTTGGGCTCCAAGTGGATTCAATTACCTAGCACTATATTGTGGAAAAAAGTGATCCTGTATTATATTTTTGATATGTATTCTTTTTGTACTTGTAAGCAGCCTTCAAAAGTCTATGATCGTGAAAAATATTTCTGTATATAGACAGAAAACTATTGCCTTCCATGAACACTTATTCCATAGTGTCATCTCTTTAAAGTGTCATGGAATTCTATTTTTTTAAATAAAAAGAAATGTCAAATAAGGAGGGAAAATGTAATATGTTCTATTTAGTGCTTTGATTCTGCTTTTGGTTAATATGTCAGTCTTAGTTCTTGTTTTTAAAAGAGAATGACATTACAATTAATTCTTGGTTACCTTTTATGACACTTTTCTTCACATGTCATTTTATCAGCATCACATTTCACTGGCTGTTTTTATACTTTGCTTTCAATGCTTTGTCAACCCTTCCAATACTTTTTAAAATAGCTTTTGGGATATGTTTCAGCTTTCTTCCTCATCTGGCATTTCCTTTTATGAAAAAAACAATATTGTAACCTTAAAGAATCATTATTGTAGTCTATGTTTTCTCAGGAAGCAATAGTTCCCAATTCTTGTTCCCTTGAGAGATCTCTTAGGAAAGATGGAAGGAAAAATGGGGGAACAATTGGAGGACTCAAAGGGTCAAGCTAGGAACAGATCATCCTGGAGAAGATCCATTTATATCAGAGGTGGGTTTCAGCAGGTTCTGATCAGTTCTGGAGAACCGGTAGTGGAAATTTTGAGTAGTTCAGAGAACCAGCAAATACCACCTCTGGTTGGCCCCAGAGTGGGGTGGGAATGGAGATTTTGCAATGTCCTTCCCCCAGGAATGGGAAGGGAATGGGGATTTTGCAGTATCCTTCCCCTGGAGTGGGGAGGGAATAGAGATTTTACAGTAACTTTCCCCTGCCATACCCACCAAGCCATGCCCACCAAGCCATGCCACGCCCACCAAGCCACACCCACAGAACCGGTAGTAAAAATTTTTGAAACCCATCACTGATTTTATATGATTGTATAGAGTCTACACCCTTATGGCACCTAAGCATCAAATCAATATTTGTACACTGTTTTTAAGTTTCCTGTGTGGGGAGGTCAGGCTACAGCTCCAGGGCTAGGGTGGCCAAATCTGGCCAAAGTTTTGCAGTCCCTTGTAATAATGATAACGACCACTGAAAACTGATAGTGCATTTTCCCATTTTCAGATTGGCAAAACACACACACTAATAGTAAGATAAATTTTGAAATAGGCACTTAACAATTACACTCTATCTATTCTCAGTCCTCCCCTCCTAATTTGTGTGGTTCACAGCCATACTTGCCTCTATTTAAAGCTATCCATAGAAGAGAGACACACCAACATTACTTTCTCATACAGCTGGCTACCTCTTCACATCATGAAGTGGCAGAGACTCAATAGCCCAGCCCCTATTTAGAGTTCTACAAAGTACAGATGGTCCTTGATTTACAATAGTTTACTTAGAGACCATTCAAAGTTGCAACAGCACTGAAAAAAGTGACTTACGAACAATTTTCACCCTTATGACTGTTGCAGCATCCCCATGGTCATGTGATCAAAATTCAGACACTTGGCAACGGACTCACATTTATGACAGTTGCAGTGTTCAGAGTCATATATCACCTTTTGCAACCTTCTTATAAGCAAAGTCAATGGAGAAACCAGATTAGTTAACAACTTTGTTATTAACTTAACGACTGCAGTGATTCATTTACCAACTGTTGCAAGAAAGGTCGTAAAATGGGGCAAATTAACTTAACAAGTGTTTGCTTAGCAACAGAAATGTTGGGCTGAATTATGGTCATAAGTCGAGGACTATCTGTACAATCGAGGTGTGGGCAAGTGTATACAGCACTGCCATTCCATGACAGCTGTTAGCACCTCTAAAATTATTGTCTTGTGTAGTTGTATGTAGCAAGTATGTCAGTCTTCAAAAGCAGCTCTTCTTTGGGGGTACTATACTTTTTTAGCACTAAATTTTATTATTTGCCTAACAAGCACAGTAGTGAACAGTTGTGAGTTTATCATTATCAGTGGCAAAACAACAACACTCCAGAAAGAACATTCTTTAAATGTCAGATCTTTTAAAAAAATAATCTTCAAGGCATACGGTAGTCATTTAAAGTTAAACCATCATATTTAAATGAAGAAATACATACACAAATATCTTAGGGACTTGGGAGGTGAAATATATATTTCTTGACCACACTCTGAAAACACCCCTGAATTTAGCTTTCTTACAGATCCAAATTTCTAGAACTGCATTCACATTTTCTTAAACAAATAAGAGACCTTTTTCAGTCATTCCCCAAAACTAGTTGTCAAACTAGTGTGCAGAAATACTTTTGCTTTTAGGCTGATGAAAAATTATATGTAAAACACTAGCTCTTCAAAATAGCAGTTTAAAATAAAACCCTTTGAAGTTTTACTGTTACAGCATTTAAATAGGCCGAAAAGGAAATGGGTGTCAGCAGTTATTTTATACTGTCTATTTGATAGGGATGATTTTTGAAATCCTTGATCTTTCTCAGCATATTTAGATCTCCATACTACAGAAAGATGCAGCTATATGCAATTTCTTTTGGTACATTTTATTTCAGTTGAGCAACTTTCAGTCTTCAAAAGAAAATTCATTTTCAAGTGACAGAACACTCTAGATATCATGCTTTGGAAAAATATACAAGCATTCTCTGTATTTCTCCAGAGAATACAAATATTCCTTCAGATAAACACCTTGAAAGATGGAAAAACTGTTCCCCAGTATTTAGACTTCCCTAAACCTCCATGATTCACTTTCTCCAGCTATGATGCTGCTGTCCAGAAGGCAATTTAGTGTTTGAAATTATGGTCACAAATGCAAAGGTGAGGCCTGAATAAAACATTTATGTCATATAGGAAACTAGGATTCTCAAGCCAAATTCTCTGATAGTTTATGCACAATTTTAATCTGTGATTTTAGTCCTCAAAGTCTGTTGTTTTAAAGCTGTCGTTTTAGTCAGATACTAAGGGAAATAATGTAATACATGAGGAGTAACAAGGTCAATTGTATTTAATGTGTTTATTATTAATTCAATTCAATTAAATCAAATTTACCCTGGCTCCACCAATTTCATGTCTGTTCCTGGCAAGCTAGCCTTTGCCTCAAAAAAGTCATACAGGCCAAGCAATATTCAAATATTCCAAGCAATTCAATTCAATCTTTATTACGATCACAGACCAGCACAATTCCAAGTAATTTTCTTGGCACACATTTTTGAATATACTAGAAAAATCAAATCAATCTTCACTACAGTCATGGGAACAAAGGTACAAAGTTCTTACACCTGTTAAAGAATAAGGAGTTTCTTAGTTCTCTTACAAATGACATTCCAAACTATTCCAGTTGAAGCCCAAAGGGTTATAAGCATTTTTCCAATCAGAAAATCAAGCAATACATCTCAAACTACTCATCTAGCTAGAAGCTGAGTGAAAGATCAACATGACATTCACAATCATGCAGCAGAACTAATCGACGGTACTTGAAGGAGAAGCCAATATTCAGAATAGCCTCCTTATCATTCACTTGGCATGCCAGCAGTGCCAAGATTTTAAAAGGTCTAATTCTCAGTCATACTTAATAATGAGGAATGAAATACCCCATTGCACCCTCATAAAGTGTACTTGTTTAATGGATGTAGAGCTTTTCGTGTTTCACTGTGTACCTAATTATTATTATTGCTGGTAGTTTGGGAAACAGTCTTCCTAACAAGATGCCAATTTTGTTTAATTCTTTTGTTTAATCCTGGAGCAAAATTCAACATTTTCTATCAGATGTAGGGTAGTTTGTATATGATATGTTGAGCCGTAATTTGTTGGTGGTAAAAAAAAAACGGGATTGGCATCACACAATCCAACGTTCTAAATCAGGACAATGGTCCAGTTTTATTCATATCTCTTATGAATAGGGAATATTTAAAATGTACAATTCCATGCAAAAAAAAAATCATTTAAATTTTCCTGCCAGTTTCCTTCAATTTAATGAGAAAGTTTTTGAAATTTATTTCAAGTGAGAAGAGAGTATTGATGAACTGTGATAACTTGTATTTATATAACTGCAGGCTGATCAGGGTTTCTGCATGAAAACTCCTCCATTTCATTCCCTCATCATTCGCCCAGCAGTTGGCAGCTCCCCTGCCTTGCCTCCTTTCAATCCCAAGGGAATTTTCTCATTGGACTTTCAGATAGGGAAGTCTAAACAACTAGAAAAGTTTTAGAATGATGGTGAGTTGTATAACAAAAAATACATACAAACAAACAAAATAAACAAACACTCTTAACAAAAAAACCAAGGTATAATTAAAAAACCATAAAAAGAAAAACAAATTTTCATTCTTATGCTTTTCATTTGTATTTTCAATTATTATAAGACATTTTAACATGTTTAATACCTTAGGATATAAATTTAATAAAATGAATACATTATAAATCATCTCAGACATTTTTACTTCGATTCAAACAATCACGGAAATCTGTGCCTCTTTTAAGAAGCAAGACCTGTGATAATCAAGGGAATCCTGTATATAAATTGGTATTCTTAACACGAGATTCATACAGTATCTGTTGCTGGCACTTGTCAGAACTGATCTTTATCTGGCACTTATATACATACACCAGCAAAATGATCACTAAAGCAAACCATATTACAGAGACAATGAGAGAGACAGGGAACATTGCTGGTTGCTGCTGTCTTGTTTAGATAAACTTATCTCCTGTAGCAATGCCAGCTTTACTTGAGTCACTCCAGTGTTAATTGTTCTCAAGTGCAGAAATTTGGGCATAAGTATGTGCATTGGTCAGAAAATGATTTTTTAAAACTGCTGTTTACTACAATTATTGTTGCATACACAAATACTCACTAACTGAGGTAGTCGCTAAATGTAAGGTAGCTATATTAGAATAGAATAACAGAGTTGGAAGGGACCTTGGAGGTCTTCTAGTCCAACCCCCTACTTAGGCAGGAAACCCTTCACCACTTCAGACAAATGGTTATCCAACATCTTAAAAACTTCCAGTATTGGAGCATTCACAACTTCTGGAGGCAAGTTGTTCCACTGAGTAATTGTTCTAATTGTCAGAAAATTTCTCCTTTGTTCTAAATTGCTTCTCTCCTTGAGAATTGCTTCTTGTCCTACCCTCAGGTGCTTTGGAGAATAGCTTGACTCTCTTCTTTGTGGCAGCCCCTAAGATATTGGAACACTGCTATCATGTCTCCCCTAGTCCTTCTTTTCATTAAACTAGACGTACCCAGTTCCTGCAACCATTCTTCATATGTTTTAGCCTCCAATCCCCTAATCATCTTTGTTGCTCTTCTCTGCACTCTTTCTAGAGTCTCAACATCTTTTTTACATCGTGGCGAGTAATATCACCAATATATTCTTCTAGAGTATTAATGCAAGGCAGAAAAAACAGAGAAGAATACATTTTGTATTTATGAGATGTCTTTTCAAACACAAATATGATTTTTAAAAATCTTTTAGGAACTTATTGCTGGAGACAAATGGTCAAGCAACAAAAACAGACCATCATCTATAGAAAATAGATGGTAGGCATTTTTTTTAAAAGACCCCTGAATTTGATTCAGCGGTTTTAGATCATCTGTAGCTCAGTCATACAGCATACTGTAAATACGGCTTCTTATGTTAATACTTGGCTTCTATCTACCTTAATCAATCAGTTGTCAAGGTAGCACAATTTTCATATCAGCAGTACACTTAACCTATACATCTTGGCAGTAAAATCCCTTAAAATCCATGGGGCTAACTTCTGAGTAGATGCATCTGTAGTATATACTATTCTATATACTGCAAATGATTTACCTACCACAAACATGCACATGGAAGTGAAAATCTAGAATACCCTTCTGAAATAATTCATTCTCCTCTAAACTGGACTAAGCTTTGTTAATGGTACTGCTAACTTAACCAAACTGATAGATAATAATTCACTCATCTCATAGTCCATGATATTTATCTGTGAGGAACAGATTGTAAAAAAACATCAGAGTAGGAACAAGTAGTTCTTATCTGTACCAATCACATACTTCTGTAGGCACCTTGAATCTGCTATCCTGCCAAGGTTTGGAATCAAGTACTGGGGCCAGCCCAGAGTCTTACTTCTGCCTCTGCTATTTTTAGCATATTTCATATCCGATACTAATATCAAAGGAGGTGCAATTGTTCAGCAGCTAAAGAAGCTAAACTTGGCAGCTGGAAAGCTGACAGTCCGGGTTCGAGACTTGGGGGTGTGCAATGGGGTGAGTACTAATTCCTGCCCCAGCTCCTGTCCACCTAGCAGTTCAAAAGCATGCAAATCCAAGTAGATTAATAGATACCACTTCAATGGGAAGGTAAACAGCATTTTGTATGCCTTTGTTGTATAGCCATGCTGGCTACATGACTCCAAAAAAGTCTTCAGACAACAATGACTTGGCCAAGAAACAAAGATGAGCACCACACCCTAGAGTTGGACACAACTGGACAGGGAAACCTTTAATACAAAAATTAATACTAATACAAAAGTGAGTTTGTCATTAATGACAATGCATATGATTTCAGTTTTCCAAATTATTTCAAACTAGTACTTAATAGTCTATCATACCTTAATTATTCAACCTAATAAGGTAGACAACCTCTTTATTAAAAAAAAGACTGGAAACACTTCTCTTATACAGCACAATAGGCACTTTTGAAACCAAATTGGAATGTTTTGTTAAAAGCATTGATACTATCCATTCATTCATTCAGCTTGGCAGTATTCGGGTTCACCACATACCATAGTCCTGGCAACTTTCATTATCGCTGAAAATCAGTTTTCTGCAACAAACGTCAATCTCAACTAGTATGATAGCAAGTTTATAATCTGAACTGGCTCTACTTGCCCAAGTTCTCAGAATTGGTATTCCAACTCCCATAAACAACCTGAGGTACTAAACTCTTGCTCAGTCTATATGCCTTTCATTTTTAATGATTCAAATGCCAAAGGCAGAGTATGAAACCAAGTGCACCCAAAACATTATATTTTATTGATGAACTAAATACCTGCTAAAGGTTCACCTCTCCCTTCTGAACTTTATCACTGGACAATATCCTGATGAAATGACAAGTCCTATTGAGGTAACATTTATCATTTATCAAGAATATCTGGTAAAGTTCTTTATATAAAAGTAACTTCAGACTCCAGTACCCAATTTTTAAATCTCCTAGGGAATATTTATGGATTACGAAGGGTTTTTGTGTCTTTACTAAGCTTAGTGATAGTTTGGAAACAAGTAGGTCTCTTTGTAAATCACAGACTGATGCTTCTGGTTTTTCCAGTTTTGCTTCGAAATTGCATCAAGCTTTTTTTCAACCAGTCAAACATTTAAAGAATTTTTAAAAATGGAACCTTCCCTGTCATTAGCTATATCTCCTTTGTCACTTCTTGTCATATTGCTTTTTCATGGGTATCATTATGGATATGGCATGCTTTGTTCACTAATTTTTTAGAGAGAATTCACATGGTGCTATCATCATTTCATCTTCCACAGGAACTTTCATAAATAAAAGTTATTTTATATTTTCATGAACATGGAAAAGAAGCATGATTTCAACAATAATAATTTTAGCACTATTTGTTTGATTTCTTTTAAAGGAGAGTTTTGAAGGTTTTGAAATTTCAAAAAAATAAATCTAAAACAGGTAGTCCTCAAGGTAAACCCACAACTGGGACAGGGGTGGGTTCTAAAAGTTTTTACTACTGGTTCTGTGGGCGTGGCTTATTTTGTGAGCATGGCTTGATGGTAATGTGACAATTATTTAGGATTTAGCAGAGGTACTGGTCTACCAGGCTTTTAACTGCTTGCAGAGCTGTACCGATCTACCCATTTATTTTTTGCAGGCATTGGTCTACCCATTTATTTTTGCAGGCACTGATCTACTCATGTATTTTTGCAGGCACTGATCTACTCATGTATTTTTGCAGGCACTGATCTACTCATGTATTCCAAGCAGTAAGTGTCGATTTATCAAGCCCGATCACATAGTTTTGTAGCAAAGCACGGGTATCCAGCTAGTAATACTATAACTCTACAGTTTACAAACTCTTGCAACATTATTACCAATATGTCAGTTTGACTACATTCAGTATATCTGGTGAAGTATGCAATGAAAGAACATACTTATATAAGTAACCATTAGACATTTGTCTTGCATTGTAATCCAGAATTAGTAAAGCAAAGCAAGTATCTTTTTCTTATTTACAGAAGCATTGAATTACAGGCTAGCAGGCTAGCTGGGCCAACAGGTAAGGAGGGAGAGATTTGCTGCAATCAATCAGGTATGCAGGGGTGAAATCCAGCAGGTTCCGACAGGTACTGGAGAACCAGGAGCAGAAATTTTGAGTTCGGAGAACCGGCAAATACCACCTCTGGCTGGCCCCAGAGTGGGGTGGGAATGGAGATTTTGCAATATCCTTCCCCCAGGAGTGGGGAGGGAATGGGGATTTTGCAGTATCCTTCCCCTGGAGTGGGGTGGGAATGGAGATTTTGCAGTATCCTTCCCCTGCCACACCCACCAAGCCACGCCCACAGAACCGGTAGTAAAAAAAATTGGATTTCACCACTGCAGGTAGGTGTCTTGCCTGCTGCTGCTTCTTTTCCAGCAGTGCTGTGACAAGATTAGAAACATCAAGGGTATTCCATGTAAGCCAGAATTATTTCTAATCATGGTTTGAATAAATTATAATGGGTTGGTTTCTACATATGTCTAACTCATGATGGCTAGTTTCATATTCTGTACTCTGTTACGAGAAAGGCCTGATTCACACATTTTTAAAATGTGGTTATTTATTATGTTTTATTATATTATGTGAATGTAACTAGTTTATAGACCATGCTTGTTATATTTTAGAACTCCAGAAAGAAACGTGTCACACTGTACTTAACAATGTGACAACATTTGCTTAGCATTTAGCCTGGTTAAGGGCAACGGCCTTAACCAGGGAAAGATTAAAGGCAAACGAGGTCCAGGCGGAAGAAGAACATCATGGCTTCAATCTAAGGGACTCAGCAACACTTTTTGTTAATAAAAATAGGATCATCAACATAATCGCCAATGTCTGATGACAGATATGGAAGGAGGAGGAGGAGGAGGAGGAGGAGGAGAGCAACACCGACTGACAGCACCAACCAGACATGACCTATCAAACCCCTCTTTTTCCATCAGTATGCTAACAACTTTTATTTTTAGATTGGATTTATTTTTTATAGAATTTAGCAAAAATATTCGGGCAATGGATCAGCACCACCATACCACTACGTCTTCATAGGAAATGTCAAAAATAAATGCCAGAAAGAAAGTAATAATATTAAAGACTCAGAGACAGGAATGGATCTACTTTTAGTTCCTTTTGCACTATAATACACCTCAATTGTTGGAAGACTAATAATCACTTAAACCTAACTAAGCCATTTGTCAAGGCTTGCATGACATGTACAGCGTATATTAAACCCCAAGTACCAAAACATTCCTTTTAATTATAGTTTGATTCAAGGGCTGGATTTGAACAAGGCCAAAATAAAGTATAATAAAACAAATTTGTATATCAGCCATTTTAAATTAACAGTGGCTATGCAAAATTCAGATCAAGTTATGGTTAATTTAGCTATGATTTATTTTGTAACAGTAATACCATTCTTTGAAAATATTAACCCCCAGCTACTATTAATGTCAATGTGAAGTATTTTGAAAAGCCATTTGTTGGATCAACTGCAGATGTGATATAAGAACTTTTCTCTCTTTCTGGCATGTAGAAGAAGCTAGTTGCCCAATGATAATTTATAAAAGATTGTGGTTAATAATTCTCTTTTCTTTCACAATCAGGACTACTATCTTTCCCAAACTGAGAATTAGAAATTGCAGTTGTTGAGGGGAAAAATACTTCTGATCTCTTCTTTATGAAAATGCCAGAGAAGCATAGGGCAAATTCAATACAAAAGCATGGCTTTTTAATGTTCTGCAAATTACATCATTCAGTTTCGTTGTTACAAGTGATACATTAAGGAAGTTTGCCTTCCCTGATTTTAAATCTATGTATTTTAATCTTGGTTAAAGCAAACCAGTTGTGCTGGGAAGCTACATATCAAAACTGAGACATAGAAATATTCCTAGATAATGTGATTCAGATAAGCATCCGTTATCACAAAAAAAATGACAATAGTGAAATTATATAAAGGCAGAAAAATATACTCACTTTCAAACTTATGCTAGACTAGACTTGAAGAGGAAACAAATGACCTTGAAGATAAATTGCCCTCATTTATCTTCCAGTGCTTCTAATTCAATAACAAATTATACAAGGGGAGTAAAATGACAATTTACTCAGAAAACACCTTATAGAAGGCAGAAGGCTGCTGAAAGAGAAAGAGCCAAGAAGTCATAGGATAAGCAGCCAATAAAAAATAGTCAGAGAAAATATGTTTCTAAAAAAGAAACATATTAATGAAGCAAGAGGAAGTAGGTGGATACAGAATGAATGGAATAGGATCAATAAACCCAATTATGGCTGCAGATCCCTGAATGCACTACAATCTTGCAAATGGTGATTTATGAATCAAGAATTTGAAGTAATAGTGATAAAATCAGAATTAGTTCATTCAATAAAAGCATCCACACATAATGACAAAGCGTTATTTTTTCTAATCATGATGCTTTGAACAAATCATAATGGCCTGGTTTGAATATAATTCTAAGTCATAGAATTATATTCTATGCTTCACTCAACACTCTAAGCCAAAGCTCAACAAAGCATGTTAAGATTTAGCATTACATGTTTATGACCAATTTAAAAAGAGGTGTTTGTCTATAATTTAATTATTTATAAAAAGGAAGGCTAGAATACCATAAAGCAAAGTAGAACTATCATAAAGGTAAATATTTCCCCTGTTCATTCATGTCTGCTCATCTCTGTTTCTTAGCCGAGGGAGCCAGCGTGGTCCAAAGATATTTCCATGGTCATGTGGCCATATGACTATATGCCAAGGTGCACAGAATGCTGTAACCTTCCCACCCAAAGTGGGAAGGTTATTGACTCCCATTTCCATGCTTTCGAACTGCTAGGTGAGCAGGAGCTGGGACAAGTAACGGGAGCACACCCCATCATGCAGTGCTCAGGTCTCGAACCGGAGCTATCAGCTTTTGAGCTGACAAGCTCAGTGTCTTTAACCACTGAGCCATCACACCCCCATCATACATCATGCAACCATCATATATAATTTTTTTCAAAAGATACTTTTTAGCCCTTCGTAAACCATGGAGATATTCTTAGTAAAAAAAATAGATGTGTTGTCATTCAATACTTTGCTTTAAAAAATGGAAAGCTGACAAAGACAGAGTTTATTGACTAGAGAAAGTTGTGGGAACAATTTCATACCACTATCTAGCAAACAAGGTGTGTGTATATGTGTGGCAGCCATTTTGCAAAAAGGCCTCGGAGTTCGATTTGTAATGGGTACATTAATTGGAACCTGACAGGCATTGTTTCAACATTCCAAAGATGTCCACAGTCCTAAAACATTAAGTTCTTCTTAAAAGCGAGAGAAAATTAACCCCCTCAAATCATTCATTTATTGGGAATGGATGTATATTGCAACTATTAATGCCAAATAACACACTTAGTTTATTTAATCAAGATTATAATATATTCCATAAAAATAAAAGGAAAAACATATCAACATATATCAATAATAAAAACAATGATCATGAGACTTATTAGGATACTAAATATATCCTAATGCCTTATTATTACAATACATTTATCTTAAATGTATCTGTTAGGGATTGCAAAATCATTTCCAGAGGGAAGGATGCTTAAGTAGACGACTACAACCTACTGAAACAAACAATATTTTTTTAAAATATTTTTAATTCAGAAAAAGGGAAATTAGTCCATGAACGTTTTGGAAAGTAAGCTTTGTAGTTGCTCTGCTTTATCTATGGACATTTTGAAGAACCCAAACATGTCCATTTCTATTCGTTAATTTACTATTATTTCTCACGACTTCTAATTTTTTCCTAGAAAAGCTGAAGGGGACAGAAAACAGCAAAGAAGTGACATCTCCACTTGCTGAGATTGCTACCAGTTCCACTGGGGCATCCCCTCTCTCTGACTTGTCAGCAAGAACAACAGCATCATCTATTCTGAACCTTGCCTGAGGGCCTCAGTTCCTTCACAATTATTAGAAGAGCCAGTAAACATTAATAACAGTTGACTGAGATCCTTATTTTCCTTGGTACAGCCCATCAACTTTTCTTTCTGTGTCTTATCTTTGTAGGTTGTAAATCTAACTACAGGGATTGCCTTACTCTGGGAACCTTTAACAGTAAAGAGCAGGATGGAAATTAATGCGACCAAGATTCTCTAAATGTTTGATAAACTGCCTTAACTTTCACTTGTCTAGGCTATAAATACAAAGGTGTTAATATAAGTAATTTATTTATTTATTTAAAATACTAACATAATCCCTTTCTAATTTTTACTTATATTTGGTTGTGGCATATCACATACCTTCCAGTCCCCATGTCATCTACTGATTATACTATAACCCACAAATCCAAATAATCTATTATGATAGATTGGTTGCACAATCAGCCAGATATTTAGACTGGATTTGGCATTTTTATCCTATCAGGTCTTTCCCAAGGACCTTGAATAGGCAGATATTGATGTTTGATGATGTTAAAGATACTATCATAGGCTGTAAGCTATTCCAAGTGAAGCTGCCTTTTGCAATTGATTGATGGTGATTTTGTCAATGAGGATAGTCTTCAAGTGGTGCTCCAGATGTTTTGGGATCGAATCCAAGGCACCTATTACTACTGGTACTATTTTTGTTTTCTTTTGATGTAGTTGTTCTATTTCTATTTGCAGGTTTGTTTTTTGTTAGTTTTTTCCAGTTTTTGCTGTTGGAATACTAAAGCAAAAGCACTTTAGCTTCCTCATTTTCTATTACTTTGCCTATTTTGCAAACCTATTATTATTTACACAAATGTGAAATCACAGCTGTCACTTCTTTAGCTAGTTTTGGCCTTCATCCACATCAAGTTCTTCCCAAGAACCTAGGACGTCATAATCTATCAGTGTAGTACATGTGCGGATCCAAGCAGTGTTGCCTTTTGTAATCGATTGATGGAATTTTGTCATATGTTGAGGATGATCTGCCCTTTATGATCTTCTCCAATGCGTTATCTTCTATTCTACTGTATATCCCCTGGTATTATCACATCAATTATCCACACTTTCTTCCTTTCAACCACAGTTAAATCTGGTATGTTATCAGCCAAGACCTTTATCAATTTGTGTTTGGAAATTCCACAATATTTTAACCTGCTCATCTTTGATAGTTTTTCAACTCTATGTTCCCATCAATTTTTTTATTACTAGCACATGATAACTTTTATAGATGTTCCAGTGAATCATTCTGGCGACTGTGTTATGTTGTTGTTTATTATCAGTTTGTGCTATTTTCTTGCATGAGCTCCATATATGAGCTGCTATTTCTTCTGCCTCTTTGCACAATCTGCACTTTGAATCATTTAATGATTTTTCAATTCTGGCCTTGATTGCAGTAGTTTGAACAATTTGCTCTTATGATTTTAGCTCTTTTTTCTTGATTTTTCTTATATTTTTATCCTGTCTTTTATATATTGTAGTAAATAAAAGATGGGGAACATACTTAGTACTCCTGCTTTCTATTTTCCCCACAACAATAACTCTGAGAAACAATTTAGGCTGAGAGAGAATGACTGGCTCTAAGTCCCCCAACTTAGTTTCATGCCTAAAGGAAGACTGGAACTCAAAGTCTCTTGGTTTCTAGGCCAGCATGAAATTCCATATATACAGATGTTGGAGGCACAGGAACAGACCATTGTTTTTGTCTGTTTCGTTCTTAAAACTTTCTAATCTGATATATTCCAAATGTCATTGTCAACACTCCCAGCGAATATTGCCCAAATCCTTATTTTTTTCAAACAGCAACCACAGGATTAGAAGCTTACTTTCTCTATTCCCACCTCTTATTTTTGTCTCTTATCTAAAGATAATTGAACAGTTATGATAGGATTTGGAACAATGCTTTACTCTCCCATGGCTACAATCCTAAATAGGGAATTAGCTGAAAAAAATCCATGTTGCCCTTCATTTTCCTCGTCGCTTTCTTTCTACCCCCTTAAGTGATTCAAGAAGTGCTCTTTCAAGTCCTGCTATTCTAAACTGAACCTGTCAGACAAAATCTTCTTTTACTCTTGGCCCACCATGCTCAGCATGGCTGGGGTGGCCCACATAAGTCTATCTGCTGAAACTTGGTGGCAATCCTCCACTGGCTGGAAATAAGGGCCTTTGCAAAATGCATCTAGCTGCTCCCATGGCTCCATAACATCTGCAGGCAGAACTAATCTTGCCATAACTTGAAACCCTTAAATGACATGTGTTGTCCTTAAATGCATTTATTATTACTTTACTTTTCTCAGTACACTAAAAACAACTACTGTATATCATTTCCATTTCAGGCATGAAGTTGATGAGATATTTATATACCATTCATATGATATCATTAATAATAAAAGCTAAGCACAGGTAAGTAATGAGAACCAATTCTCTCCATCTAGGTTTGCTGCAGAAGGCAGACTTGCAGAGTAGTGCTCCCATCTAGGCTTTAAGAAACCGTTTTTTCTACCCTAAACTCCAAAACTGTGAAAGTTATTAAAACTTGGCAACTCCTAGTACCTACCATAAGGGTAGCATTACCTGGATGGGTCAAAAGCTGTGCAGATCTTGCAAGTAAAAAAAAAAGCCCGCAGTGCACTGCTTGCTATTTAATTTTAATCATCTTATTTGACCAGCTAAAAAGGAAGTAATTAATAAAAGTCTTTTTATCAAATGAAAACCTAAGTACATAATGTAATTGCCAAGTTAATCATTGAGCCATCTGGCCATTAGCCAAAGCACATTCTCTTTGGAAAAAGTTCCACTAATCTTCCAAGGGACTCACCTTCAACAGGAGTCACATTATATTTTTGTATGTGAACCTGAAATGATTTGGAATAAATCTCTTAACATTTAATTGGAACTTGTTTCTGAGGAAATTAAATTTCTTCAGTAAGCAGCACTTTTAATAAAATAAACTTTTGGACAATTGAGATGGTAAGAATTTTTGATGCCATAGTTAAACCGAATATTTATTTTTATGTAATCGTGACCGAGTGCCCAAAGCGCACATGCATGCCTGAACCTCCAAACTGCAATGCGCATGCACCCCTGCGCATGCACCCTGCCCCCGTGCATGCATGTGAGGCCCCTTGCACATGCCACACCCCCCACGATGTGCGGCGGAGACCCGATGACCAGTTGGCTGGTGGGAGGCATGCGCGCATGTGTGGCAGAGCTAAACTGAGGTGACGGCTCGCATGCCCACAGAGAAGGCGCTGAGTGCCACCTGTGGCACGCATGCCATAGGTTCGTCATCATGGGTATCGACCCACGTCAAAGTAATCTTTTTGCTGTGCTCACCACTATCAACTAACAAATGAACATCTTCAACCAGAAGAGTCTTTCGTGGTTAGAAAGTTAAAATGGTGACATAACACAACAAAAGACCTGTTCCTTTTATATATTCACCATGTAACACACATAAACAAGAAACAGGTCCTCTGACCTTCTTACCCCTGACCTTCTGCCCATGGATACTCCTTTACTTTCAGCTTACAGTATTGTTAAAGATTGAAAGTTTGTTTATTTTGAACTATTGTATTGCCAATAAATAAAGAAAACAAAGAAATGATTACTGCATAAGCAGTAATAAAATAAAAAGCAATCTGTATATTTTATAGATACATATATGCATAATGTATATATAAGATTTCACTGTAAGCTTTCCTCAACTAGCTACCCTTTAGCTCTGATAAAACCGCATTTCTCAACTGGCATAGCTGTTAGTATGTTGGCTGGGAATTATGGCAATTGAAGTTTCAAAACAGCAGGGCACTAGGTTGACAAAGGTTAGCAAATTCAGCTTCAGAAAGTCCTTTCTGGCAATTGCAATAACTTTTGAAGTGGTACAATTTTCAGTGTAATGAGTTGAAAAAAATCTAAGAATCTACTCATAAAGCTGCAATAGGAAAAAAATACTCTTTTCAATAAATTCAGAAAAGTGGCATTTCCAACGCAACTTTAAAAAGCGAACCATATGGCAAGCGGTGTCACTAGCCTCACCCATTTCAGCCTCTGGAATGCAACAATCGTCTGTGTTAAGTTGGGTGAATGAGGACTCAGCAAGCCAAGCAGTGAGTGACAACAGCTCTTTATTGTAGGGTGCGAACCCAGCAACTGACCAGGGGAAACAGCTCCCTTTATATACCTTGCAGCTGTGGTGGTCAGCCAATCAGCTGACGGTCAGTTAATTCAAACTGCCCGCCCAAAATCTACATACACAACACTCCTCCCCTCACAGAAGTCACTTGGGTTGGATATTAGCATACGTAGTCCCTCAGGTGACCAGGGTGTGTCCGCACCCTAGTTGACCTGCGCAGTTCAGTTGGAGGTGTGGCGTCGAGCAGGTCAGAGGAACTCCCTGTTTCTCCCTGCTCCGCCAATGGAACCTCCGAGAATTCGTTGTGGGCGGCAACTTCTTTGGCTGACCAATCTTCCGCGATGGGGCGGTGCATGGTGTGGCATGTTGGGCCGTTAAGAATTTGTCTATCCGTTCCTGCCAGTCCCTTGGGCCTAGGCGTGAGATAGGTTCCTTAGCTGTTCTCACAAATCTCTCTACCAATCCATTGCTAGCCGGATGAAACGGGGCTGATAGTATGTGTCTTGATCCCCAACTCTGCTAGGTACCCCTCAAACTGCATGGCCATGAACTGGGGCCCATTGTCTGAGACTAAGGTGTCCGGTAGGCCATGGGTGGCGAACAATTGCCTTAGCTCTCTAATGACGGTGTCAGTGGTAGTGGTTTTCATGAGTCTGATCTCCAACCACTTTGAGAAAGTGTCCACGACGACCATGAATACCTGCCCATGGAATGGGCCAGCGAAATCTATATGGATCCTGGACCAGGGACCCTGGGGCCATTCCCATTCCCTGACCGGTGCTGTGGGGGGGTCTGGTCTAGACTCCTGGCAGGGCTGGCACTTCCCTACCCACTCAGTGATGTCTTTATCCATTAGGGGCCACCAGACGTAACTCCTAGCTAACCCCTTCATCCTTACGATCCCGGGGTGCCCCTCATGCAACAGATTCAAAACCTTTTCCCTTAGGCACAAGGGAACAATGACCCGATTGCCCCACAATAGACAACCCCCTTGCATAGTCAGTTCACCCTTTTTGTTAGCGAAATATTTGAATTCCCTGCCCTCAGTCTTTTCCAGCCACCGCCTCATGACCCAACTCGTGACTTTCCTAATCACATAGTCTCTGGTTGAAGCCCTCGCCACCTCTGCTGAAGTGATGGGCCCTGAGTCCAAGACGTCAATCAGCAGGACTGGAACTGCGGGTGTGGGGTCCTCTATCCTGTCTGGTAACAGGCAACAGCTGAGGGCGTCAGCATTGCCCATGCTCAGCCCTGGTCGATGTACCAGGCGATAGGAGTCGGCTGCCAGGAAGATGGCCCAGCGTGTCATCCTGGGAGACAGGGCTGCCGGTGTGGGTCGGTCCCCTGCGATGAGACCCAGGAGGGGGCAATGGTCTGTGATGAGTTCGAAGTCTCTGCTGAACAGGTATTCGTGGAACTTCTTGACTTCTGAGACCGCTGCCAGGGCCTCCTAGTCAAGTTGACTGTAATTCCGTTCGGCGCTCGAAAGAGTCTGGGAGTAGTAGGCGATGGGCACCTCTAGACCGTTCGATAGTCTATGGCTCAGGACGGCCCCCACGCCGAAGGGGGACGTGTCACAGACTAGCACTAGGGGAAGCGTAGAGTTGTACTGAATTAGAAAACTCTCGGCCAACAGGAGTTTCTTTATGGCAGCAAACGCAGTAGCCTCAGCCTTCCCCCAAACCCATTTGGACATTTTGGCCAACAGTCTGTGCAGGGGCTCCGCTACTGTTGCCTTGTCCCTTAGAAAAATTGTGTAAAAGTTCAATAGTCCCAGGAACGCTTGTAGTTCTGCCTTGTCTTTGGGGGTGGGGCCTCTTGGATCACCTTAATCTTGCTCTCGGTAGGGTGTATGCCAGTCCCGTCTACCCGATACTCCAAGAACTCCACAGAAGGGACTGCGATCATGCACTTGCTGTGTTTGACCCTGAGTCCTACACTTCTGAATTTCTCTAGTATGTGTCTCAGTCTCTCCCCTAGTTGCTGTTCGTCTTCTGCGGTGATGAGCACGTCATCAAAATACGGGACCACCCTGGGTATCCTCTGTAACAGTCGTTCCATGGTGCTCTGGAACAGTCCTGGGGCTATGCTGACTCCGAATTGAAGGCACCTCTATGTGTTACTATAGTCTGTGCCTCTGCGGTAGCGCCATCAGTGCAACTGCTGATACGCCTGCGCAAGATCGAGTTTAGCAAAAATCTTGCCTGGCCCTAGGGAATGCAGCAGATGGTGTACGATCGGAACTGGGTAAGCGCTCTGTTTCAGGGCCTTATTGATCGTACACTTATAGTCTGCACAGATGTGCACAGACCCGTCCGGCTTAATGGGGGTCACAATTGGGGTCTCCCATCGGGCATGATCGATTGGCACTAACACCCCCTGCTTGATTAATTTGTCCAGTTCCACATCGATCTTGGGCTTTAGGGTGAAAGGGACCCTCCTGGGTTTCAGCTGGATGGGGGCAATATTGGGGTAGAGGTTGAATGAAATAGGGGTCCCCACATACTTGCCGAGCCGCTCGTCGAACACATCCTGGAACTCCTGCATCAGGTCATCCTTCAGGGTGCTTCACACGTTGCGGACTCCAGTGAATCCCATGCCCAGGGCTCTGAACCAGTCCATGCCCAGGAGGCTTGGGAGCTTTCCGCTGACCACAGTGAGGGGAAGCTTCTCCCGGAATTCCCCGTACTCCACCTGGAACTCACCAATTCCTTCCATGGGGATGCGGTTCCCCTGGTAATCGCGCAGTCCCAGCCGCTGGTGCCGTAGTTGCCGTCTCTGGATTATGGGAACGGCCTTCTTCAGTTTGTCCCAGGACATGATGGTAATTGGGGATCCGGTGTCTATCTCCATTATGCACTCATGCCCCTCGATGTCGACCGTCGTGTAGGTCTTCTCCCCGGGGGATGTGCAGGTCTGGCCAATTCGAATGATGCAGGCCTCGAGATCCTTGGATTTTGCGCTCTTCCTGTAGCCGCCCTTTGGATTGGTTCTTGTCCGCTGCACCGTCTCTGATTGGCTAGCGTTGCTCTGCGGCTTGTACTGGGGGTTCTGCTTGGCTCTGCAGGCTCTAGCGATGTGCCCCTTCCGCTTGCATTGCCGGCAAATTGCGTCCTGGAACTTGCAGGTCTGGTGCGGATAGGATCCCCCACAACTGGCACAGGCATCTCGATGGCCTCGCCAGTCCTGCTGGTCCTGTTCGGTCTGGCAGATCTCCTCGTCCAACTCTTCCTTGCTCCCCGTGCCTACGGTTTCCTGGTGAACCGGGGCCGACTTCTGTGCTGTTCTGCTCTGCGCCGACCCTTGTAGTCTCTCGGCTGCCTTGGAGGAAGATTCATGAGCCCTCGCCTCATCCAGTGCGATGTGTAGCGTGAGATTTGTCTTTGTGAGCAACCTTCTCTGCAAGCGAATATCTCTCACTCCGCAGATTAGTTGCTCTAGCAGCATCTCATCGTGGTCTCGGTACTCACACTGGTTTGCAGCCTTGCGCAGGGCAGCGACGTACTCGCTGATCGATTCTCCCTCGTGTTGCAGCCGTTGCCAGAAGTCGAAACGCTGCACGTACTTCGATGGCATTGGGGCATAGTGGTCCTTCAGCAGCGTCTGAAGCGTTTGCCATGAGATGGTGTGGACCGAGTTCGGTTCCGACAGGGCCTCGGCCATATCGAACACCTTGGGTCCACAATGGCTCAGGAACAGTGCCTTCTTCCGTACGTCGGGTAGCCCCTGTAGGTCGCTGGCCATCAGGAAGCATTCGAAGCGGGACATGTAGTATCCCCACTTCTCTTCCGCAGGGTTGAAAGGCGCTGGCGGTACGTAGGTAGACATCGTTGGTAGATTCTCCAAGTACTCTGCTCGCTCGCCTGGCTGGATTCGGGTTTGCAGCTCTCTCATCGGCTCGTGGCTTCAGCTCTTTCCGTGGCTTCTGGCCTCAAAATCCCACCTTCATCGCCAATGTTAAGTTGTAGGGTGAGAACCCAGCAACTGACTAGGGGAAACAGCTCCCTTTATATACCTTGCAGCTGTGGTGGTCAGCCAATCAGCTGATGGTCAGTTAATTCAAACTGCCTGCCCAAAATCTACATACACAACAGTCTGTATAACAAAAGCAAATACAAGGGTATTAACTCTCATGCGCCTGGCTGCTCTTTTACTATAATTATTTTACCCCATTTTATTTCACTGTATTTAGTTTCATTCCCATACTTCATATCCTTCAAAAAGAAACAAAAACAAGCTCAGAAGACATTAAGGTATTGCTATATTAACCTACAAGGAAGTTAGTACTGTCTGACTCAATGACAACCTGCCACGTAACCTGAAAGGAAAAAATAGGCAAACATTTGGTCAATTTCCCAAGGTAAATTGCAGCTAGCACGTAGTGGGTGTGGGATCCAGCCAAACAAATATTCATGCGCTAGAAAGTTAAGCAGCAGTTGAAAGACAGACTTTCTCTTCTGCTTTGCAAGTTGTATTCTAGCAATTTCCTTTGCTTTAAGCCAAGGCAGGTATCGCAGTTGCTTTTAGAACATTTGCTTAGGCCAACGAGACTGTTAAATGACAGGGAACACAGCTACATCTTAAAGGCTAACACATCTTTAAGCAAAAGCCCATAAATATGCAATAAATGGCTACATTTGAGGTAGAATGGGTGGGTCTTTAGAGAGCATCAATGCCTGTCCATTTCTATGGGGATTACAAAGAGGTCTCACAGGCAGCATGTACAAAATTCAGAGGGCAATGATTTAAGGAAACTCAGCCCCACTGCTGATTCATTGTTGTCCAAAATTTTGCTCATTCTGAAGTCTCCTCCTTTAAGGGAGGCAATGGTATGAAGTTAGTTTACTTCCACACTTAACACACACACACACACACAGTTAGCCCATTAAATAGAAATTGATCCTAAATGGTGTTAGTTGTCCAAAATATTTGGGGAGGGGAGCCAGATGTTTATAATGTTTGCCCAATGCCCATCTCAATCAAAATCTGCCAAAGCTTTTGCTTTTCCTCATTCAGACCTAAGTGAAAGAAACGGGGCGCAGCTAGAGTGGCTTTTCCTCTACTTTGATGGGAGAGTGGTTTTTTTTGTTTTTTTTTGGGAGGGGGGGCGCAGGACGTCCACAAGGATATTTCGCCAATGGTTTTAAGGTAGGTGGGATCTCCCGATTCCACTCTTGCGATCTGATCACAGATGCGCCCCCCCCCCCCCACGCGCTTCCCCGCTCCCCACGCAGAGAGAGTAAGATGTCACCCTGTCCCTCCGCGGGTACCTCTTTGCAGGCGTGGAGATTCTCCCCCTGGGTAGCGGCGCCCGCCCCAAGCAGCAACAGCAGGCAGAGCAGAAGGAGCGGCAGGCGCCTCCAGCCGATCCCAACAGGGTGGACGCAGCAGCAGCAGCAGCAGCATCTGGTTATCCCCTCAGCGGGATGGAGCCTGCCAGCCCCAGCCATCGTGGCGCAGCAGAAACAGCGAAGAGCCGGTAGTCGCGCGGCGCCTCGGGCAGGCAGTCACCGACTCAGGTGCGACGGTAGCCGCGCTCTGGGGCAGAAAGGGATGCAGGAGCCCGCCCCGCCCCCTCGGACCGCCCACACCTCGCTGCCTAGCAACGGCAGCTGCCTCCGCCGCGCGGCCCTCCCGAGGCCGAGGAGCACCTGAGGCTCGAGAGGCGCGCGACGAAGGAAAAGCCGTTTGCTTTCGAAGCGCTCCTTCAGCGGCCCCCAGCAAGGCCTCGCCGGAGTCGCTCAAGCCACGCGCGCTGCACTAACGATCCAATCCTGAGCCGGGTAGCGGGTGGCGCTTTGGGGGCAGCCGTTCTCGACTCAGGAGCGGCCAGCAACCCGGCTCTCTTCGCCCCTCGCTTTGCCGGTTCCTGGGAGCGCGCTCCTTTTACCCCAAGTTATTCTCGGGCTCTGAGACTATTAAACGGGGTGCCTCGCTTCTCATTTTGGTGTTTGCCTGGCGCTGCCTTAATGTTTCGGTTCACTTGGGACTAACTCTTCGGAGTAATCTCGCTGGGGGGTGTAGGAGAGGAGAGAATTGTTTAAAAAGTCTTTCAGAGCTATTCAATACGCTTAAACCTGATGGGCCGTAAACATGAAGGAAAGTGGGGTTGGACTTTATAAGTATCCTTATAAAGGCGGATTTTTCTTTATTTCATTTGGAGCATAAAGCGCGTGCTGGATTCTGTCCTTTCCTGCCCCGCGCCGTTTTTGTGGTTTCTTTCCGCCTCCCAAGAGCTCCGCTTTTCTTTCCAGCCATTAGAGGGCGCTTTGATACGTAGTGACCGGAAGACTCTAAAAGACCCCGTCGCCTAGCAACCGCCATCATATCCTAAACAAAACTTGACACGCGGGGAGAGAAATCGGCATCCGCAATTGACAGCTGGCAACCCTACTGCTGAGAAAGGCTGGAGTATGTCACCCGCTAGGAACTCTTTTTCATTCCCTCATTACGAAAATGAAAATACATACAGTGGTAATGGGAATGCACAGGTAAGAGAGATCCCTTTATTTTTTTTTTCTTTAAAATATATAAAGCATTTGCATTGTGATGCAGTTAGTTTATCCTAATGAAATTTAGAAGCCAGATGCTGTGAACTCAATGATAGGGCAGCCTCCCTTTAGCTTCTTAATGTTTTACAGATGATGCTGGAAACTACTTTTGAACTTGAGATACACATTTTATGATGTTTATTAATACAGGATAAAATGTGGAGGTCTGGCTTTAAAAATAGCCCTAACTATATCTAGTATGTGCAAAATGCACATCTGGAAGATATATCCTATTTTTCTTGCTTTTCAGACAATTACTGCCCCTTAATGACTCATATTAATTATATATAGAGAAATAGGCGTTCCACCCAGACTATTAAATCAAAATGAACAAGAAAAATAGACTCGGAGGCAAAGGATAAAAGAGATCCAAATTGTCAAAATTACGTGACTTCACTTGCTATAATGTTCTTTATAAAAATACAAAACATGAAAAGAGCACAAAGCAATTATTATAAGTATGTTTATATTTCACTGAGGTAATGAGAACTTCCTTAAACAAGGGGATTAGGAAAAATGGAAAGACAAGAAAACACTGAACTACTGTAAAACATAACAATAGAACCTCTGTCAGAATGTGTACCAAAGATTTAATTGGTCAAATCTGAGTCAAGCCAACCAATCAGTTTTCTCCAAGTCAAGCAATCAGTTTTGGGATGTTACCAAGTAGGTAAATTAACTTCAGTCTTCCCCAACGTGATGCCCTTCAGAGGTGTTAAGACTGCAAGACTCAGACTTCTATGCTAATAGTTTCGCAAGATGTTTTTGCATTTTATTCCAGCTTCTCTGGAAGGTAACAGGTTGAAGAAGACTGCCTAAAATACGTTAAGAATCCTTTGTAACATGCAATCTTAAAAACACAAGGGCAGTTCTATATAACATTTTAGATTTCCTTTTAAAGCAAGAATGGTTTGATATTATCCATCTGCTGAAATTTGTTGCTATGTTGACTTTTTTACTGATTAGAAAAACCTGTGTATAGGTAGTCTCAACTTACAACCATTCATTTAGTGACCAAAGTTACAACAGCACTAAAAAAACCTGATTTATGACTGTTGCCGTGTCCCCATGGCCATGTAATGAAAATTTAGATATTTGGCAACTGGCATGTATTTGATGATTCTAATGTCCTGGGGTCTTTGGATCCCAACTTCAATAGACAATATTGGAAGTTATTATAAATAGTAAGCAGTTCAGTTAAGTTTTATCTTTTTATGGAGTCAGTATAAGTTTAGTATCATTCTTATTGATCCAGAAAACCTCCTATGGCATGCCCTCCCATCTTTCTCAGCAACAAGACACCTGGAATCGGCTACATGGAACAGCAACTTTGGCAAGCATTAGGAGAGAAGTCTGGTACTCAGAACCCGAGGTAAAAAAGAAATGATATTGCTGTCTTTGTTGTTTTTCAAGGTGTCTTCTCTTTTCTTTATTATTTAGCCCCTTACTATTCCTTCTTTAAAATGCCTTAGAAATGTTATGTGTATTAGACAGACCTTGGGAACTTCAAAGGACACTTCATTTTGATAAAATGTTTGTTTGGAATAAAAATTTACTATCTGCTTGGGATTTATTTAAAGAGTGAGTCTTTGGAAATTTTGGCAAGTCCTTGGGTCAATTTTTATCAAACAGATGTACACCTTTCTAGCTTTGAAAGCTTCTAGATGCATTAACAGGGAAGCTGTAAAAAAATTGAACTCGATTTACATGAGAAACAGATGATATGGAGTAATCTTAATATGAAAATGGGCGAAATGTTTCATTAGAAATTCTAAGCTGAGTAAGGAATCAATGCCTTAAATAGGTTAATTATTAATAGTACTACTTTAAGGATTTGCAGTTACATTTTGAATATAATTACTTGTCAGTATATTCAGTTTAAATATGTATGATTAGAACATGGCCTAGATGTGTTTAGCAGCTTCAGAGAAACAGAAATTCTTTAATGTTCAAGAATGTTCAATAGCAGCTGTTTGAATTTGAAATACAACCTAACAATTCAATTCTATACAAATTAAAGTTAGGACAGTAATATGTTATTTGTGGAATAAGGAATTCTTGGAAAATCAATGGGCCCAAATTTTTAAAAATGCTAAATACACTTGTGACATATGGATGAAATTACTTGATTAGAAATTCTTGGTTCATGTTTACTGAACTTTCCAAATAAACTTTCATTCTTAAACATTTTTTGTCATGGCGTTTCTCATAATGAAATTGTAAGATATTTCTGGGTTCTTTTATATAATTTGGTTGTATTCTATCATAGTTTCATTTTAGAGAATATAGTTACTATATATATATATATATATATATATATATATATATATATATATATATATATATATATATATATATATATATATATATATATATATATATAAATGCATTCCAAAATTACAGAATTTTACATTGTATTAAGAACTCTTCTGAAGAGTTATTTACTTTCTGAGATTGGTTGTTTTCTTGAAGATGTTTCATTACCAAACTAGACAACATCATCAGTGTTAGTAGGGAGTAGGGTTTGCTCACATTTTACTAATTGGCACAAACATGGGGATCAGTTAAGAGAATCAGCCGATACAGGGAAAAACAACACTCCATGTGTCAAGAGTGAATTCTAGAGATGTTTTGATTTCTGAAATGTATTTATACTATTTTAGTATGCGTCTATATGATCTAGATCTATATGACCAAGGTAGATAGCTATTACTACTATATAATTTTTTAAAAATCCATTATTATTGATATACTTTTAATTCTATTATTTCCATTAATTTCACTATAAAAGAAATCACAGTAGAATGAAGCAACTTATATTGATATATAAATTACAGCTGTCTGGATAGGGCATCTTGCTTTTCTATGTTGTGGTATAGATACATTCTACTAATCTGGATAGATATATAAAATAGTGCCACTTTACACAACCTTAATTCTGAGAACATTTATTACTAGGTTCTTACCCTAATACATATCTTAATTTTTGCTTTCTCAGTTTTGCTGTTACACAGGCAATTCTTGAAAAGCTTGCATAAACTATTTCACTTTTAAAACATTTCTACTATGCTATTCCTAATTTATGCTTGTAAATTAACATGCTCCCCATTTACCAATCTCATTTGCAGATTTCTAAAGACAGTTTGGATTTTAACCTCAGTTCTCTATACAATCACCATGAAGACCTGCTTAAAAACAAAAGTCAAGTAGTCCTCCATAAAGAGACCCTCCTGGATGACCATGGGTAAACATAAATTTTTATTCTTCTAAATTTAAAAAATGAGCATCAGACTCCAGTGGATGCATACTCTTAATAGTGCTGCAATTCTTGTAGCCATGAAACCAACAGTAGGATATACATTGTGTAATCAATAAGCCCATAGTCATAATCCTACCAATCATATTTATTATATTTTTACATTAAACACATGATGTCCACATAAGCCACATTTCCTTTTCTTCAGAGTAAATTTCAACTGGTATCAGGCATGTAAAATACATATTCAATATTTTCAATTTGGAACAAAGACAAATGCATGTGTGAAAACATAACAGATGTTTCCAAGCTCTAGAATGCAGTCTCTTGACTACTGTATATAGACATATACTCGACAATACCAGGGATAGTTTAATTTATTTTCCATACTGAGCAGATGATTAGACTCCATAGCCTAAATGGCCCTTTTTAACTCTATGATCAATAATTCCTGTTAGAATTCTAAGTGTTCTCAGACATTTGAAAAGCGCGCTACAATTTCCTTAGCTAAATAGCCCTATCCTATGACTTTTACTTAACAAAATATGTTAATTAACAAAATATGTTAATTCACCTTAATGTTTATCATTCAACAATTATCTCTGCCCAAAAGGCAACACTTTCTTGCTAATGCATGTCCTTTGTTTTTGAGCACGGCAGAACACTGAAGGGTTTAGAGCCTGTGAAGAAATACACTTCAGTTCAGCATCCTACCTCCAAGGGTATTACTGTGAGACACTGGGTTAATCCTGTAAAAGAATCTATCCACCACATTGAGGGAGCCATTGGTAAGCATGACCATTAAATGCCTCTTTTGGTTGAAGAGGAGCTAAGGATAAGAACAGAAACCTTTTCAGTAGATCGATTTTCTACCTTCCCTTCAAGTTAGTTTAGATAGTTTTATCCAGCTTTCTTTTAAGACAATATATTATATCCTTAATCACAGGTCTGTGTTAAAAGCTTCTTCATTCAAAGTACCGTATTTTCCAGCGTATAAGACGACTGGGCGTATAAGACGACCCCCAACTTTTCCTGTTAAAATATAGGGTTTGGGCTATACTCGCCATATAAGACTGCCCCTCTTCCAATGCACACCAAATAAAAATTAAAAAACATCAACTGGCTCACCTACAATGTAAAAGCAGCTGTGCTAGACCCAAAATGGCCCCTGTAACAAGCAGGAACCTCACACAGCCACAAAAAGCCCCCCCAAAAAACTTTCACACTCTAAACACACACAACACAACACAACTGGCTCACCCACAATGTAAAAGCAGCTGTGCTAGACCCAAAATGGCCCCTGCAACAAGCAGGAACCTCACACAGCCACAAAAAGTCCAAAAACCCAACTTTCACACTTCACACACACAAAATTCCACATACAGCTTTGTGAGATTTTGTGTGTTTGTGTAGTTGGAGTGAAACACTACAGAAACACACAAAATCTCAGAAAGCTGCACAAATATTATTTTATTTTATTTTATTTTTATTTTTATATGAAAGCTAAATTTAAAACTTCCTAAACTTTAAATGGCTAGGTCTAAAAAAGAACAACTAAAAAAACCCCAATTGACTATTTTTTTTAAAGCTCCCAAAGAGGAAAAAAACTTACCCAATAGAACAGGGCTCTCCAACTTTGGCAACTTTAAGACTTGTAGACTTCAACTCCCAGAATTCCTCAGCCAGCTTTGCTTTGCTGGCTGAGGAATTCTGGGAGTTGAAGTCCACAACTAACTCCTTGCTTGATTGCAGGCAGGGAGTTGCTTGCTTGCCTGAATAGATTCAGGCAAGCAAAGCAAGGCAAGCGTTGCGACTAGCAGCTGAGGTAAGCAAGCTGGAGGGGGAAAACTTTTTCCCTTTTACATGGCTCTGGCGATCCCAGCTGAGTTGCAGGGAACTCAGCTGGGATCCTCAGAGCTGGGATCCTCAGAGTAAAAGGTAAAAAACTTTTTCCCTTTTACGTGGTTTCTGGCGATCCCAGCTGAGTTGCAGGGAACTCAGCTGGGATCGTCAGAGCTGGGATCCACAGAGTAAAAGGGAAAAAACTTTTTTCCTTTCACGTGGTTTCTGGCGATCCCAGCTGAGTTGCAGGGAACTCAGCTGGGATCGTCAGAGTTGGGATCCACAGAGTAAAAGGGAAAAAACTTTTTTCCTTTCACGTGGTTTCTGGCGATCCCAGCTGAGTTGCAGGGAACTCAGCTGGGATTGTCAGAGCTGGGATCGCCAGAGCTGGGATCGCCAGAGCCATTTAAGGCTCGTCAGAGCCTTTCGGGCTGGTCTGCCTGGTTACAGGAGAACTACACCCGGCGTATAAGACGACCCCCGACTTTTGAGAAGATTTTCATGTGTTAAAAAGTCGTCTTATACGCCGGAAAATACGGTAGACAATAACTGTTGTAAACTTTATATTATAAATATTTAAATTCCAATAGTGAAGTAGAAACTAAAATACAATAAAAATTGGTAGTTCTTTAAAAAATGTTCCCGGCTATATAACTTACAGTATTTTAAAGATAGAATCATTAAAAAGTCAAGAGAGTTCTGTAGCTTTATTCCATTGCAAGATACCAGTTATTTACATTTGTGTGTGTGTGTGTGTGTGGGTGGGTGTTGGGGAGGGGGAGTGTCAATTCTCAGAACAGTGAATGACAGCTGACAAAATGATTTGTCTTTGTTTGCAGAATCTCCACATACTGCTGCCACAAACAGTGGATATTCCCGTAAAGAGAATGGTGGGATCTTCTATCATTAATGATTTTTGCAGGGTCATGTTGCAGCTTTATTCCCTTCGGCCTGTAATTGCTTCCCATATGCTAACTCTTTGCTCACTGTATGCTTAGTTTTCAGATCATCCATTAAACCAGCCAGCTTCACTGAATTTTAGTAAAAGCTCAACTGTGCTGTATTTGAAAAAAACAGCTTGTTTTTGCCAATGGACTGAGCCCCAAACATATCAGCCCTAATAAATTCAGATATTTGGTTAGGAGGACTCAACTAATAGAATCTAATCTACTTCGGGCTCACCTCCAAAGAAGCTACTACTTCTTCATAACCATAAACAGTATTAATTTACACAATCTTAGCTAAAAGTATCTTAGTTAACATCTCCAAAGCAAAATATGAACATTGATTAAATTTAAAAAAAAATGTTTTTCAAACACAAAATGCAAATATAACTTCATTCCTAAATTATTCCTAATACACTTATAGAGTACTTCAGAACACAAGTCCCCAGAAGAACAGAGTGATCCAACTTCTGAAGATTAAAACTATTATATCAAGAGCAAAAAGAATGCCAACCAGGAACAAAGGCTGAATGCCAAAATACACAATTCTATAACCTTTTTAAAAAGTTCTGCAAGTACAAAAACTGCCACGGATCAAGGGGACTAAGCACCTGATGTCATTTATAAACGCCATGGCTGGGTGCAGACAAGTTTAACAAAAGCAAGCTGAAGCCAAAGTTTGCCAATACAACCGAATCTCAAATCCAGCCCATTATTGAACTGATATTTTCCCTTGGAGTTTTAAGCCTGGTACTTTTGAAACATGTTAGATTATTAACTATGCTAAGTATGGGTTGTGAGAATTTGGCTCTAAAAAAAAGGATAAGAAACCCCAAAAAGACAAGTTTCTATACCTTTCAGACTTATTCAGTTCCTGTCTCCTGCATTGACTTAATTTTTGATCCTTTATCTTCACATATAAAGCCATATTTTTAAAGATTTTATCTTTTGTCCATTTTTTTCATTATTTAGTATTAACTCCCTCCTATTGCAGTTTTTTAAACTAATCCATGCTGCAGTAACACTCACTTAGAATCAACTCATCCTCTTCTGCTGATCTTTTTTTTGCCACTCTCAATATGCATTTTAATTCATCTTTTCATCTATCTTCTTTCACATTATTGCCTTCTGGTTTCTGTGCTGCAATTTTTCTGTTTTTCTACAAAAAGATTTTTTGGGTAGATTCCAGATAATTGTTTCACATTTTGGTTTCAAACCAACTATATTCTTTCTTGTATATGAATATTAAATCATGCAATTTCATGAATAAACATTCTAAGCATTATATCATCTCAGTTACAGTAATTAGCATTAAAGGTTTTATTATATATTTGTATCTTGTATCTTATCTGGAACATAATCACTTCCCAAGCCAGTTCTGGCTGATTTGAATTGAAATTCATCTGAAGTCAATTTCTTCTCGTTTTAACATATCACAGTGCTTGCTTAATGGCTCACAGAAATGAAGATAGGCACTGCCTCTAAAGTTTCCTATGACTAGCAGAGTAAAAAAACCCTAATATATTATGTTTTTAATTTTTTTAAAATTAAATTTCAGATAAACAAATGTGAAATTTCCACTCTAAATTGCTTGGGGAGAATTTCAGTCAAGACAGAAAGAATGTATATTGCTAAACGTATTTTAGTCATTTTTTCCAACCAACTGCAAAAATCTACAATTAAGCACTATCTAAAATTAGCTTGCTTGTCCTTATAGATTAGGAGTTCCCAATGGGGTGTGGGATATTCCAGGGAGTGAGAAAACTTGAGTTTAGAAGTTTCAAAATTATAGTGTATATGCATAATTATATGCATATAATTATTTACTTTTGTAAGGGGTGTGTGAATATATTGGAAGTATTCTAGGGGTGCGGGGTATAGAAAAGGTTGGAAACCCTTGTGCTAAATGATAAAGTTTACAATAAGATTTTTTTTACCATGTTTCCCTGAAAATAAGACATGTCTGGATAATAAGCCCAATCAAGCTTTTCAGTGCATGCGATAAACCACCCCTGCAAAATAAGCCCCCCCCCCCACTTCTTACATTCATGCGCAGCCGGTGCCACTATTTCCTCTGGTTGCTTGCCGCGCAACCAAAATGAGATGAGGGTGGAACGGGGGGACATGCCCTCCCCTGTTCTTCGTGCCAGCTGAGCGGCCCAACACATCCCACCCCACCCCAATGGCAACAGCAGCCTGGCTGCTTCCCTTCCCCACCATCTCTTTATCGAGAGGTGGCAGATGGGGCAGGGGAGAGGCAAGTCGCGTGGAGCAAGACGTGGCTCCCCTTGCCGTCTCTTTTCCCCCTCCTCGCCGGGCATGGCAGGGCTCCTGCCCCTTGCTTAGCCACCTGCTCCCTTTAGGGATGCAATTTGGGGGTGGCAGGTGGGGCGGGCGAGAAGCGGGATGCAGGTCTTACCTTTCAAGCTCCATCGCTTTCCTCGCCATTGTGTCCAGGGAAACACGGTGTAAAAGAAAGCCTTCTCGCGAGTTCAATCAAACTTCTCGAACTCGTGATACGGTTTTCTTTTACAGCGTGTTTCCCTGGATACAACTGTGGGAATGCGGTGGCCATAGTACATGTATAGACCAGTTTAGCTGGTTGGACACGTGTATGGACTTTAGCACCGAAATAATCTATGAAAAGCGGGTTCAATTGGATACTCTCTGAAGGGCCCTATTCGTTCTCTCTTTGTTCATAACATAGGCTGTGCCTGCATAGCAGAGACATCTCCTTGTAGAACATTCCTGACAACTGAGGTAGATCTCTGGTAACGGGGCCTCTCTGTTGGCAGGTGATGGGATGCTGGGAACAAAGCCAAATATGATAACATGGCAAAGTTAAGTTTTGTTTTTACATTAGGTAACGCTTTCCTAGAATTCACGTGATTTACTGTAATATGGTAGGATGTGAAAGTTATGTCCAGATATGGAGAAAATCCTTTGTATCACGGAGGTAATATGAGAATGTATAGCTGTAATCATGCCTTCTGATACGCCCAATACCCTTGCTTAATAAAAGAGAGGTCTGGAGTCAGCTCGAGGCTCTCTCATCACGAGAAACACCTGTCCTTGTGTTATCTCTCATCTGAACCTCTCATGCGGAGCCCGCCAGGATGAATGCAACACACAACATCAAGGAAAGCGACGGAACTTGAAAGGTAAGAAACAAGTCTCGCGGCCCAACACGTCCCATCCCCATCCCAATGGCAACAGCAGCCTGGCTGCTTCCCTTCCCCGCTGTCTCTAAAGAGGGGTGGCAGGTAGGGTGGAGAGAAGCGAGACGCATGGAGCGAGACGTGGCTCCCCTGGCTGTCTCTTCTTCCCCCCTCCGCCGGGCATGACAGGGCTCCTGCCCCTCATTTAGCCACCCACCCCCTTTAGGGATGTAATTTGGGGGTGGCAGGTAGGGCGGATGAGAAGCGGGACATGCGTTTTACCTTTCAAGCTCCATCACTTTCCTCGCCATTGTGTCCAGGGAAACACGCTGTAAAAGAAAGCCTTCTCGTGAGTTCGAGAAGTTTGATTGAACTGAGGGGGGGGGGAGAAGAGATGGCAAGGGGAGCCACGTCTCGCTCTAGGTGTCTCGCTTTCTCCCTGCCCCACCTGCCACCTCTTGATAAAGAGACGGCGAGGAAGGGAAGCAGCTGTTGCCATTGGGGTGGGGTCTGACGTGTTGAGCTGCTCGACTGGCACGAAGAACAAGGAGGGGAGGCAACAGCAGCGACAGGACATCCATTCCCATGCTCGACGCCTCCTGCATCCCCAAAATAATAAGACCCCCCAATAATAAGGCCAAACCCTTATTTGGGGGGGATCAAAAGAAAATAAGACCCTGTCTTATTTTGGGGAAAACACGATACTACATTCATGTAAAAGTTGGATTCAAACTGGTTACTCCCTGAACACTATCTCCTTATATTCTCAAAAAAGCACAAGGCCAAGACTTCTGTGTATATTATTTCTCCTGCTAGTTTAAGCCTTCCAACATAGAAAACGGACTTTCCAGGGGGCTTTGAATTTACTTATAATCTTCTTCTTCTCTCCATCACAGCAAACAAAATTTTGCTGTACATTCCCCTGCATTTACTATTATGGAAAGACTACATCCCCCAAAACATTGAACCCAAATATTTATTTCTAGCATAATTTTAGCAAAATATATGAGTATCTCATGCACCTTAAATAACATTAAAAAAAATATTTTTAAGTTCAATAAGCTAGATAATACATTGTGCTACATTTTAAAAGTATATTGCCAGATCCCACACTTTAAATTTGAAATTTTTTAACAAGCCAGAATATAGGCTTTCCATTTTTCTGTCCAGTCATGATCAATTCTAGGGGATGGTGTTCATCTCTATTTCTTAGCTGAGGGAGCCTGTGTTGTTCGAAGATGCTTCTGTGGCCATGTGGCTAGCATGACTATACACTGAGGTACACAGAACGCTGTTGTTACCTTCCCACTGAAGTGGTACCTATTTATGTACTTGCATGCTAAGTAAGCAGGATCTGGGGCAAGTAATGGGATCACCTTGTCATGCAGCATTCAAGTTTTGAACCCAGGGTGCTGGCTAAACAAGCTCAGTCTTTTAACCGCTATCATGTCCAAAAATGCATTCCATACACACATAATTCTTATTTTCCAGGAATGCATACCAAGTCTTCATCTTGGTCTAATCTCATTTACAAATGGCTTCTTGTCCCAACGAATAAAAATAAGAAATATCACTAATGTTATTAGTGATAGGGTTTGTCCCATTTCAGTAACTTAACAAAAGTTTCAAGTGAGGTCACATTTTGATATTTCAGAGGTATTGCTGGAACTTTTTAAACTCCCTTGATTCCTCACTATTGACCATGATAGCTGGGAGTTTCTCATTCTGTTTAATGTTGGAATTTTAATTTGGATACTAGAAATAGCATTTTTTTTAAAGCGACTTCTCAAACTTGTATGCACACATTAGTTCCTGAAGAGGAAGCTAGTTTGGAGCTGTAAGAGGCAGCACCTTACCCACCATGCGCCCGTGTGCTTTGATAAAATCCATTTTATCGTTTTTTTCAAAGGCGCATACCGTACTCAGATCGATCTTTAGAGCATCGCCAGCCTCTTGGGCGCATTAACTTTTGTTAAATTTTAAAGAAAACACACTCAACCGCCAGCACAGGGCTGCTGATTTAAGGAAAATCGAATCCTGACTTTGCTGGACGTCGGTGCTTCTAGCCCGAAGAATAAAAGGCCCACCAGAACAAAAGAAGTTCCTCGGCTGAAGCCGGATCAGAATCGCTTCGATACGCATTGGCTAGGAAGAGGAACTTTCCAACCTCCAGCCTCATCTATCTGATCAATTCATCATCTCCGACAATACTGCCGCACGCTCATTAAACCGAAGCTTCTCTGTACAGCGCCAAGGGCTTCACAGAAGCGGGTTTTTTTCATTTCAGGCCGAGAAAGCGGCGACATCTCGGCCCGATCAAATAAGATCAACGTGTAAAAAGGAATGTAATTGTTGCCGAACAGGGCCACACACACACACACACACACACACCTCACGAAGCCTCACATAAGACACACGCGGTTCAAGCATATCCTCCAACCCACGCTCGCTCCCACTCACAGGCACGCCGCGATCACTCCCCCCCTGATTGCCGACACAAAGATGGCCGGCGGGGCCTCCGCGGTTTATCTACTCCGCATTGCATTCTGGGCATCGCACAGATCTCTGGGCGGGGTTCGCGCGAGCTGCGGCTTTCCGTGAGATCCTGCGAGGGAGGAGGGAGGAGGGAGCGCTGCGCATCAGAGCCTCCAAGAAAGCCGGCGCCTGATTGGGCGTATTAGTTACTCGGTGTTCGAATGGCCGGAATTTCGAAAAGAGTTTTAAGGCTGCTGGGTAAGTAGTAGTTTCAGAATAATATATGGAGGTTGGGGGGGGAGAGTAGTTGAAGTACTTGAAGTGGTTGCCTTTTCGCTTAAATTGCCTTTTCGTTTGAATTTACTCTTCTTCCGCCACGCATCCGTGATTATTTGTGTGCTGCATTTCCACGTTACTTTCCAAAGGTTCACCGGAACCAAACAGATCCGTCAGTCGGCACAGTAAGCCTAACAGTATGTTCTATTCGTTTCCTTTCTCGATGTACAATAAACGTATGGCTTTCTTATTGGCATTTTATAGTGTGCCTAAACGTTTTAACTATGGTGTTCATCAAAAAGTCATCAACAATGAAAACTGATATTTATTTATTTATTTGTTTTATTTATTTGGTTCGATTTATATGCCGCCCTTTTCCGGAGACTCAGGGCGGCTTACAATGCGTTAAGCAATAGCCTTCATACTTTTGTA
The DNA here is from genome assembly GCF_059756535.1 of Pantherophis guttatus. Lineage (NCBI taxonomy): Eukaryota > Metazoa > Chordata > Lepidosauria > Squamata > Colubridae > Pantherophis > Pantherophis guttatus. The sequence goes on along the minus strand of NC_142065.1, from coordinate 53,457,936 downwards.
TATACCTGCTTAGTAGGGCTTTGCCCCGCCCCCCCAAGCGGTGTTCTTTTTTATACAAAGTCAGCTTATTGCTCCCACAAACCGGGTCCTCATTTTACTTACTGAGGCTGAGTCAACCTTGAGCCTGGTGAGATTTGAACTTGCAGTAATTGCAGGCAGTTGGTATTACTTAACCGTGTTTTAGTCTGCTGCGCTACCAAGGCTCCTTAAAAATGCATATAAAAATGCGTTCATTAATTATATGTGCACAGTATTTCATAATAAATACAATCTGCATTAGACTAATGAGAACAATCGCAGCTAAAATTTCCTTGAAAGTGACATCGCTATAATTTGAAACTTTGGGGTTACTATGTGACAAGGCAAGTATCTATAAAGCAACTTTTCTCAACCTCAAGAAATTTTACCTACGAACCTCAACCCTGGGTAATTCTGGGAGTTGAAGTCCACACAATTTAAGAGTTGCTGTGGCTGAGAGATGCTGGTCTAAGGAATAAAAATAAAACTGTACTGTTAATTGTCTATGGAGATTCTCAATCATCCACGTAATGGTTGTCCCAAAGATGCTTTTTTTCAAGAGACAACTGGACTTCCTAGACATTTAGCTATGCACTTTGGGATGAACACCCTTCGAATGGTGCGGGAGCATGAACAGATTTCCAGGAAAATTGCAGACTACAGGAACTATTTGCACTTCAGTTTGAGATGCAGACAACACAGACTCATCCTTAACAGCCTTCACCTGTGTTCAACGGTGAAGGGACACAGGGCAGAAAATATTCTGCAGATGTCAAAATTGAACAGCCCTCTCTCAACAGAGGGGGAGGGATACAACATCATCTCCAATCTACAACACAGTCCTTTCAACAGTTCCAAGAAGGCTCTACACCCATTTGCACTACTCAGGTGACCCTGAGGACACGACAAACCTCCAAGTGGCCTCAAGGACACTCTAAAAGAATGCAAATGACCAGCTGTCTGCAAGGAGTATAAATCCTTCCATTCCCCACCATCCAATCAGAGCTGAAGAAGCTTCTTGGATGAGAAGCGAAATGTCTTCAAAGAAAAACAAGAAAGTCCATTTGCCTCTCGAAAAAAAAAAGCATATACTGTTAATCCTATGAGAACACAAGCATTCATACTGATTTTCATAGACCCTGAAAAATCTGGGAAATAAGGAGCCTGGTTGATGATAATGCAATCCTATGAATATGGACCTTCTATCTGTCATAAAAAACTGAGTATTTCTCTATCTTTCTTAGAATACCAGAGTTCCTATATCTTAGATGTAGTCATCCAAACAATTAGAACTCTACAAAGTATTTAGCTTCAACACCAAGATAACTAACTATTCAAGTGCAGGTTTTTTAAAGGTAGGAAGGCGTAAATGAAAAATATGTAATTAGAATTGATACTGATAACTGAACGCTGTAAAAATGGAAATGTGATTTTAAAATAAAAAAGATGAATAAAGATTATTTAAAAAAAATAAAAAACATTAACTACCTTTGTTATAGGTACAGTATTATACATGTTTCTAAGAATATATTTACATTCTTTTACAAATGGATTTTCCCCCTCTTACCTCCAGATAAAAAGATAAAATTGCCAGATTATATTACTGCTAGTGAATAGCCAATATTGATGTTGGCTTCTTCAATGAGACAGTGAAAATGTTATAAGATTTTCAAAAACTTAGTCTCATCATCTGCAATTTGATGAAAATTATAGATTAGCCATACATAGGAAGGGCAACTACTTTAAAATGGAAACAAATTTAAGTTTTCAAGTGTGAATATATTAGTTATAAAGAACATAAAACTCCATCTTTGTTTTTGTTTTGGGAGTGTTGAAATTACTATAAACAGTCATTTTAATTTATTAATGAATTATGTGGAAGAATTCAACAGAAGCAAGCAGAAAGTAATCCTGACTGCTTAGTAAAATGTTAGAATTGCAATTAAAGCTTCACATTTTTCTTGACAATATCATACCAGCTACATTTTTATTCCTTTTGTGCAGTCTCATATTCACAACAGGTATGGAAAGAAGTTGCAGATACAGTAAGTGAAGAAAGAATTGAAGAATTATAAGCAGAAAGTTCATTTGCAACTAAATAAACCAATTACAGAGCAATTCTCACTAAATGACTAATTAATTAAACTCCATTGGAATTGGATGTTATCAGTATTAGGTGTTCTAATGCTTCACTGCTTCACTGCATTTCCAGATGGCTTCCATATGTGTATGAATTGATACAAATATAACTAAACTATTTATTAAATTTCTAGGCTGCCCATCTCACTATCCAATTTAAAAGAGACCCTACAATAATAAGTAGAGGCATTTAATATTTGGGATAAATACAGAGAAAAAGTCCAGGTTTTTCCCTCTTTGCTTCGTTTTTTTAATACAAAGGAAGCCAAAATATTTGTCCATTGGAAAAGTAACAATTTGCTCAGGTTGCAAGACTTAAAATCTTTTCAGATTCTTACAAGGATCTAGTTTACCTGAGTAGTCCTTTCAGATAAATAACACAAAAATAACTTCAGGAACAAGAGGGAATACAGGTATTCAACTTGCTTAGTGGCAGTTTGAAGTTACAACAGCACTGAAAAAAGTGGCTTATGGCTTTTTCATATAGCTATTGCAGCATCCCGTGTCACGTGATCAAAATTTGGATGCTTTGCAACTCGTATATATTTTCTGAAATGTTTTTGAAATGTAATGAGTTTGATCATTTTTCTTATATGATCAACCTTTTTGGAAAATAATTTATATTAGAATGAAACATATGTTTAAAGTTTAATCCCTTTTGTAACCTGCAATATTTTTATTGAATTTTACCAAGTTGCATATTCCATCTAAAGATACAGAACTAGTTGTATATATGTTACCTGCAGAAAAAGTATATGTTTTTTATTGAAAAGGATGTTTGAGTCCTTCCTTGGAAGAATGGCTGTCAAGTTATAGGAATATACCTTGATGTCCAAAGTAATTTCATTTTTAAAGAGTAAATCTTGATGCAGAATTCAATTTCTAACTGGAAACCATTTTTCATAGATCTGTACTACACCTCATTTTTTTCTACACTGGAGTCTACATTTCAATTTTCTGAGAAATTTGATCTCTAATGTTGATCTAATTATATCCTATTTTTCCAAAGAGTGTTTTATTTTGTTAACCAATAATAGCAATTTTAGTTTTTCCTTTAAAAATGATATATTTCATAGCTTTATGAGCAACTAATATATTTAAAAATAGTATTCATGATATTTCAGATAGTTTATTAAATATCTTTATATTCTTTTCATATGTCTTTTATTAATTGTTCATATTCTTTTAAAATGTTTAATATAAAGATGAAAAAACCTAAACACTACAAAACTTGGTCATCAGCTTTAGGTGAAGAAAGGAAATGAAGAGAAGATTTAGTGGATCAAGCAAGTTCACTTCCAATGGTTAAAAGAAATTTAAATAAGAGCATTTTGAATAATAGAGCTAAAACAAAGCCATTTCTTATGCATGGCAGATTTTCATATAATCCCATCAGGGAAAATGGATATATATCATTACATTGTATCGAAATGCTTGTCAGCATTTCTTCATGTTCTTTTAAAAATTTGACAAAAGCAGTGAAGAATAAATTGTATTTTTTAGAGTCTGATATTTATCTTCATTAATGGAATAATCCTAGCATTGATCTTTGACAGCATTATGGTTTCCCAGAATTATGTATTTGTAAAGTACCTGTAGAAAGGTTCCCTAAATTACAAATAATCAAAAACGGAATATCTCTAATAGATTTTTTTTTCAGAAAACCATTAAGATTATAATATTTCCTTCCAATCACTGTCTAGATAATTAGCTTTCATAGCAAACATGAAAATATCTTCAAATAGACAAGAAGCTTTTTAAAAAGTTGCTTTACTGATTGCTAACTTGTATCATTAATGTGGTCAACCATTTATGCAATTTGTTAAAAGAAATCTAACATTTCCATTGGAGACATGCCTTGAAGTAAAATCCTCTAAATGCTGAAATGCTGAAAGTAATAACCCACTACTCAAAGTAGCACCTTATTTTTGTCTTTCCATTTCTACATCAAACTGACAAAATTTTTATTTCTATAGTTTCTAACAGCAAGAAATCACACAGGAAAAAAAAAGAGAAGGGTTCAAATATATATCAGATAGGAAGTACAGGGAAGATAAAAAAAGGCAGATTTATTCAAACACATATTGCTGGAATACCAAAGGCCAAATTATGGCTTTAGTGTTCTTGCTGATTTATAAATATGTAATTAGTACTGTGACAAAATTACAATGTTGAAAAAGAAACTTGGCTTTCTCAGGTTGAACTGATATATAAAACAATGGATTAAAATTGTTTAGGGCCAATGTTGAAACTATTTGTGAATCAGCCAGATGCTTACAACATTATAAACATTAAACAGACAAGTCAAACATGCTCTTTTACAGTAATGCTCCTATTTTAGAAGAGAATCTCCTACACTTCAAGCACATGGTGATAGGAGATTACTATCAAAAGGAGGAGTGGAATGAGGAAAATTTAAAAGTATAATAAAAATAAAGACTAGAACAAATCTCTTAAGTATGTACACGTCTCAAAATATACATGTTATCTTTATATGTAATTTAAACATGTTAGCAACTCACGTCTTATGTAACAGCATATGCCCCCCCGTTTTCTCCAATACCATATCATATTTTAAGTTCTTTTAATTCTTACTTGCAAACTAGGTTCTACAAAATAACATGACATTTTAACCATACTCAGCAATTTTAATTATAGCAAAAGATAAGTGAACACCACCAAATTGTATTTTGTTTCCTTTATGTTTCAATACTTCAAGAATTCCACAATCCATAAATGTTTTGTTCTATCATTGGCTAGTTTCTCCTCTTCAGTTATTCCTGTTATAATGAGTTTGGGTTAAGTATAGTAATCAAAGAAAAAAAATTATAGCCTTTCAATGCTACTACATTTTGGGGACAAAAGAAACACTAGAGTAACCTTTCCACTTCCATGTTATATCAAACTCTGGAAAAAGCATCACTCATTTCTACTTGTCACAAACCTGTGATATTTCTTTTGTATAGACTAATATTAATTTTAATAATCTGCACATAAAACATTCTTTTGATTTTTGTTGAAACTCTCTTAGACGTTCTATCTAAACAACATTCCCTTGGTCTCAAGCAAGACATGGCCACAGAAGAATTTCTTCTTGCCATCTGTATAGGTTCTTGTGAATTCTGCTAGGAGGTACAGTTCTCTGAAGCAAAAGAGCATAGTGTCTTCATTTAAACAGTTGTCCATCTGAAGCAGTGGGATTCATTTTACAAAGAGGACATAAAAAGCCATGACAATACAGGATATTGCCACTGCTGAATGAAGTCTGGTACCAATGACTGCCGCTGAAAAACATCAAAGACCATTTATTATTCAAACAATAATAAGTACATGTTATTTCATATAATTCTTCGACAATGAAGAAAAATAAAAATGCTTTCTTGCAATGCACACTAAGAGTGCACTGCCAGCCTCGCTAACTTCAAATCTTTTGACCCAACATTTCAAGCCAGTTTTCTGCATACTGCTCACAGAATCCCTTTAAGATTTCTCAATTTGTTATCACTGGCATAGAATCCTTCTATAACACTGCCAGCACTTTTGAGCCACAGCAGAGACCACTACAATAGAAGTCTACCTCTACCCAACTTGCTGATCTCGTCAACCAGTGAAAAGTGATATTCACCAGCACATTGTCCTACCACCTTTGTGAGTAACATAAGGTTAAACATGATTAAACCCTCTGGTCTCAATATATATATGCTATACCAAGGCTAAAGTTGAATGAACCGTTTGCTTTATATAAGCAACTTTGAGATGATTTCCAATCATCTCAAAGTGTCAACACCCTTACTTTATCAAATAAATGTAAAGAGATTTAAAGCTAAATCACAAGGGGAACATATAGCAGATGCTTAATTAACTTCTATCCACCCAAGTCCGATTTACACACCAAGCTACCTTCCATCTAACCCAAGGTTTCCCAAACTTCCTTGGGGAAGTTCAGAAAGTGTCTCAGGAAAAGTGGGGGCGGGGAAGAACCTTTGAGTTGTGTTCATTGTCACAATAAAATCCACCTATTCCAGGGGTGGGCAACTGTGGCCCTTTTACAACCTGTGGACTTCAACTCCCAGAATTCCTGAGACAGGTTGGCTGTCTCAGGAATTCTGGGAGTTGAAGTCCACAGGTTGTAAAAGAGCCACAGTTGCCCACCCCTGGCCTATTCCAAAGTTTTATTGTACTGTTTTCATTGCTCATTTGTATTCGGGGTTTTTTTTAAACGGAGATTTATATGCTAAGTTTATATACTAAAGGGAAGTGCGATGGCAAAAAAAAAAAGTTTAGAAACCCTTAAATTGTCTTTCCTGCCGAAGATGCAATCAGCTTGACTTCTGCTACTACTCAAAGCTTCTCCGACAGGTCTTACTCCTGCTTGTCTGAAGTTTTCCCCTCTGCTTTTACCGTGTCGGTCCTTGACGCTCAGTGCGAGGCGCCTACCTTTGTAAAATACACCCCAGACGCCCCTCTTCTCCGACAGAAGCCAGGTTTTCAGGCGAGGCACCTTCCGGAAATAGGCGCAGGTGCAAACGAAGAGCAAGCCGAAGACCAAGAGCCCGTCCAGGGAATACACTGCGAAGAACAGGGAAAAGAAAGTCGGTGCCGGTGGCGAGGATCGTTCCTGCTTTCGGGGACTGGGGGGGGGGAGGAAGCATGAAAAGGGGGACTGACCCACGGAGGTCTGGGGACTCTGACACGGGAGAACCGCCCCACTCCCGGGAGCATAAGTACTCGGGTGGGCCGGCGAGCGGGGAATGCCCAACATTGACCCGAGAGAACAGCCAGGAGAAGGTTTCGAGGGGAGAGAACCGGCTGCCCACCATTAGCCATGACGACCGCCCCACCAGCCAAAGGCGAACTCGTCACCGCATCTCTAGGAGGAACGAACGGCCAGCGCGGCACCGGAACCGCCAAGTGAGGCTAATCGAGCTCAGATAGATAGGCCAAGCGTTCTTGATCGCCGAAGAGTCCTAGAACGGCGCGCCTCGTCCTTTCAGGCAGCAACAAACGAAGGCCGATAAAACTGATTGGTCGGTCGGGCGACGCGCCCGCAAGTTTTTTGGTTTTTTGTTTTAAATCTGTGGATCGGGTTTCTTGTTCGTTTTGGAAGTAATGTTTTGTCTTTTATTAAAATAAAAGTGGTAACTTCGGCTCGTAGACCGGGGATACATATGACTATTCTCAGTCAACATTTAACAGCACTTTAGTCCGCTGCACCACCGAGGCTCAATTTTCACATCAAAATTGAAAGTTGAAACAGTGTCCTCGTTTCCTTGAAGCAACTCATAGGAACTAAAGTTTGTTTACTTATCTATTTATTATTGTATTAATATCCAGATTTTTCTCTTCTGCCTGCTTGCAGTCTACTGACTAGCCTAGAATTGCATAGTGAGCCCCCTAGATACGGATTCGCACTGCGTGATCCTATAAAGCAAGATGAACAAAAGATAAACCATTGTTAAGAAATATGGGGTTGATGTAAAGATAAAATATCTGAAGGTTTTTTCTATAAAAGATATAAGTTTCTGTTATAAATTGGTATTTTAGAAATGGATTTATGCACAAGAGAATATTAATCGTTAGACTCACTGTCTAATTGTTTGGAATGATGGTTTTATGTTTTGTTTTCGTTTTAAAATAAAATAAAAATTAAAAAAAAGATAAACCATTGTTTTCAAATAATTGAAGCTGTGGAGACTTTAAAAAGAATATGAATTCGGAGGTGCTAGTTGGGCTATATACTATAGAGTTCAATGTCTTCCTGCATGCACAAATTCAAACTTCCATAACAGCCGTCTGTCCATATTTTCTTGGAACACATCCAATAAAGAGGAGCTCATCACTTCTCTATGCAATCATTTCTACATTGGATTAGGAACTACAACCGTATGTATTGGGATTGCTTCATGTTAGAAATGATTTGATATGCCTTGTAATAACTGCTGTGAATGGCAACCAAGACATCTAGGGTGGCCAGATTGAACAAGGAGTCCACCTTGGGAACATCCATAGTGTTAAAAACCTGTGAATATAAGGTTGCTCAGCATTCATGAGCAAATTGGAGGCTCCCAGTGTCTTCTAAGACACTGCAATAATCAAATCAAAATGAATACTCTTCCGTAAAACAAGGGAAGTGCTAGGTTTAGATAAGATGATATTCTCAAGCAACTGTGAAACAATTCACACTAAAGGTGAGAAAAAGCAGAAGTTGAAAATGAAAATGCTACAAAAACAGACTTACTAACAAAGCCAAGCTGGGTTTTGAGCTCTACAGAGAATCCTGGAGCGTGGCAGATTCCTAGAGAAGGATCCAAAACTAAGGATACCTGAGCCAAAAATAGCAAATGTTTTGAAAGGTGAAAGAGAATAGATAGTACCTCACAATCACTTAAAGCACTTGAGAGAACAGGTTATGGCTAAATTGCTATGGAGAAAATCTATGTAGTTGGTGGGAGCTGAAAACAACTTGATGGCACATAATAAATCAATCTGAATCTTAATTAGTCTGAGAACCAAGACTTATACCAGGGGTTTTTCTGGATGAGCTACTAACCACAGGCAATCTACACAGTCAAATTGAGAAGGTTTGAACTGACAACATTACACCTGGCTGACTTTTATCATGGAGCAGAGGCAGATTGCAATCGTGCTTTCCTGTTGTGCTTTAACAGTGCCTTTAAAAAAACCTAATTTATGCTGACAAGAGCCCAACTTGTGGGGTTCTCTGCTGTGGCAAAGTGGTTGCTGTATGAAACTGCCAGCATACCTCTTTCCCCCTAGTTACAAGATCATTCATGGGCATTTTCAGGAAAACTGCCTCCAAGGAAAGGAACATGACCATCTCAAGCCTGTCCTCTGCTTTGCGAGGCAGACACTGGGTGTTACATGAGTTTCTTCCATATCTCTGGCAACCAGTAGTCAAATTTGATGGGCACAGTGGTAAAAATAGAGTTTTGACTAATTTTCTGAGTTCTGTTTTCTTAAGAATTTGCCTATTGTCATTGGCAATAAACTTAATGTATTCTTCAGAAAAGGGTGGCTATTACCTGTACACAGAATTGCTGCTTAGAGAGGCATGTAGCTATTTTGCATTCATATCAAAAAGCCTTTAAACATTTTTCTGTGATCTATATAGGTATATACAAATTGCATTGTATTTAGCTATGATACTGTGATGCTCTATTCCAGCACTATCTTGTGTCTCTGAGATGGATGAGAAGACATCACCTTATTGTAGAGCGGTGATGCAGTCCATCATTGTCAAAGAATATGGCTGAAAGTAACCAAGGAAAAAGAATAAGAAGAGAAGAGTATACAAAAATTCCAATAATCAAAGAAAAACAACAGCAAAACATTTACAGAACAGAACTTTGCTGTTCTTTTTTATTTTTATTTTTAAAAACAACGAAGTATTATGCTCTAATGCTAAATTGAACAGTACATTTTTACAGTGCTATAAGTAAAATTGATCCAGGCCCTCATTGACCTCCCTGACTAACCTAAATTATCCTTATCTATGTTCTTCTAAGTATTTTGATGAAGTTTAGAATTTTAATGCATCTATAAATGTGTTGCTGGGTAATAAAATATGTATTTATTTATTTTTATTTACATCAAAATGTGCATGCATGTACACACATGCAAACACACACACACACACACAAATTTCAAAATGACTCCTACATGTCACAAAAAAGTACATAAAGCAAAATTTAAAAACCATTAACTGAACTCTACCAGTCTTCAAATTCTTACAAATGAAATGTTCTGTGGCAGGGGTCTCCAAATTGGGCAACTTTTTAAGACCTGTGGTCCGAATTCAGCTCTCAGAATTCCTCAGCCAGCCATGCTTGTTGAAGTCCGCAAGTTTTAAAGTTCCCTTTTCATTGATTATTTTATAGGCTCTATTATTTTACTTCTGTTTAGGCTCCTTTCATTTTCTTCCTTTTTATTATTGTAAGCTGCCTAGAGTAACCCTACAGCAAGATAGATGACAAATCAATAATAAAAATTTTTTCATCTGGTTGAGTATAATATGTACAGTAAAAGCAATTGTACCATCAGGTGGCAGTCTTGAGCCTCCATTTCTGACTTAGAAAATATTAAAATACAAGGCAACAATTTGTAGAGAAAGAAGAAAGTTGTAGTTGCAACACACATCTGGAGGATGCCCTGTTGAGGAAAGATTAAAGAATGAAAGAATATGGTGTTTTAATGACAGAAAGAGCAAACTAGATTACTTCTTGGAATTTTCATGATATAAATGAGAGATACCATGCACTATTTGCTGCTTTATGTCCTAGGACTTGTTCCTATTTATTTATTTGTGTTTGTTTGTTTGTTTGTTTGTTTGTTTGTTTGTTTGATTTATATGCCATCCTTCTCCAGAGACTCAGGGCGTCTTACAATGCTTTTAAGCAATAGCCTTCATACTTTTGTATATACCTGCTTAGTAGGGCTTTTGCCCCCCCCCAAGCGTTTTTCTATTTTATACAAAGTCAGCTTATTGCCCCCACAAACCAGGTCCTCATTTTACCTACATCAGAAGGATGGAAGGCTGAATCAATCTTGAGTTACCTCTTAACATGGCCCAGTAATAACCCAATTACACCAATTTCCTACTTTGTTCCTACAACTTTATCTTTACTCATCCTCCCATCCATGAGAGAGTCAGGCTCAAGTTGGTCATTAATAATACCGTAAAAATGTGACACTTCCCCCCCATATCCCAACACTACCCAAGACCTATCTCAGGATATTTAGTGTTATTATTTTAAAAACCAAGTCAGATATATGTTGCAGGTGTACCCTGTATGAAGGCATACCCCTTCTCCTTCGATCACTAGGCATTTTCCACTCAGATATTTCTCTCCCAGCCTTTGCCCTTCAGCATTTGTCAGTCCCACTTGGTAAAACAGATCAGGAGATCAACTCTGCAGGAAGGCTAAAATTACTTTTACTGAGGTTGGCTATTATAAAAAATCTTGCAACTCTGTGCTATCCCTCCTTCTCCTTATATTCCAATGAAATAAGAAGGCATGTACCTGTGTTACTTCCAAATGTTATCCTGTTGTTTTGGACTTAAAAAATGCTTCAGCCCCTTTTGCCTAGGAAACAGTTCCTGCATATCTCCATCAAGGTTATCTTCCTTACTCTGTACACTATTAGAGCTTTGCTTCCTTTATCCCTTTATATAGTCAGCCCAGTAAGGTAGACCAGACTAAGAGAACCAATGCCAAATAGGTCAGGATTACTTTTATTGTAACAGCTATAGTAACAGAATCTTGCAGGTCTGGGTGTGCGTCCTTCTCCCTCATTTTATCTTAGTGTGAACTAAGGAGGTGTGAACTAAAGAGGTGTTTGGGATGTTTTATCATGTTATTTTCTTGGCCCAGGCTGAAGCCCTCCTTATCTGACAATTGCTTTGGTAGGAGCTCTGACCTTGGGATAGCCATTTCTCTCTCTGCCCAGGGAAGTGCAATGGCAAACCGCTTCTGAAAATCTTGCCAAGAAAACTGCATGGACTTGTTTAGGCAGACTCCAAGAGTTGAACATGATTGAATGTAAGAAAAACAAACTGATTTAAATACTGATTTACACAGTGGTTCTTGGAATTCTACACTGGAGAAGAAAGAGATTTAAAAAAAAAAAAAAAATCTCCCAGAAAAACACCAACATTTAGACAAGGGTTCAGGTGGTCATGATTAATGTGAGTTCAAATAACGTATTATTTGATTTAGTGCAAATTATAAATTGATGACATCACATATTTGAGTAATTTGGGACTTCCTTATTAGAGCAGGCTGCTCATACATTCTCTCTGCTCAACCGGCAATAAATGGCATTATGGTTTAGGGAGTGGTCTATGCCCTTGAGGTTAACTGGAGCTAATCTAGCTTCACAGGATGGGTGTAATCAAAGCATATATTTAATACAGTATATCCTTAGGCTTTTAACAATATGTAAGCAAAGTTTTTAATAGCTTTACCTAAATATAGCTATTAAAAGACTAAGAATAAATATTATTAAAAAATAAAGAACTAAACTTCTCCCCCAAATTAGAGAAAGTTCACAAAGGCAATTACTTAAGGGTATTTAATAACACCTAGAAAACAGTTTAATAATGCCAGGGACTAGCCTCAAGTGATACTGAGAATTTAATCAAATTGGAACATATTTAGATATATGATGATTTTTTTAAAAAAAATAATTCATAGTTTTCATTCAAAGAAGGAAATACCAATCAAGATATTGCACTAGATGTTTTTTTAGCTTTATTATTAGCATTCGAGGAAACAAAAAAACTGTAAAGAATTGATAATTTTTGTTAGTTGCTGCAAGACAATTCATAATTATCCCAAACTGTGTTTGGGAGACAGAATAATTTCTGGTAAATTGTTGATATGACTTTATTATGTATGCTCAAGGTGGAACCAATTTTTGTGGTCCTCTAACTCACAATTAGCCAGGTAAAGTATTTGTCAGTTTAAAAGAACTAACAAGCATTGTATTATTCTATAGCATTGTTTAATATGGTAATGTCTTTTAACATTTGGAAGCTTTATTGTGAAATAATGAATTATCTCATTGTAGTTACCTTTTCCTTAAGGACAATAAAAATATTTATTCAAATTCTTACCCAGCACTCTCTCTACACCCTATGATAAACTATCACTCTCTTTACACCCTATGATAAACTATTGATAAAAAAATAACGTGGTTCTAGCACCCACAGTTGTGAGTGTTGGGGTGAGAATTAGATATACTGTATGCATTGCTGGTTTTGGACAAAGTACGTTTTGGGTTGGAATTCCTTGATATTGATAGCTATAGTTATGTAACGGCCAGAAGTGGAAGTTACTTTTCTGCATAACAAGTGGTGCTTGATTTATCATATGGAGATGGAGAACTGAGTTTCAGGTTAAATAAGTATTTCTATATTTATTAGACAGTATGAAGAGTCATGTTTAATCTTCCTTGAAACTGATGCTTAATTGTAGTGTTTTTATGCTTAGTTATAGCCTTCAATTTATTTATTTATTTATTTGTTTTAATTTGTATACCGCCGTTCTTCAGCAGGACTCAGGGCGGTGAACAGCCAGAATAAAACAGAACATACAAAATTTGAAAACAGTTTAAAAAATAATTAAATATTTTTGGCCATAATTTAAAACAACCCAATTAAAATCAATTCAATTTAACCGAAACAGTGTGATCAAGCCAGCCCGGCTAGGTGAAATAAATAAGTTTTCAGGGCCTGACGAAAAGTCCAGAGGTCTGGTATTGTGCGTATCTTTGGGGGGGGGTTGTTCCAGAGGGCGGGCACCGCCACAGAGAAGGTTCTCCCCCTGAGGGTCGCCAGCCGACATTGTCTGGCGGACAGCACCCTGAGGAGGCCCTCTCTGTGCGAGTGTATTGGCCGGTGAGAAGGCAGTCTCGTAGATACCCCGGCCCTAAGCCATGGAGCGCTTTAAAGGTGGTCACCAACACCTTGAAGCGCACCCGGAAGACCACCGGGAGCCAGTGCAGCTCGCGCAGGAGAGGTGTCACATGGGAGCGCCCCATTGCTCCCATAATCCCCCGCGCGGCCGCATTCTGGACTAGCTGAGCCTCCGGGTGCACCCCAGGGGGAGCCCCATGTAGCGAGCATTGCAGTAGTCCTGGTGGGAGGTGACAAGTGCCTGAGTGACCGTGCATAGGGAGTCCTGATCCAGAAAGGGACGCTGGCGTATCAGGCGAACCTGATAAAAAGCCCCCCTGGCCACGGCCGTCATATGCTCTTCTAAAGACAGCCATGCATCCAGGAGGACGCCTAAGTTGCGAGCCCTCTCCGTGTGGGCCAGTGATTCGCCCCCAATAACCAGCGATGGCACTAGCTGGCTATATCGGGACGCCGGAAGCCACAGCCACTCGGTCTTGGAAGGGTTGAGTTGAGTTTCTACCCATCCAGGTCCGCACAGCCTCCAGGCACTGGGACATCACTTCAAGGGCATCGTTGGGGTGGCCTGGGGTGGAGATGTACAGCTGGGTGTCATCAGCATACTGATGGAACTCCACCCCAAAGCCACGGATGATCTCACCCAACGCTTTACATAAATGTTGAACAGAAGGGGTGAGAGGACTGACCATTGTGGCATCCCATACACAAGGCGCCTCGGGGTCGACTGCTGCTCCCCTGTCAACACGGAATTTATCATATGGAGTATTTTGAGTGCGCTGAAGTTAGGATTAGGTTAGGACAAAAATTGTCTTGCCGTGATGTTATCTTTAGAGTTAGCATATTCAAAGTTAATGGTTACATTTAAATCCTAATTCAGTTTTACTTGCAGAATCTACCAAGAAGCCACTTAAATAAGCCACTTATGTCAGCCTGTGATCCACTTATTTTATTTCCCCAAACTTTTTCCCTTATATTTTTCCTCCTCTGGCTATGTCCACCCTTTGAAATAGATCAGATTAAGAAACCAAAGTCTTGCAGGCCAATATTACTTTTATTATATGGCTATAGCAACAGAATCTTGAAAGTCTGAATATGCTTCTCCCCTGCCTCCGTTCATCTTTGTGAGAACTAGGAAAAGTCTTGTCTGAGATACTTTCTCTGCCCTGTTCAGATGTGTCCAGTTCTGCCCTGGACTCACCTGTTTACTATCTTGATAGTGGCTCTTCCTCCTGTCTCTCAAGGTCATTTCTACTTCCCAGGACAAGGTAATTGCAAATACTGGATACCCATATTTCTAGTGCCTAGGTTATTTCTTTGCTTTTCATGATGACCAGTTTGCATCAGTTTCCTTATTTCCTAGGTTTACTGCAATCTTTTGGGGTACGAGGCTGTTTACAGCTTCAGTGGGTTTTTAAAAAATACTTATCAGAAGTACATCTTTGTAACTATTTTTCTCAGAGTTTAGTCTCCACTTAGTGTACTGTTTCAATGCCCTAAAAAAGAACCACATAACAAGTAATGTTACCTTGAGTTTTAGGTTTTCCTTTAAGCCAAAACCATTTCCTTTGTTCTGCAAAAAATAGCCCTTTCAGGGCCCATCAATCAACAATGTGTTTTGAAGGCCTTGAGTGTTACAAGTGTAAACAAGCAAGGGCAGTTTGAAAGGGAGGAGATGCAAGAAATTTTAAGGGTGCCTTTCTTTCTTCACATCTAATGCCTTTATTGTTTGATTTGTTGCTGATGCATTACATATATCAAATCTATGCATCATTTATTTCTGCACCCTATATAAAGACTTGATTTCTCCCCTTATTTATTTTTATTATTTATTATTATTTTTGTCATATATTTCTATGCCGCCCATCTCCCAAGGGACTCTGGGCGGCTTACAACAAAGAATAAAACAATGCGAACAATCCCATAAAAAATGTTAAAAAGAAAAACATTAAAACATTAAAAACTTTTAAAACGTTAAAACACATGCACTCCAATTCGTGACTGGGTCTTGCAAGATCATTATAACAAGATCAACGGCCCCAGGCCTGCCGGAAGAGCCAGGTCTTCACCGCTTTGCGGAAGGCCAATAGGGTGGGGGCGGTCCGGACCTCAGGAAATAATTGGTTCCAGAGAGCCGGGGCAGCCACAGAGAAGGCCCTCCCCTGAGGGCCCGCCAGCCGACATTGTTTAGCTGACAGGACCCGGAGGAGACTGACTCTGTGGGATCTTACCAGTTGCTGGGAGCTATGTGGTAGAAGGCAGTCTCGAAGATAGCCTGGCCTGAGCCATATAGGGCTTTAAATAAAATGCCTTTTGCTTTGCATGAATTAATTGTGGTTTGTTTGGGAGGGAGCAAACAAACCCACTTGCAATAGTATTGGGTGTTTCTCAAATTTAAGAACTAGGTTCTTTCCAACTCCAGGCATCTGGGTTTTATGGGCAACAATTTGGGAACTCATCTGGGATTGCAGGATACCATCTCTTTGCGCTTGGATTGGCCTGCTGCCTCAGTCACTGAACACACAACAACTGGCAGAGTGAGTTCAGTCCTGTGTCTTCAGAGGAGACAGACAACCAAGGAGCCAGGAGGAGTGGTAGTTCCTTGGGAGAAAACACAAATATAAAGAAATGGAATAGAGGAAGAGCACACCACTGGGGAGCCCATTGGGGTTCATAGTCTACTGTGCTACCAAGGAACCCTGTCAATCTTGCAGGGATGGCCAAAAAGGGAATGAATGATCACAGCATAAACAGGGAAGTGGACAAAGTAGACTGGACATGTTTCATGAAAGGAGAGATGGCAAAGTGAGTTTCATTTGACTCACAACTACTACTCACGTGCAATTTGAGCAGAACTATCTCCACCAAATGGACGTTTAGGTCCTGTGGGCTGTAATTAATTAAATGTAATTAATTTAATAACATACATACTTTGTATGTCTCAGCAGCCAAAATGAATCTGTTGGATCAGACTGCCCATTTCTTAAGGATTTCGTTTTGTGCACGGTAATGTTAAATTAAAATGCTACAGAAGTCCCTTTGAAAACATTTACAATAATGTTTTGTCATCTCAATAGCATTCGAACAGCAAACAAAATGCCCAGTGAAAACATTTACAGCTATTGCAGTTCCTGCAATTTCTCAGAAAGGAAATGAGAACATAGTCCCTTAATAGAGCAAAGATAGACTTATCCTAATATGCCAATGGATCATATCCTAAGACAGTGTTTCTTGATCTCAGTGACATTAAGATGTATGCACTTCAACTCCCAAATCTCTAGCTATCATGGCTGGCTGGGGAATTCTGGGAGCTGAAGTACATACATCTTAGTTGTTGAAATTGAGAAACACTGTCCTAAGGCAGTTCTTCCTAACCATGACACTCTCCTTATGTGTGAACTTCAGCTTCAATGTCCATGCTGGTTGGGAATTCTGGTAGGTGTCCCCAAATATCTGGTAGATTGCATGGAAGATTGCCCTAATTTTAAGAGATTCTTATGCTCTCATTTTCTTTCTTCCTATTTGTGGAATAAAACAATAAGGATTTGGTTTTTGTCAATTTACCAGATCTGGGTCTAGATTAGATGTTAATGCAAACTATAATTAGTAGTTGAAAATTTAAACATGAGACTTTCTAATCTGTGAATAAAAAACTGCTTCTGTTAGAATCTACATCTCTATATACATCTGATTAGAGGTATAGCTGTCTATCTTATCTCCATATTTTTCTATATTTCCCTATATATTTTACAGAGACTTACAACTTTTTAGTATTTATAAACTATTGCATCTTTACCTTTTAAACTTGTTTTATATTTCCTATAAATGTATGTTATAATTATTCACCTTTCCTGTTCGTATGAATGAATTTTAAGTTTTAATTATTTATCCAAATGTGAATAGATTTTAGAAAACTGCAAAAGTTTCCTTAGCTGTTCTAAAAACAGGCAACATCTACCATTTCTGCTGCCAGCAAGGATAGAGCTGTGCTATTTTCAAATTCTCCTATTCCATCATTCTGGAGCACTGAAGATTCTGGAGTGTAGCATTATATCAGAATAGCTATCTTAAGGAACTGGCAAAGGAGCAGGCAACAGCTGGGATTGTATTTCAGTCTGTCTGTCTATCTATCTATCTATCTATCTATCTATCTATCTATCTATCTATCTATCTATCTATCTATCTATCTATCTATCTATCTATCTATCTATCTATCTATCTATCTATCTGCTTAGTAGGGCTTTCGGCCCCCCCAAGTGGTGTTCTTTTTTATACAAAGTCACCTTATTGCCCCCACAATCCGGGTCCTCATTTTACCTACCTCGAAAGGATGGAAGGCTGAGTCAACCTTGAGCCTGGTGAGATTTGAACTTGCAGTAATTGCAGGCAGCTGGTGCTACTTAACAGCACTTTAGTCTGCTGCGCCACCAAGGCTCTAAGAAGATAGTTTGTTGTTGCTTTCAGTTAATCAATGTTAGAAGAACCAAGAATGAAATCTGGAGTTACTTAAGAATAGTTTCCTTTATTGTTTTTCATCTATAGAGAGATTCATGCCAGATTAAAGCAATTATTAGCATAACTACAAATAGGCAATATAGTCATACCCTGGTACTCGACTGCTTTGAAACTTGTCAGATTTGGTACTTGACACATTTTGACAAGAAAATTGTGTCCCAGTACTTGTCATTTGTTTGATTCTCAATGTGCAAGCTAGAACTTTTCAATGCCGGTTACCTCATGACTTGCTATCTTTTTCCAGCTGAAACACAGGGTCACTCTTGCCCTGTGCATATCTCCTTGCCATCTTATCTTAGCTTCTGTGGTCATTTTTTGTATTTTTGTGTTCCCCCCCCCTCATCAGTAAGGTAAAGTAAAGTATTTACAAAACTGATAAGTCATTAGTGATAACATTTTGCCACCTTATCTTTTATCCGCCACTTTTTTGTTTTACTTTTATTTTTTTCAAGCATCAGCATTCTCCAATGACACTTGCCTTGACATAATGTGCCTAAAATAACAACTGCAAATTCATGATCAGTGTTTCTTAGTTCAGCCTTTCTGATTGTCTAGTGTTCACAATTTATAAAACTGATGATTTGGCCACATCTTATTCTTTGCATGCCCTGAGAATTACCTCAGCGGAAGACAACTTGTTTTTTGATGTTAGGCAAAGAAATAGATGCTAGCCTGGTTAGAAGTTTGTATTCAATTTGGGCTGGAACTGAGAGAAAGGAGGAAAATAGCCATCTTTTATTAAGTGTTTTTATTCAATTTCTGAATCAAGTGCTTTCTGTATCATACTTTATATTATATATTTAAATGTCCTCTACTGTCTTGATGTGCATTTCTTTTTTCATTCATAAAATGTATAATTTGGCTTCTGCTGTCGTTGTTTTCTAGCATAATTTGCTAGAAAATATTTATTCACATATACCTCAATATAATTTTTAAACATAAACTACTTTGGATTGGTGTGGAAGGAACCACTGCTTGGTAATTGTAACAATATTTGCAGTTTAATGATCTGAAGACTTAAGTGTGAAACACAAGGAAGTCTCAAGGCACTCAGTAGCTGAGATGAAGAACAAGATGGCATTTCTCCTATTCTTACAAAAGTAGATGGAACTGCAATTTTAACTTAAATTGACATGATGAAAGGATAGCATATTTTATCTCATTTGAATGCAACAAATTAGCTTAAGGAATGTGGAATTGGCCATTGTGGACCTCACAACTTTGTCATGCAAGATGAGGATGCTACCAGTCTCTCTACACTCCCTGAAAGCAACGACTTAATTTTGCCCATTGAGAAAAAACAACTTTGGAAAAAAGAGAAAACATTCCTTAATAATTTATCATGATCAATAATTTTATGACTATTCCCATGTTGTCTGAAATTTTAAGACTTGTAATTCCAATTTGAGCAAAGCCTTCTATGAAAGAGAACTATCCAACGAGAAAAGCAGCTTGCAAATAACTACCTGCTCTAACTTTTACAATATACTGTACCAAGAATGTAGCTACTCAGCCATACCAAATTGTATTACTAAGTGTTTTCTTTATTGTTATAGAGTTTCAGGACTTCTATCTAGTACTTGGCATCAATTTTTTCATAAAAACAAGAGGAAGTTACCACAGGTGCTTAAAAACAAGCAAACCACTGCTTTATTTAAATACCACCCAGCCAAATATAGAGCATATGTGCTTTGGCTAGCTCTTGCAACTGTAAGCGGAAAATTCTTTGCTGAATCTTTGATAGAAAATGAAGTTTGCTGAGTTGGTAACTGACTTGGCCATGACCAAAAATTGGAGCAGAGACTTGGAATCATCCACTGTAGACGTTTTTGGTTTAGAATTTACCAATGACGACTTCTGCTTTATGGAAAAGTTGCCATTTGCCTCTATCTTTATCTCTGTCATCTACTTCATGATTTTCTTCATTGGCTTCTTTGGGAACCTGTTTGTGATCCTGGTGATGGTGCAGAAACGAGGCAACCAGAGGCTTGTGGACAAGTTCGTCCTTAACCTGGCCATTGCAGACCTTGTCTTTGTATGTACTTTGCCTTTCTGGGCTTTGACAGAAGCATCTGATTCTTGGTGGTTTGGTGAAGAGCTTTGCAAATTTAGCAGCTATGCTATTTCTGTGAACCGTTGCTCAAGCATCTTGTTCCTGATGGGCATGAGTGTGGAACGCTTCCTTGTGATGAATAAGCACTGGGATTCCAGATCTCTCGGGACCAAGAAAAATACCAACATTACCTGCAGTTGCATCTGGGTGTTTTCCTTTCTCTTAGGAATACCATCTTTGCTCTACAGAAAGCTGATCCCTGTGGGAGACAGGTTTGCATGCCAGGATGAAGACCCTTCTGTCATCTATATTTTCACGGTACTTTGTTTGACTTTCTTGCTACCCTTGGGTGTAATCTTATTCTGCTACTGCTCTATCTTCTCCATGCTCAAGAGTCATGTTAACCCAGGCAGGAAAACAAACCATGCCCTTAAAATCATCTTTGTCATCATTGGGGCATTCATCTGCTGTTGGTTACCCTTCAATACCTTCACAGCTGTCATCACCTATTACGGTGTGATACAGAACATCGAGTTCTCTTGTGATGCATTGAAAGCTCTCAGGAGGGGAGTTATTATCAGTGCTTGTCTGGCTTTCACCAACAGCTGCATTAATCCTATCATCTACGCCTTTATGGACCAGCAATTCCGGCAGAAGGTATTGAAGAATTTCCTAGGTCTTTGTCGCCCAAAGGAAAATGCCCAAAGCTCAGCATTGTTCTTTTCATCTACAGAATCAAGCCTTCTGTTTGGCAGCAAAAAGAGATTCATACCAGCTACAACTGTTCCAATTAACAGCGGGACTGATTTATATGCTTCTAAAAGGCAGATATAGTTGCTATTGTTGAGACCATACAGTAGAATTGTTGAGCCAGGTTAGTTATGGAAGAGAGAGGAAGGAGATGACTTAGAGGATTGGTTTTCTTGAGAAGAAAAAAATGTTGTTTTTAAAATTTCTGATTTTTTTAAACTTTGTGGTTTCTCATACAATGTCAAATGAATTTTTTATGATGCATTACATATACTCTATACGTTTATAAAATAAAATTCTGTTTATATAAATTTTCCCTTGGTCTGTAGGATAAAAATGCAGATTTAACACTTGCACAGATTTATAAGAGCTTCTTCAACTATCAAGAGATATTTCATATATGAATAGGAGTGACTTGTAATAGTATTTATAATATCCTTTGCTAGAGAGTAGATGATTTGACTGTATGTTTAGTCATAAACTTATCTGCCTGCCTTAGCTTTTTATTTAGATATTTTGGTAGCTTTTGCAATTTGACTATTGATTGATGATTGAAAATGTGCTTAAATGGTTATAAAAAGAAATGATGGGTGAGTATCTTTTGATAACAAGTATTCTTTAACACAATAAGCCATGTAAACAAAACTACCACAATCCATAATAAAACCAAGTTTTATATATTTAATTAAGGATGAATATATAATTGAAACTGTTGTCTTCCTGTCTCAAGCTGTTGAAGATGTATATTTCTGGGGGGGAAAGTGGTTCCAATGTTTAAATTACTGTAAATTTTCTTGATTTTGATTAAATTTTTAATTACAAAACTGTGGTCTGATTTTTATTCATTAAAACAATTGTTTGGAAAGTTTTGAATGCAAAACTTTTAATGAATCTGTCAACTTTAATTATTGCTATCAATATTCAGATCTCACATCAGCTTTTGAAACTATTGGTTTCTTTTTCTTTATTTGCATTGTTTGTTTGGTATTGAGACATAACATGAATTGTGAGTCATGAGTTCCAAATGTACCTAGTTGAAATCTTACTCTACTAAGAACCCATAGCCAAATTACCTGGGTTTAGTGCACCAAAGGAAGAGGCACCACAGAGATTTCCCCACTCATGCCCTTAACTCTTTCACTGTCACACTCAATTTTAGTTTTCAGCACTTATTGTGTCTAAATATCTTGTCAGTTAAGTAATGGAAAGGCCAAGTGGCATCATTGCTGAGTTGTACCTAGGATATCAGTTAGCTTTCATCCACCCCTGGACCTTAGGAAACATTATATCACCCTTTTTTTCAGTCACACTTTGATTATTTACAAAGAAATAATAGGCAATCTGTTGCTCTGTACTTATTCCTAACTGGAATTTTCATATGTTTTTACCAATATAGCCAAATGGTTTGAGGTTATGAATTTTATAACCCAAAACATCTGGAATACACTAATTTGCTACATTTATATCACATTCTTTCTCCAAGAAACTCAACACACACACACCCTTATATTTTTACAACTGTATGAATGAAACAGATTATGTGATTGCCTCAGGTCACTCAGTGAGGCTCATGACTCAGTGGAAATCTCCCCAATCCTAATCGAATATCAATCACTTGCATCATAACACTGGATTTATTTCAAGATACAAGAAAAACTGAAATAATGGGGAGTAGCCCTTTAAAAAATAAATGGAAATTGTTATAGAAATCTTTTCCAATTCTTTTGGAATGATTTTTCCTGTTCTCTTTTTTCCCTTTGTCTATCCCAGAATTTGAGAGACATGCTGCATTATTAGCAGATTATTAGACTTTATTTATTTATTATTTATTAGACATTAGCACATGTTTCTAAATCTTGACAACTTTCAGATGTAGATATAAATGTCTGGGGAATTCTGTGAGTTGAAGTCCATACATCTGAAAAATTGCCAGAGTTGAGAACGGGGTGTTTTGTTCCAGTCATTTGAATCCTCAGACTTAATCAGTATCCAATCCTAACTGAAATGATTTACCATCTCTTAATTTTTGCAATCCATATTACTCTGAGAAAACAGGAAAAATATATTGTAATTGTAATGCCATCATTAAGAAATCTTTGTCACTGAAACAGGTGAGATTGTATCTTAGTTGAACCCCCCCATAGATAACACTGTACATAACATTTAAATAATTAGTACTGTAGATGGTCTTGGCTAAGATGTGCTACTCCCAGACACAGTTGCCCTAAATGTGAAATAGAGAATGCCTAATTTTACGAGTTGATATGAAAGATTATACAGAGTCAAGACTTTCATAAACATGTCTGAATTTACTACATTATTTTCAGCAGCAGCAGAAACTTCAGCAGCAGCACATTTATCTTGAATCAAGGTACAGAAAGGTATCTGTAAAAGTGTAAGGTAAAGAAAATCACATGCCAACGTGGGAGAGATGTGAATAAATTTGGAGTGAGGGCTATACTGTACAGACTATATAGAAAGTATTGTATCTCATCTAATTGTTTGGTAACAAATTACCAAACCAATATCATATGAAGAAACCTTTGGACTTACTATTGGGAAAGGAGAAGACCCATTTTATTCTGGGAAAGGAGAAGACCTATTGACATTTAATCAAAATTCTAGGGTTCCCCCCCCCCCATTTTCATTACTGACTTGTAATGATCTAAAGCAGGGATGTCAAACTTGATTTCATTGAGGGCTGCATCAGGGTTGTGTTTGACCTTGGGGAGCCGGGGTGGGTGTGGCCTGGGTGGCCGTGGCCAGTTCAACATAACTTGTGTCGGGGGCGCCTGTGGTGGCCTGAGCACTCTGCCAGAGAAAACAGGTTCCCGAGCTCAGTTTTCGGCTGTGACCGCCTCCTGCAACCCGCTGCCAGCAAAAACGGAGCTCAGGGGAGCTGCATGCTGCCCTCTCGAACTCTGTTTTCTCTGGCAGAGGCACCACGAGCCAGTCCTTTGCTGTTTCCAGGGCGGCCCCGCGGGCCAGATCTAGGCACCCTGCAGGCTGGATCTGGCACCCGGACCTTGAGTTTGACACCCCTGATCTAAAGAAACCATAATTTGAGAGGACACAGTAAGATTATTTGTTAAATCCTATGTGACTCTCTGTGGCCCTTGCATCTGCCTTTCTATGGTCCCAGCCAGCTTGCTGATTAGTGGAATATGTGGGATATTTTGTGAAAGATTAATGGAGAATTCATAACAGCTCTGTTCCCTTTAAACTTATAGGGAAAACATAGCAGTTTCAACTTTTTATTGAGATAAAAGGAGAGTCATCAACTTTTCTTTTCCTCACAGAGATCATGAATGCCATACACACACTCTGATTTCTAGTTTGATTTTTCTGGATTTCACAGAACACTGCAAACAACTAAAAAACCTTTTATCATATTCTCTTTAATATTCTTAGGTTGCAGAAAGATGATATTACAACAATGCAGATTATTATTTTTGTCCTATAATTATGCAGAAATAAGACATAATTGATCCAAATTAATTTTCTTTGGCAAGTTATGAAGAGATATGGGTTTCCATTCAGTGTTATTAAATGCATGGGCATTTACTCTTAACATTCCTGTGCATGAGTTATGACAAACTGATTAATTTCAGAAGCATAGTATCTTCCATTTTTTAATTTTATTTGTATCCCGCCTTTATTATTTTTACAAGTAACTCAACATGATGAATATATCCCACGCATCTTCCTCCTATTTACTTCACAACACCTGTGAGGTGAGTTGGGCTGAGAGAGATTGGCCCAAAGTCACCCAGCTGGTCTTCATAGTCAAGGACTATGAATTCACAGTCTCCTGGTTTTTAGTTTGATGCTTTAACCGCTAGACCAAACTAGCTCTCATTTTATCTACTTCCTTTTGGTATTTTTTTTTTAAATCCTGAGTCTTGGAACCCTTAGCAAATTTATTGGGCAATCTAATGATAGTCCCATTACTACTCTGGTAGGTTTTGATTATAAACGATTTTTATAGCTTAGTGATATTTTAACAAATTTAGATGCCTATGCTAGTTTATTGTCACATCTTATACGAGTGATTCAACATTTTGGCAAGTATTCTGGAAATTTGTTTTACTTGCCTTAGCTTGTGAAGTTTCAATAACCAATGCAAAGACATAAATATTGTAATTGTTACTTAATAATATTAAATATTCTAGGACTTTATATAGGGAAGAAATACACTACAAGTTTTAGAGAACGCGTTCCGAGATATTCAACAGAATTAATTAGAATAGAATACTACTGATAAATGATTAGGGGAACTTGAAACTATTAATTCTTCAAGTATAAAATTAAAAAGAAAATATGATGCAAGGGAACAGGAGTTTTTTCTTAAAGTAATTCTGCTATTTATTGAATATTATTTGCAGGTTATTTGATGAAAGTTTCGGAAAAGTATATACTTGGAATCAATTTTCAGTGTTATTTTAAAGGAAATTGGGTGACAGGGTGACTAAAAATATTTAATTTGTGGTTTCCAGATACTCTGAAATTATAGCAGTCAAAAAGTCAATATGAGATTATTCTTGTATAATGACCAATACAGTAGTCAATATTTATATAATTTAACTAATTCAGAGAATTGCTCTGAACCTAAATCAATCTGAAGCTCAGTAGAAGTTGCTTGACAGAACCGTTTCTTAGGAAGAAAGCCTGAACTTTGCTTTAGATGTATTAATTTGTTTAAAATATATACAGGCTGCTTTAAAAAAAAAAATCCACCACCTCCAAAGCACCACGCATTTAATATTCGCGATATTTTAATTTGTTCTTCAGAAGATTAAACCGTGGTGAGACGAAATTCCCAACTTCATAAATGCACTTTAGATTCGAGCGTTCGTTTTTCCTAACGGGAAACCCTCCCGACGTCTTGAAACAACGATTCCCAGGACTCCCAGCCAGCAGGAAGGAAAGCCTAGAGATTTGGAAAGGCGGGGGGGGGATTCAAATCGAAGAAAACCAGTTTTGCTATAAAGATGAATCGAAGGGGGAAAAACACTTCTGAATCTAAGAAGCCGCAGCCCTTTCATCACGGCGGTGCAATAGCTGCTTCGCGTAACCAAAAAGAGCTATCAAAGCATTGGTATTTTCATACGGGCTTGATATAAAGGTTGAATTCTACTCCAGCAGAGGCGTCTCCCCGCCATCCCTCACTCCAGTCTCTGGCGCCAAATTGGCCCCGGCTCCGACAGGTCCGCATCTCATCCCGGAAAGTTTTGCGAAAGTTGCGCAAAAATAGGGAGTAGCTAGCGCGTCCGTGAGTGCGACACATGCAGCTCTAGGGCGGGAGGATATCGGCGGATCCAACAAGGAAGATAGCTGACTGAAGAGAGGGAAACGGGGTCCAGTATCCCCCGTCTATCGAGGCGCCCTAGGCATTGGCGCCAAAATTGCTCCTGCCTCAAAGTTCAGAGTGCTAACAACGTTTATTCCTTAGCAACGTTTATTTCGAAGCAAGGAGCACTGATTTTAATTTACTTTACTTGCAAGCTTGAAGTGCAACCTTGTGGGTTTCCCCGCTCTCCCGCCCGTAAAGTTGCGATTCAAAAAGGGTAAAAACAGTAAAGAACAAAGAAAGGAAATACTCCAAAATGAAAATATGACATTAAGTCATATATTCGGAGAAAGAGAGAGAGAGAGAGAGAGAGAGAGAGAGAGAGGAATGAATGAAAAACTATATTCTTGAGGAATAAGAAATAAAAAGTCTCCATTGTGGTATGTGTATCTGTATGATAGCTATTCCCCCCCTCCCCACTATAAACTGAAACATTAATCTTAAAACAGTAAATTCCCTACAATCTCACGTTCACTCATCCTATAGTTATAGATATATATCACTCAGATTTATTTATCTATGTATTCCAGAACTTTAACTAAGCTAATCATACTAATCTGTTGCAGCAAATTCCAGGGGTTTAACATAGAAAATATTTTTGGAGATACTTCTCATATAAGCAGGCTACAGTCAGCTGAGTTTCTGTGTAAATTTGTTCATTTTGGAGAGATTCTTTGTGGCTTTATTGCAAATAATTTCCAAATTTAAAGTGCAAAATCTGGCTCAAAAGACGTGCCATTTGTTAAGGATTGTCCAAGTAATAAAATGTCAGAATTCCAAAAGGAATATAGCTAAGAAATTATATAATATAATGAGAAAAAAACCTGTCAAAATTATGCTGTGCATTCTTTTGCAGAATGTTCCTGAAAGGTCTCCCCCCCCCCCATTTTTTATTTTTTTTATTTTGCTTTAATTTATATGCCGCCCTTCTCTGGAGACTCAGGGTGGCTTACAATGCGTTAAGCAATAGCCTTCATACTTTTGTATATTTATACAAAGTCAGCTTATTGCCCCCACAATCTGGGTCCTCATTTTACCGACCTTTGAAAGGATGGAAGGCTGAGTCAGCCTTGAGCCTGGTGAGATTTGAACTTGCAGTAATTGCAAGCAGCAGATGTTAATAACAGTGCTTTAGTCCGCTGTACTATCAGGCTCTTTGAGGGTTATTTGTCATCAATCTGGTCTAGTGGTTAAATCAGGAGAATGTAAGGTCTTAGACATGAAAGCCAGCCGGATGACTTTGGGCCTGTCACTGTGTCTTAGCCCACAATATCAGGGTTGTGCTACAATCTGGTCAATCAATTCCTGACATAATCAATAGAGCCAACACTTGGTTAATCTGAAAAAAGTGAACATTGCATTTGTAGGTAAAACGCTAGGAAGAAAAAAATGTTATTTGCCATCAGAGACAAAGTTCTCTATCTTAAATGACTGCCAGGGTGGATGGCAGTCCAAGACATGCCAAGGTTGAACTGATCTGAAGTGTATTAAATCTGAGAACAACCAAAAGGCTGAGAACTTGAAACAGAGAACTAGCAGCAACAATTTCTGAAATGAATAACCCTGAACACTTGAAAAACTAACTGCAGTTATTAGGCAAATATTAGCTTTGCATGCTGTTTAAATTCATAATTGATTTCCCTAGAGTGGCCGTATTCAACTAATGCCAGCAAGGACCAGTCTTTATTAATTAAAAATTCCCTTGCTTGTAGTAATGTAATATCTAATTCTAAGAGTTCCTTCCAGTTCCCATTACCCTGTTTCCCCCCAAATAAGACATCCCCTGATAATAAGCCCAACTGGGCTTTTGAGCGCATGGCAATAAGGCCAAGCGCTTATTTCAGGGTTCAAAAAAATATAAGACAGGGTCTTATTTTCAGGGAAACACGGTATATATTCTGAAAACTGCTGCAATCCAGGAAGCAATGATATCTTCCTGTCTATGCACATTGAGAAAGAATGCACAGATATCTAACCCTAGACAGATCAAGAATCTGGCTCCTTGAGAATGAGATCTCTGTGGTAGCCCCCCTCACTCTGGAATAGCTTGAGCCCTGAGATCAGAGTAGCCCCCTACCCTTTGCTCTTTTGAAGGTGGTCAACCAGCCTATGCCACCCCAGAGGGTGTTCAGAAAGAGAAATTTTAACCGAGGACAGTCATAGAGATTATCGTAAGATTTTAATGCTGGACTGATGTATTAATAATTTAAAACTGTTTCTTAATAGAGTCACTTCACAAACCACATGCAAATATTTATAAATTAGAGACAAATAGCCTTCCAAGGAACAATTTAAAAAGTTAATATGGCAGCTGCAATCACACAAACAAAGCTTCACTCTTTTTGCCAAGGTTTTTGTTGTATAGTTGTATAATATCATGCCTTGTTTGATCGTCCTCCCACTGCAGATGACCTGAAGGTGCCACCAGACTGTTATCTTTGATTTAATGTGTGTGTGTATGAAATAAAATGTTGCATTTAATGTGGGTCGGTATGATATATATTTCTTAGAACTGAAATGGCCTTTAGTTTTAGATCTAGTAAAACCCAATGTTGACAATTATTTTAGCTGGTTCGCTAAATATGTGTGTGTTAAATTTTTAAAAATAAATGCCATGTTAAAATACATGCAACAACACCCAGAGTATTAGCATTGAGTGCCACCTAGTGACAGTATAAATTAGACCATATGCTGATCCCTCTTACAAATTGTGAGTAACAGGAGGGAAAGTAATCCTTTAGGACAGGGCTGTCAAATTCGATTTCATTGAGGACCGCATCAGAGTGGTGTTTGACCTTGGGGGTGTGGCTAGGTTGGGTGTGGCCAGCTCGACGTCCCTCATGTCAGGAGCGCCTGTGGAGGCTCGAGTGCTGTGCCAGGGAAAACAGAGCTCAGGAGGGCCATGTGTAGCCCTCCCAAGCTCTGTTTTTGTTGGCAGAGGGTTGCAGGAGGCCATTGCAGCTGGGCCCTCCCAAGCTCCGTTTTTCCCTGGCAGAGGCAACAGTTCTTTGCTGTTTCCAGGGCAGCCCCACAAGCCAGATCTAAGCACCCTCTGGGCTGGGTTTGGCCTGCCGGCGTTGAGTTTGACACCCCTGCTTTAGGATAAAACTCTCCAAACAGCTAGACTACCACACAGAAGGCCAAGAAATGTTCTCTATTGTCCCAAAATGCTGAAAAAGAACTTTATGTTTCAGGAAGGTAGAAGCTATTATACAAGGTAGAAGCTAATATAGAATGGAAAATGGAAAAATTTCCTAATGTAAGAGCAGGGAACCCAATTACTGAGAGAGGCACTTCGCTACCCATCACTGGATGACATAGGGCTCTAATCAAAGTCACAAAAATATGACATAAATGGCATTCATTAGATAATGTGTCAGTTGCATCATGACACAAATGACTTACATATAATTTGTGCAATGATATCATGTTATACATGACATATCATATATATCATGGTATGTCTTGTGCCTTCTTGTGAGCACCTTGATATCATTCTGTTTAAGGGGAATTCTGTCTTGGAGAGGTTCAGCGATAATCCCACAGATAGGTAGTAGCTTTGCCTACAGACTCCCAGCCAGGTGTATATACCAAATGGGAAGTAGAATCAATTCTCCATGAGATTTTGATACGGTATGGCTTTCTGAGTTGACTAATAAATTCTCTTAACTTACAGTTAAGGTTGTTCAGATGAAGAAAAGTTCTTCTTTTAGCTAAATGTCCTCTTAGATCTCTAGAAGAGCCACTGGATTCTACTCCATCGCCATACTAATTGAGGCTTAGTAGCCTAGTAACTTTGTTAATTTGAGTAATATATTTATATTTTAATATATTCTGATAATGCTTAATTGTAACATTTTTTATAATTTTGTTGGTCTGGACTGATTATTCTTGTAAATCAAGAAAAAAATAATGTAATGGCTTTCTTGAAACTTGTGTCTAGCATTGTTGGAAAAAGCTAGATATTGAGCTAGATCAGATTTCAGACCATCTAATTTAAAGTAAATTCATGAATAAATACCAGTTAATCGATGTCTAGCAAGAAGATTCTTTTAGTTTCTTGCAGTACTGTATGGTGCCCATTTTGAACATTTGCTTCTGCTTCAGTTCTAAAGACCTTACATTGTGACTAAACATTTTCAGAGAGAGCTTTACTAGACTAATCAAATATTTTTAATAATACAGGTGAGTTTTCAAGCTACTATTTCCCAAGAGCACAGATTATATGTTCAGAGCCAAGATAAAGAAAATCAGATATAATTTTTGGCAAGATAATGGGGATTGGAGAACATTAAACATCTCAAGAATTGTATCTCTTACAGGTGATGGAATTGCCCATAAGCAGTTCCTTATATAGGTGTCCGTTCTTAACTATGACTTCACATGTTATTTTTCAAGCTGCACCCCTGTTGTATTTGAATTATGTCATACAGAGAAGGCAAAACCACGAAACTGTCCCTCACTCATTTTGGCCATGTCATTTGAGAGAATTCATTGGAGAAAGAAATTATGTTTGGAAGAGTTAGCGGTAAAAGGAAACCAGCATATCAAAGAACACGGTGGCTGGACATCATAAAAGCTGACACGAGCCAGAGCACTGAAAAACTCAAAAGAAGTAGTACAAGATCGAAAGATGTGGAGAGACCTGGCCCATAGAATCACCAAGACTCCAACATGACAAAATGGATAGCATCATCAATACTATGTCATACAGGAGTACACAAGAGTGGAGCTTGTGTTGTGACCCAAGTTCCATCACTTGTCCCCTCTTGCTCCTCCATAGACCCCATAGCATCTCAGATCACATAGCAACAATTATTAAAAAAATAATAATAGAAAAGGCTTTGTAAATTATAAAGACATTTCTTCCTCCTTAAATAGCTTCTCTCAATAGAGAGCATATGCACCAAGACAAATTCCTTGTGTGTCCAATCACACCTGACCAATAAAAAATTCTATTCTATTCTATTCTATTCCAAATATATAGGGAACTGAATCCCCCACAGACCAGGAAAACACCAGGTAAGGAAATAGTGTGCCAAATATAGGTTTGGTATTTAACCTTTTTTTAGATATGCAGGTTGAGTTTTCATTATGTTGATGCAGAAACAATTATATATCTGGACACAACTTAAGTCTAATCCATGACTTTAAATGTACTTTTTCTCTTTAAATATGGACTTCTCCCAAAATCATTATTTGTGAACAATTATACACTGCTCAACATATTGGCTTTAATCGTACTGACTTCTTGGAACGATGATGGATCGTACTAATCTTAAGAATAAGTTTTAAATGATATAATAATTCTAACTGGAACATATAACCAGGAGAATCTTTTAAAAAGTAATAAGAAACTCACCATCTCCAAGTTAAGACAGGTGATCCTTTTTTCTCTGGTTCTCCATCATTAGCATGGAGAAGTTACAGAATGTTATCAACAGACAGATTGGAGAGTTATATTGGAGAATAAATAGACAGATTCTTCTCAATTTTTGAGCAGATTCATTAATGCAAGTATTACTTGGATGACCCAAGAGCCACTCTGCCAACTGCATTGTCTGACAACCGTTCACAGAGGATGTGGTCAGCTTAGCACAAGTTAACATTCAGTCTCTGATTCATATCATGCACAATGTGGGCACTACCAGAGCATTTTCTCATGGGGTACACAGACAGGGCAAACTAGACATATACCCTGATTCTTAATCACTAACTATAATTATTGCTGTAAGGGAAAAGACCTTCTGCATGACAGGAAACATGGCCAATGACGCTCAGAGGGCAATTCAGTTGCAAATTTACACGTTTGCTGATGAAACTGAACCAGACTTTAAGACTTACTGGAGGTGGCTGGTACAAATCTCTAAAAAGTGTTCAGAAACATACAGTAGATACTTGCTAGAGTTCACACATTTCAGCAGTAAAACTAAGACATAGCTACTACTGTATGGTATGGAATTTCTAAAGTTCTGCCAGGTCTTTTTTTACAGTTAGATAAGTTCTACTCATCATTGTGCTATAATAATAATAATAATAATAATAATAATAATAATAATAATAATAATAATAACAACAACAACAACAACAACAACAACAATAATAATAATGATGATGATGATGCCGACTTTGCAACAACAAAGTTGAAACTGTTTCACATTTAATATGTGAATGCAGCAAAATCGCACAAACTGATTACAAAGCTAGACACGACCGAGTTGCTAAATTAATCCACTGGTCATTATGTAAAAAATACAACTTTCCTGTATCCAAAAAGTCATGGGAACATAAAGTGGAAAAAGTTATAGAAAATGAGAAGGTGAAGATCTTGTGGGACTTTAGAATACAGACAGATTATCACTTGGATGATCACACCAAATATCACAGTTGTCAAAAACCAAAACATACAATTGACATTGCGGTACCAGGAGATGCCAGAGTCGAAGAAAAAGAACTGGAAAAAATCATGAAATATCTCGACCTGGCCATAGAAACTACACGGCTATGGATGAAACATGTCACAGTGATACCCATTGTCATCGGGGCACTTGGTACCATGTCCAAGAATTTCACAAAACACTTCAAGAAATTGCAGCTTCCTGCAATAACACCAATGGAACTGCAAAAAACTGCGCTACTCGGAACATCATATATTTTAAGAAGGTACTTGGTTGATACCTAGGACGCTGGCAGCAACCCGTATCAACCATTAGCACCAGTCAATGGTATTTGTGACACATTTTTAAATGTCCAGTTGACTTGAGTTTCATTTTTAATGAATAAAAGGGAATAATAATAATAATAACAGCAGGTAATACAGTATCTGAAAAAATGGTCCATGGATGTTGGAATCAATTGCATTCAATTTTGTCTTGTGTCCTTGAGTCTGCAGGATAGGAAAAAATTTGAGAAGTTTCCTGTTCTTTCTCTGGAAATATTGCCTGCATGCAGACAGTGGTTCTGCTGACTTAATCTAGCTACAAATATTTCCAGTATCTCTCTTTCCTTCTCTGATTTTTATCTCCATATTCAGTTTTAATTTTTCAGCTTCCTTCTGTCCCTCTGCTCACCTCTCTTTTTGGCACACAGATGGGCATTCTTGATTCAAACTATGGCTTGTAACTATTATGCCTCCAAATTGACTTTACTGTAGATTCATCCTGCAAGCTGTTTTCTTCTGATACTATCATCTGCCATTCCACTCATTTCAACCTTGTGCTCTAGATTAGAGGCCTTTTAAAAAGATCTCTTGATCCTCTGATTAACCTTTGCATGAAATGCAAAAGCTGCAGTGAGAAAGAAGATAGAGGAATTCCCCTGTCAATTTAGGTTTCTTAGCTGCTTTATGACAGTTGGAAAAATGGTAGCATATATATGAAATGTCTTACATAGAAAAGAAGAGTCGATAGGTAAACTGCCCAAGTCTGGGAGCATATTGGGTCAGGCAGCTATAAAATCTTGCTTTGGGTCACTCACAAAACTTCAAGAGAAATAAGGGTATTCTGCATGGAATTAGCTTTGGGATCGTTTCTTCTTAAAGTCATAAAATCATGGAGTTAGATGAGAACATAAAATAATTTAATCCAACCCTATGCAATGTGCAGGAAGACCATTTAAACAATCCCCCCAAAATGGCTACCCAGGCTCTTCTTCAAATCTCCAGAGATGAAGATCCCAACACTTTTGAATTAACAAACAGAGTAGACAGCTCCCTGGATCTCAGATGTAATGTGATTTGTTCATGGGCAATCCATGATTTTGGGACTGCTTGTGAACCCAGGAAAATGTGGTTTATATTATAAACTATTGTTTGAAATTGCTTCACGTGAACTTAAATCAAATGAATCAGTGCAGAACAGGTTAAATCACTATGTGAAACCACTGTCTGGTTTCACTTAAGAAGGGAAGCACACTCTACCCACATAGAAGGTGATGTACAAAGTACAAAGATGTGAATGTGGGTCCAATGTGAACTGGGAGTCTGCTCTCAAATGAAAAGATGGGGAAGGGAAGCCCAGAGAAATTTCAGAACTTCTGGGCATGGTACAGATTTCACAGCACGTTGCGCTGCATATTGATGTACACGTGTTGGTGTCCTCTGGTTACTTTTCCAAAGCAATGAGGCGTGGTTCTGCAGTTATGACCGCTATAGACTTATCTTGGGCTCAATACTCTCAATTGTGGGGGTTATGGCATTTGAAATCTTTGTGGTTATGGATTCTCTATGTTTGAGAAGTACTACAGGGGATTTTCATATACTGTGTAATGAGAGCAGGGGTAAAATCCATTTTTTTTCCCTACCGGTTCTGTGGGCGTGGCTTGGTGGGCATGGCAGGGGAAGGATATTGCAAAATCTCCATTCCCACCCCACTCCTGGGGGAAGGATACCTCAAAATCTCCATCCCCTCCACTCCAGGGGGAAGGATATTGCAAAATCTCCATTCCCACCCCACTCTGGGGCCAGCGTGGTATTTGCCGGTTCTCCGAACTACTCAAAATTTCTGCTACTGGTTCTCCAGAACCTGTTAGAACCTGCTGGATTTCACCCCTGAATGAGAGGCCATATGTCCTTTTCTGGTTTAATATTCTGCAATGTGTATCTTTCGCCTCCCTTACCACGAGTGCCATCTCTGTGTTGATACCCTTCCAATAATTTGTGGTGTTATGGACATGCAAGACTATCCCAACCATACACTGCATGACAAGAATAGTATTATTAAGGAACTCTACAGTGTCTCTATTATGCAGAATTGTGATATGCCCTGGTTGTTATGTGGACACTCCTTGACTCATTATCAAAAACACAAATGAATCTGCAAGCACACTCTCAGCCATCTTTTGCAAGCACACTCTCAACTGTCTTTTCAGTCCTTTTCGATTTCTCTAGTCATTCCATGTGTTTTGAAGTATGTGCATGTGCTTTGTAGATAAAACATAAGGCTGAAGAGTTCAACAAATTAGATTACAGTAGGATATGCAAAGTGACAGAATTTAGTTTGACAGTTGGCTGAGTGTAGGCAAAGCCTACCTGCATTTCATTCCGTCAGCAGCCAACAATCTTCTTCTTCAAGGAAATCATTCTTATATAACGTGTGTGTGTTGCGCTCTGCTTCCTATACTTTTAATATCAGAGAATTGGAAATCAGGAAATCTGTACTCTTGCATTCTCTGGACACAGGCATCGTTCACTGTGCCATTTTTTTCCTGCTAATAATTACTCTTTAGGAGCTCATTTGCTTCAGATAGTATACAAGGGAAGCCTCTCAGTACCTAGTGGTCCCCTTCTCAAGCCTAGATTCAATTTTCACATGCAAAATGAATTATCTGCTGGAAGGTGCCCATGAGCCCACATTGGAGACTACATGGGGGCTCACTGGGAAGGCAAGCCGAAGAACATGCCAGAGAAGATATCTTTATAGTTTTCAAGAATTAGACTAACTATGGCACAGACAATAGGAAACTTACTATTCTTGTGTAGGTGTGTAAGAATACTACCCCCATACACACAAATGTCCATTGTGGCACCTAAATGTCCTGGAATGCAGCCACAGAGTTACACATCTCCATCTCATGGTCTGAGAAGTTTCCATCCTAGATGGAAACTGGACTGAATAGCACACACATAAATTGAAGGTGACATTTTTTTTTTTTGATTTGATTTATATGCCGCCCTTCTCCGGAGACTCAGGGTGGCTTACAATGCGTTAAGCATTTTCATATTGTGGTGCAAAAATGGAAAATGCAGTTTAGAAAAGTGTCTATAATATACCATAACAATATGGTCCTGTACTATTGCATAGCAAATCCAGAATGATACTTCAGAGGACCCTCAAGCAGTGGTGAAATGTAAAATTTGTTACTACTGGTTCTGTGGGCATGGCTTGGTGGGGTGGATAATGTGACTGGGTGGGCGTGGCCAACTTTTTTTTTTTTTTACTTTTAAAAGCATTTTTTCTACAACCTCTTCGGCCAAAGAGGTTGTTTAAAAATGCTTTTAAAAGCCTCTGATGACCAGGCAACTCAGCTGGGATCGTCAGAGGCTTTTAAAAGCATTTTTTCGGCTGAAGAGGTTGTAGAAAAAAATGTTTTTAAAAGCCTCTGACGATCCCAGCTGAGCCGCATGATCATCAGAGGCTTTTTTTTTTAACTTTTAAAAGTATTTTTCAGGCCAAAGAGCCTCCGATGATCACGTGGCTCAGCTGGGCATGGGAGGGTGGGCAGGGATTTTTGCTACCGGTTCTCCGAACCACCCGCCACCATCGCTCCAGATCGGGCAATCTGGTCCGAACCGGGAGCATTTCACCCCTGCCCTCAAGGTTTGGAAAGGGAACATGACATGTCCATAGCATCCTGTAAGTGGAAGAAGGGCTGACTCAAGCCACATGACCAAGTCTCAGTGCTCAAATTGGCTGTGAAACAACCAATTGTTTCCATCTGTAACCACATGCAGATCTAAGCTGGCCTAATGGGAAAATACTACAAAAGCTCCCTTTTTATCAATCCTGCAGTGCCTCGAGGTGACTAGATGGAGCTGAGTGTTTACTGGTTGGATGCCCTCCCCATGGGGCGTTTGCAGCAGATATTTTTTCTTTGTGCCCTAGGGAAGAAACATCTGCTTCCTAGGACTGAACTCTAAACTTTCCTTGTGGGAGGCCAGCATCTTCACCACTAGACCGCTATGCAGTAATATTTGAAAATTTTTGACCAACTTCAGAATGTGGGGCAGATATGTGATGAAGACATAGCAGCTAGAAAGGGTTTCTGCTTTCTGGGATATGTCCATAGGTTAGGGCAATTAGAAAAAACTTTTTAGATTTGCTAAAATGGATGTATCATAAAAATGTTGTAAAAATTCAAGCAACCACTAGATGGCGCAAAAGAGTTAAGGTTTTCTGTAGTCTCTTGGTGTGGCCATATGGCTGCTGTCTATATTTTTGCTAGGATTGCTAACAACCATCAGTCTATTACAGTATTTCATCTCTTGTTAAGTAACCAGGTGTTTTACATCTGCTTCACAGACATATTGGATTATAACTTCTATTATTCCAAGCCACCCAATCTTCTGAATTAAATTTATAAGTGTCATTGTTCAACATCTACCAAACTAAAGATTAAGTAGGTCAGTAGGCAAAAAATGCAGTTCTGCAGAATCTACACTATTGTAATGAATTTATTAGAATGGGATCTAACTGTCTCAGGACTTTTTTTTTACAGTAAACAGCTCTCAACTCATAGGGTTGCACTGCTTGCAAATTTGCTATGAGAATAGTCTATTTTTAAAAAGGAAGGGGAATAAAATAGATACATGGACTTGCTCACAGATCATTTCATCTCATAGCAATCAGCATCTCTCAGCCTGCCCCCCCCCCAGCAGAAGTGGTGTTCATCTTTAAAACAATAGTGACAAAATTGTTTGCCCTCTAGCTGTTTTGCTCTTCCTATTGCCATTCCAGACTGCAATTTATAAAGAAGAGAACATACACATTTTAATAGCTCACCCCCAACAAATAAACTATTTGAACAAAACAATGGAAAATGTGATCTTTAGCCAACTGGCTTTGTAGGGAGGGCTGCTGAATTTTTCTGGAAAGCATTATTTGATTGATAGTCAGGTGGAATCTGTCTTTTAGTGGAATCATCCAATTGCTTTGGCTTTTCACACGGGAACAATATTTAGTATTGAAAGGATTGGAGTTTTTGAAAGCCAATTCATGAAACAGTGGGTGCATTTGAAATTCTGTCTCATGCAATATCTTAATCCATTCATTCCAAGTGCAAAAAATAAATCCAGATTGGGAAGTCTAGTTACTTCTTTTGTAAATAAGGCTTCAAAAAGCACACCAAACTAAAAATGGGAGCTACTCCCTTGCAAACAACTTTCCAGAAGTGTCTGTGGGTTCTTTTACCTGTTTCTACAATTGCCTACTTCTGTACTGTCTCATTTCACATTAGAATTACAAGAAGAAGATTGTTTTGAATAGTTTGTCAGGGAGATTTAAAAACAAACCAGTGCCTTGTAAAAATAGGAGGCAGCTGCCTTGGGGCCCAGAGGTGTAGAGAACACTGCTGGGCTTCCTTTTTTGTGCCCACATCTTGCCTCATACCTACCATGGTCATGAATGTGTGCAAAAGGGCTAACAGAGCTGAGCTATAAAGATCAGAAGGACACTATACCTTCAAGGAATTACATCTTTTGTGTAGCTCTTCATGGACAATCTGAATCCTCATCCTCAGTTTGCAGCTTTGCATAGTAGGCCAAGCACAGGGCCCCAATATGAAGAGCAACAAGAAAGGAAGGAGGGAGAGAGTAAAGGAAGAGCTGACACAGCTGCTGGCTTGAGTCACTTGTCGCTAGCTAGATGGCAGAATTTACTGGTTGGGGACAAGGGACATGTTGGGTAACTGAGGAGGGGAGGGGATGCCTTGCAGACCTGAGCAAGAAGAATTAGCTGGGTGAGCCTCTGGACTTCGCAGTGGAGGGGAAGAGGGGAGTGGGGTGGGGGAGGAGATCTAAGAAGTTAGTCTCAGCTCTATTTCAATAGAAGAGAATATATGTACAGGGTTGAATTCTTGGTGTTCTCTGAGCTTGGTTGCTTGCAAACATTTTATTACCTGATTAGGGAATATCATCCATTCTAGTAAGTGTGAAATTTGCTCCCTATTTATATATAGCGGCTTGCCCTGCTAATATTGGCCGGGTTGTGGTTGCCTCCTTGGTAATTCCTTGATTAGGGTATTGTTTTCCGCTTGATCATTTGTCTGGTAGTAATCCCTCCTTATCTGGGTATAGGTTGCTGGAAAGGTCTTTTTGTCTGCTTTATTGTCTCTTTTGGATGGTCTATAAATGTGGTTTATTTATATGCATATTGGTGACTGATTTGTCTGAGTGCCAAGTTTCCAGGAATTTCCTAAAGTTTTTGGATTTAGCTTGGTTTGCAATGCTAAGTTTCCCAGTTGAAACTGTGGTTGAGTCTGTCCATGTGTTGTGAGATTAAGGAGGTTTTGTTGTGTCTTCTAACTGCTAATTGATGTTCATGGCTGTGTTCTGCTAATCTTCTGTCTATTACAGGTAGCTGTTACAATTCTTACATTGTATGTTGTAGGTGACTCCTCTTTTTTCTTCTTGG
Source organism: Pantherophis guttatus (assembly GCF_059756535.1). Classification (NCBI taxonomy): domain Eukaryota; kingdom Metazoa; phylum Chordata; class Lepidosauria; order Squamata; family Colubridae; genus Pantherophis; species Pantherophis guttatus. Next base: position 53,418,550 of record NC_142065.1, on the reverse strand, counting down.
TGTACAAAGTTAGCATCCACCCCTCTCCTAGAAGAATGAAATATTTTGAGAAATATTAAAGAGGCAGAATATTATATTTCCCTGGATGAGAAATGGAGAAACATGTTTTTTTAGAGGAAGGAAGCAGAGTCATTCTTAATAGCTCCCACCTTTCTTAATAGCTCTCAGCAGATGTCAGCAGTTAAGAGATAAAGAGATAGCTAGCTCTATTCATAAGCAAATTCCCTGCAGCAAGGTCTGAACAAAGGTAGGGTTAGCCCTCAGCCACAATAGGAATTGCCCAACAAGCCCCTTCAATGCATCAGCTAAACTTCAACCAAACTTAGCTCAGACAAACTCCTGGGATTTGTACATAGAACCATGGGAGTCTGACAACAGCCAATAGATTACATGTTCTTGCACAGGAACAGGAAGTTCAAGTGCAAAGCCCAAAAGAAGGTATAAATACGCCCCCGCCAACTCCATGTGGTCAGCTGAACCAGAACCATGTGCTTGGTGGTTCTGTTCATCAATAAATCACCATCTTTCCAATCAGCCTCCGTGTTTCCAGTGTTTTTCTCCTGGCTTGGAACTGAACCAGATGGATATTTCTTCCAACATTGAGAACTAGGTCTTTTAGTTTATTTAAGATGTTCTGGATGGCTTTGGTTAGTTTGTGATGCCGTGTGTTTGAAATAGTGTGTTGGCTCTTTTCCTGAGATGTTTTTGATGGTAGTGTTTGGTAGTGTTATTCTTTCCGTAGGTTCTGTTGGTTGTGCTCTAGCGCATTGAATGGCAAGACACTTTTTGATAAAAGTCGAGTAAGTATCCATTTTGTTGGAAGAGTTTGTAGAGGTGATCTGTTTCCTTTTTCTGGTGTTCTGGGCTGTTGTAGTGCATTTGTGCTTGTCTGACTAGAACTCACCAATCAGCGTCTGCAAGTAAACAACCAAGCTCAGAGACCACCAAAGAACTTACAGACCTCTATTTATCCCCCCATAAATGCAAGTGATTTTTTTTTTCTTTTGAGATAGAAGCACATAAACACTTAGGGTATAAAGCATGGGCACAGTGGCTTTTGGGCTTGTTTTGGATTTTACAGCTGTTTCTTCAATTATTTCATAAAATAAATATATGCAGATGCATATTCACCCAAAAGGAAAGCCAGCTTACTAAAATAGGAGAAACACAACATTAAAGGAATTGTGCAATATCCTGCTTTCCCACTTTATCAAGTTAGGGTTAATGAGTCTAGTGTGGAAATTTCCCCTTCTCCATGGATATGATAGCAGTTGTATGTATTTGCATCTACTTGTCATAGATCAGGGCCAAGATGGATTTTATCTATTCACCTGTCTGTATAGTATGACTGTGTGTTTGTGAGAGAGAGATGTCCAGCTATTTAATTTGGAAAATGATTTTAGACAAAATATTTGGAGGTATAATGATTTAGGAAAGGGGATAAATGAATGACAGGAGAGAAAATCTTTACTTACTGCCAGCATAGATAGTGTAGTAGAACTACACTGTGGACCCTTAAAATATAGTTTCTACCTGAAGTTTTGTACAATACAAGCTTTATGTTGCTAATCCCCAATAACACAGAGGTTTTTCAGGAAAGACTGAACAGCCACCTGTTTAAAATGGTATATGGCAGGGGTCCCCAACCCCTGGTCCATGGACCAGTACTGTGCTGCAGCATGCCAGAAACCGGGCCGAGCAAACAAGTGAAGCCCCATTCATGGGATGCAGGCAGCATACGAAACCACCCTCTTCGGTTCGCAGAAAACCTCTCTCCACAGAATTGGCCCCTGGTGCCCAAAAGATTGGAGCAGAGGTGGTATTCAGCAGGTTCTGACCAGTTCTGGAGAACCGGTAGCGGAAATTTTGAGTAGTTCGGAGAAGCGGTAAATACCACCTCTGACTGGCCCCGCCCACATCTATTCTCTGCTTCCTGAGTCCCAGCTGATTGGGAGGAAATGGGGATTTTGGAGTAATCTTCCCTTGGAGTGGGGAGTGGAATGGAGACTTTTCAGTATCCTTCCCCTGGAGGGGGGTGGGAATGGAGATTTTACAGTATCCTTCCCCTGCCACGCCCACCAAGCCATGCCCACTAAGCCAAGCCATGCCCACCAAGCCACACCCTCAGAACGGGTAGTAAAAATTTTTGAATCCAACCACTGGAACCATTGGAGGCTGCTGGTAGAGTCTCCTGCTTGAGCTGGGGGTTGGACTAGAAGACCTCTAAGGTCCCCTCCAGTTCTATTCTGAGTGATTGAACAAATAATTCTCAACAAAGGTATTATCCACAGAATTGGGTCCTAGTTCTACTATACAAAACATTGTGCAACAATTCTGGTGTTTTTTCCCCCCCTTAAATGTTTTTTGTCAATGAAAGACCTGAAAGAAGTGATGGCCAAGTTTTAACAAATTGCTTGGAGCATTTTTTTAAAACCCACCCTGCTGCCAGAAAAGTTTTATGTGAAATGATCTGTTTATAAAGACCAAACTTTGCTATATCCTCATAGGTATGTATGTATGCATGCATACATGCATACATACATACACACAGACACCTGATAAAATGAAAGCATTGTTTCTTCCGCTTGCTTTTCACTGGTTTATTAGTTTGGCATTGTGCATGTGGCTTAATTGACAGAGAATTCAGCTTAATCCATCACTAGTACGGCAGTAATAGCCATTTGCCAGGCTCACTTTTCTGAGGACTGATCTGAGGGGGGGGGGGATCCATTCTTTTGCCCGATAGCTTTGGGTCTCGCAGCCAAAAAGCAAGTGGAGCCGGAGACATTGTGTGTCTTGGAAGTTCTTTTATTCGGCAAATGACTTCTACCACTAGGGCTGAGGCAATCTAACCTTCAAAACAGGGACCCCCCAGAAAATGCTATTCCTACATAGTTAGGAATTAGTTTAAAACAACAGCATAACGAGAAGAAAAGAAGCTTTGAGTGTGAATATTTTAATGGCTTCTTTTTATGTGTTCTCCTAAGTGATTTCATGCACATGTTTGAAATAATTTGGCTAAGATATTCCACCCCTCCTTTCTGTGAGGGATTGGTATGCCCCAGGGACAGATGTCTTCAGATCTTTTAACATTTGGGATGTCGCTAATGCCCAAGTTAAATGAAATACCTAGTGGGGGTTGGAGGGAAATTTAGCAAAAGCACCAAGAACATGGAAGCTGCAGCAGCAACACAACTCTCATGCCTTCCAGGAAGTTAATGGAGAAGCTCAAAGAGAACCACTTCCTCCTTAAAAGGTAAGTGAAAACAAAGTAGAACTCTCTCTGGGTGTAAAATGTGGTCTTTCCACTAATAGTTCAACACTTCTGCATGGAGGAAACATTTTTTCCCTTGAAGTTAAGAGCAAATAATTCTTCTCAGTTAACTGATTCCTGGAAGTAATTTATAACTTTTGTTTTTCCCCTCTGAAATCTTGGAATAACAACCAAGAATTAAAGGAAAGAATGTGGGAAAGCTGACTTTATAGCAATTCTGTTACTGAAAAAGCAAGTTAATGCCATTTCCAGAGGTTTTAGACCTGAATATCACTAGCCGAAGATCCCCACTTATGCACCCATAGACACACACAGAAGCCAAATTCTCTGAATTAAAGCGTGCAAGTACAGGATTGGTGAGCATTACCAACTCTTTTTTTAGAAACTGCCTTTCTTTCTTTTCTTTTTTGATCAGCTGCTGTGCCTTAGGGAGTTACTGAAGAGAAATGCTTCTGAATGCATGAACAGGACATGGACCAGTGATTGCTTTCTTGAATCCTTTGTTAAGGAAGAAAGCTTTTTGGATAGAAGAGCCATAGAAGCATCACATCTTTTTTTTAAAAAAATTAGCTGTAGGTTTCTCTTTTCCAAATGAACCAAGTCTTTGAGGACAGATTTTTAGCTGATTACCATGAAAACTTTAGCACCTGGAAACAAATGCAGGATTTAAGAACCAGTTACAGGAAACATTTACAAAGCTGAAACTAATCTAGCCCTGAGTGTCACAAACAGGTTGGTGCTCAGCCTAGGAGTGTGTGGATTAAGTGATTGTATATAAAGTGTTAATTTCTTACAACAGAGTCCCTTGAAAAGTCTTTATAAATTTAGTAGGAGATAAGAAAGGATTTCTAGGTTGATTTGATTTATCAGACTTACAGATTCACATATTGTTAAAATTGTTTTTATTAAGCCACCCTTATATGCACCTATTGATTGATTGAATTGCACAGAGTGTTATATCTGATTATGGCATGTGGATACTCTGTGAGAAAAGGCCAGTAGCTTTTTCTATCATTTCACAAAACTCATACAATTTAATGTTGGATTAGAGTTGTAGCATTTGGTTTCTGATTTCGGATACTCTCCAGTACTCGTTAGTGCTATACAGGAATGAGTTGCTTCTGTATAAATATATATAACAAAAAATGTATGTTTATAAATTAGTATATTAATATGTTAATATGTATAAAAGATAATGGAACCACATGTATAGTTATATAGATGTAAGGGAAAAAATGGATATATAGCAAATGTATACCGATACGGAAATGTTGCAAAGAGGAAAACTGTTAAAAAATTTAAAAAACTGTTTAATAAAAATTTATTAAAAGAAAAAAAAGAAAAGAAAAAGGCCTTTAAGGAGAGAAAAAAAGGAATGAGTTGCTTCAAGGTAATTTAATATTTTGTACCAATTTATCATAAGACAATCCCTTGGTGTTTTAGAATATTAGCTTATTGTCAGCCTTTCTACGTCAACATCACATAACCTTGCAATGATGATATATCACATTTTTATATCTCCCTAATGTATCAAATGGTTATGTATCATTCAGTGGAGGTACTTGCCAATAGTAGTTAATGATTCAAATATAAGTTTTGTTTAAAATGGATTGAGCCTTTTGTATCTTCCACTACAAATCTCATGTGTGCGAAAAGTACTCATTTGTCTTTGATTATTCTGCAAGAATTAGAGTTTGACCTCCTTGTGAATTCCTGCTTATCTGTCTACACAGTGAAATTAATCTAATTTTTTGTTTGAGGCAACTATAACACATGTAGGATTCCTAGAGTGTTGATGTCATAATAATACAATTGCATTTGTAATGAGCTAAATTCCATTGATCTTGGATGGAGAAATTGTTGCTGAGGGACTAGCCTAGAAAGAAATTGTATGCCAGAAATAGAATTTAAGCCACTCTAGCCCATTTATTCATCTTTTTCATATCCCATCCTGGCTTTGCCACCTAATTTCAGGCATGTGAAAGCTTTTCCATGCACTATTACTTTTAAGGGTGAGCTTTGTGGTAACCTGTCATAACCCTAGTTAGTATAACATTCCATTCATTTATTGAATTGAATCCTAAATTCCTCTGTTCATACTCCCAGCATCGCTGGAAGATCCTGGCATAGACCTTTCAGTTTCCCACGGACAGGGAACAGTAGCTCATCAAAGACCCTGCTTGGATGATGGGTGAAATGCTTCAGGTTCCATGCCAGAATGAAGAGGGACTGAAACACAGCTGTGACATGCTTTATCATTCTGGAGCAAAGGAATTGGCCTCTCCTCTTGGTCTTGATGGGATGATGGATGGCCTGTATGTAGGGGGCACTAAAAGGGCACTTGTCCTTCACTGTTCTTTATTCTTGAAGAGCACATCTGGCAGCTAATTGAGAGAATGAGATGAATTCCTTCAGTGTTATGAAGTTAGCTCCTGTATGGCTGCCTAAGTAGACAGAGCCTGGGAGAAGGGAGATAGGGCATAGCTTTTTAGGAATAAAGCCAAATGGAATGATTGGACCATTTATGTTGAAATTCTTTTTTGCACTGTAGCTGGGGAAGCTCCCCGGAACACCCAATGTATAACACAGGTTATTTTGTACCCTGCTTCCTTTGGAAAGGGAACAGTTGAAAGAAGAGGAATAGTTGGCTTAAAAATCAGTCTGATTCTCAGGGATGAGCATATAAAGCTCAAAAGAAAAGACTGCTGTTTGCAGATCAACAGATTCTTTATTTCATAGCCGCTCCATGCTGCATTCAAACAGGAATAATCCATAGACAACTTCCCATTCCAATTCCCATTGGCACTTTGTTGCAGTGCCTCACTGCAACAAAGAGCCAAAAGATCAGTTTACTATATCATACATTATTTCTACAGAACCTATATTCCAAGTGTGACAGAGATGCTTTTTTTATGAATGGACAAAAGTACGGTTTTCAGATAATAGTTCTGCAGTGGTAGAAGGAATTGTAGGAAAAGATGTATAAAATAGAGCTCTATTATGTGCTAGAGGTTATCAGGTGCTAGTGTCAACTAGGAGAATGTCAAGAGTGGATGATGAATCTCAGATACAGATAGTTAATGAGCACAGAATATGCTGATAAGTAATATTTCTGCATTAAATGAAATGGATAGTTCCAAATTCTAGACAGAAACATTAATTTTTCATTTAATTTATGTTGTCTTAAGACAGCAATAGTAGAAAGGTTCAGTAGTGCTGCAACAAAAAAAGGGAGTTTATTACTTTTTCCCCCTCCCATGCAAAATGAAAGCCGTTCTTTGTTAAAGAAGGAAAGCCCCACGAAGAAGATCTCACAGTGGGGTGAAACAATTTTCCCTTCCTTAGAAAATGCATGCACGATCTAAGTTGAGAACCCCTATAGTCGGCTCAATATACCTCCAAGGCACCAGGGTATGGAAGATTGATGTAAGCTATTTTCAAAAGTCCTTGACATCATTTCATTCCAGCTGGCCCAATCTCAGGCATTGTTCTGTAATTCTCCTTAAGGTACCTGGGAAGTGGCAATTATATTGTAGAGGTGGATATTCTTATCAGTAGGTATTGGACAAATATTTACTTCTGGGGCTCTGTTTTCCTGGTAAGGCCTCTTTGTCTTTAACAGCTCATTATTAGCAGATGTATTAACAAAGCTTTTGTTATCATTTTATCCTGAAACAGCTTGCCTGCTTGGTAGGTAGACTTTTTCTTTCTAGTACAGGGTTTCTCAACCTTAGCGACTTTAAGTTGGGTGGACTTCCAATTCCGAAAATTCTGCCCTAGTATCTACAGTAGACCAATTTGGCAACAACAAAAAATTATTCTTGTTTTCCCCCACCCTATTGATATTGTGTTGGCCTTAAAAATAAAATTGAAAGAAACAGATTATTCTATGTTTACTATTCTGTTACATAGGCAGTTTCCTGTGATGCTCTTAACTCATAAGAGCTAACTTTGCTCCTTCTAAACAGTTTACTGTGCTGACAGTGTTTATGAAATAGCCCAATGTGCAGCTGCAGCAATTATTTAAACAACCTGTATGTGCTGGATCCATTACACACAGGGCTTTTCTGCATAGCAGCCTCAAGCTGCTTCACTCCTGTGTTGGAAATGAAGACAATTTAAGAAATCTCTTTCTGGATTTCCGATCCTTCCTCTGCTTTTGCCTTGGAGACGGCAAAAAGTGCAAAGAGCAACTAAGTTGATTAAAGGCCTGGAGACTAAAACATATTTTATTTTTACTTATTTATTTTATTTATTTATATGCTGCCCTTCTCCGGAGACTCAGAGAGGCTTACAATGCGTTAAGCAATAGCCTTCATACTTTTGTATATTTATACAAAGTCAGCTTATTGCCCCCACAAACTGGGTCCTCAATTTACCTACCTTAGAAAGGATGGAAGGCTGAGTCAACCTTGAGCCTGGTGAGATTTGAACTTACAGTACTTGCAGACAGCTGGTATTAATCACAATGCTATCAGTCTGCTGAGCCACCAGGCTCAGAAAGGTTGCGGGATTTGGGTTTGGCTAGTTAGAGAAAAGAAGGACTAGGGAGGATATGATAGCAGTATTCCAGTATTTGAGAAGTTGCCATAAAGAGAAGGGGTCAACTTATTTTCCAAAGCACCAGAGGGCAGGACAAGAAACAATGGATGGAAATTAATCAAGGAAAGAAGCAACTTGGAATTAAGGAGAAATTGATTGAATCCTTGCCTCTGGCACCACATCTTCTTCAGCCTCCTCGCTGTCCGACTTGCGCGCCAGCTGCACAGGCTGCTGGCGCAGCACCACACCAGCCTCCTCATCGTCGGGATCAGCAACAATCTGCGCAGGCCGCTGGCGGGCCACAACAGCTGGCATAGGAAAATGCAACTTTTGATGTGTAGCAAGAAAAGAAACATGGGTATGTGGGTGTGTGGGTGTTGTGCCTTCATGGTGGGCTGGTTGTGGGTAGAAGACAGCATCATGCATTCCTTGAGAAACTGCAGCTTGTGTTTCCACTGGGGAAGTCTGGATGTGTACATCAGTCAATAATCCATTGCCACAAGATTCTCCCTTCAGGGTTCTTTAAAGTGTGCAAACATGCACACAGCCAGGCAGTGAAAACACCATGTTTGGTTAAAAGCAGTTCAGTGTAACGATCCCTCCCCTGTATTTTAACACTTTAACTCGTATCTTTGATTATGACAATTTCATATATTATAGAGATAAACATGGCTTGGAGAATTGAGTGTATCAACTCCATTGCCAGGTGGGAAAATACAGAGGGCTAAAGAAAAGTAAGCGTTTAAAAAACATTCTGAAGAGAGGACTAAATGATTATCATTAAAAGAGCCTGGGTTCGTAAAGATTTGGAAGAAAGGAAAAGTGATGTGTTGTGATGTCCAGACCCTTAATTTGGGATGGAATATTTGGTGTATAATGATTTTGAAAAGTAGAAAGAATGGCAGAAAAAGAAAATGACAGAGACAAAAGGGTAATTTGGTTTATTACCATGTTAGGCTTTGGTTAAAATTATATTATGAACTCCAAAATAAACAATGCCAAAGTTTTGCACCAGCTTTGTACTGTTTTGTTTTATTAAGCGTAAGTAGCATGCAGTACTCTTGACAAATTATTTTGAGAGAATGTGACCTTTGATGGAAAAAAAATTCCCAAACCTTCACGTTCTCCATAGTTTTTAGAACTTTAGACTATATGATGATAAACATTGAATGTCTCACTCTCTTTCTCTCAATGCTTTTAGCAAAGCTATTTCCATTATCCTTGCAGCAAGGCTTAAATGACTCCCCAATTCTGATTAGGTCAACACTTAAACATACATGTCATATTATTGGGGTACCAGTTTTAATCTTTATCTCTTTCTTCATGTTAATTTAAAATAGGTGAATTCTGCCTGGTTTTGGTGCTCTGATCAAAATGTTATCCATAAAAAATGAGATTTTCTTTTCTCCTGTCTCTTTACTTCTTGTTCCAGAAAACCTTCATATCCTTGTTAGAAAAAAAGCATTCATTACTTGTCACTCACTATTTCTAAAGAGAAAGGCAAAAGGTAAATTAGTTGCTGGCTGTTCTTTGAAAGGATATTTAGGTTTTGACCTACATTTTCAAAGTGAGGTGTGGCTACGCATTTGGAAATCTTCAATGGAAAATAAAACTCTTTAGATGTTGTTTCAAATTGTGACATTAAAGAGAAAGAGTTATAATATAAGAAGGTAATAGTTAATAATTTGCTGGCCTTCAATTCTTCAACATAAGGAAGTAACTATCTCCAGAAATCAGAGGAAATGACATTCAAAGATGAGGATTCATAAAAAGTTCTAAAAGAGCACAGGTGACATTACAGAAAATATTTATTGCTTACATGATGTGGACAATAACTCAGTTGCCTCAGCTTACAGTTTCTGAGCCTTTTGCTATTAAAGCGGATTAGTAAATGGCTTAATATTTCTTTTGAACCCAGGTTAAATACTTGAATAATCTTTTTGGCTGGCATCTAATGTGATACAGAGTTCCTAATTTCTATATTCAAAGTGGATCTATTTCAAATACTTAATGTAATATACTACTTTTATACTTAAGTATTGTACTAACAATTTAAAGAACAGGATACAGGGACCCTCAAATAGATATGGCAATGCATGTTTAATGGGCTTTGGCATGTTTCAGTAATCTTGGATGAAAAAAAAAAGGAAAGAATTCAGAATTACTTTTGGTAGACAGAAACATCAAGACAAAACTTGTTTGCATGAAATAGAACAGGAAAGTTGCTTTGGAATGAGGAAACTAGGATGTTATACCACATGTATTAGATTTTTGTTCTTGGATTTCAGTAGCAGTATTTTAGATAACAATGTTCCAAACTAAGTGGGGTTTTGAATTATGATTGGAAGAAAATAGGAAGTTTGTAGAGATGGTATAATAATGTAATTAGAGACTCATGCTGTATTTACCGGTATAGCCTTTGTATTTTGAACTGTAAAAATTTTGGACAGTTTTCAAAGACAAATCCATGCCAAATACATTCTACTACTTACATTTGGACCTGTCTTTTCCTGGAAAGAACGCAGCTGGCATGTTGTATCATTGAAACAGCAAAGCTTCATTTAGCTACATTTTCAATTTGATCCAGATACCGACACCCTTCCAAGCAAAACACCTGCTCATTTAGAAGATAATACAGGTAGTCCTTGTTTAGCGACAGTCTCATCAAATGACTACTCACAGTTCCAATGGTGATGAAAAAGTAATTTTGTCTGGCAAGATCCAGGAAGAGAGCCTTGCCCCCACCCTTTGAAACACCTTACCCCAGAGGTGAGGTGGGCCCCCATTCTTCCGGCCTTCAGGAAGAGTGTTAAGACAAATCAAAAGGTTTTAGGCAACCATGGGAATGGATGGTGTTGTGAGGGTGTTCTCTCCATTTTTTTAAAGCTTTTTAACTTTTAATACTGTAACCCAGTGGTGAAATCTAAAATTTATTACTACCGGTACTGTGGGTGTGGCTTGGGGGGGTGGGTAATGTGACTGGGTGGACGTGGCCAATTTTTTTTTAAAACCATTTTTTTCTATAACCTCTTTGGCGAAGAGGTTGTAAAAAAATGCTTTCAAAAGGCTCTGACGATCTCAGCTGAGTTGCCTGATCGGCAGAGACTTTTTTTCTTTTAAATGCCTCTGCCGATCAAGCAACTCAGCTTGGATCGTCAGAGGCATTTAAAAGAAAAAAAGGGTTTGTTTTTTTTTAAAAGCCTTTGACGATCCCAGCTGAGCCGCGCGATCATCAGAGGCTTTTTTTTTTTTACTTTTAAAAGCATTTTTTAGGCCGAAGAGGTTGTAGAAAAAATGCTTTTAAAAGTAAAAAAAAAAGCCTCTGATGATTGTGCGGCTCAGCTGGGCATGGGGGGGAGCAGGGATTTTTGCTACCAGTTCTCTGAACCACCCACCTCCATCGCTACCGGATCGGGCGATCCGGTCCGAACCGGGAGCATTTCACCCCTGATGTAACCCTATATTTTAATTGTGTCTTTAACTTTATTTTTATTTTCTGCTTTTATATTTTGTGACATGTTTTTGTTGTAAACTGCCCAAGTGACTTCAGTGAGCTGGGCAGTATAGAAATAAAATAAAGTAAAAATTTTTACAACCAATTCCTGCATTTACTACCACAGGTCTGTAAAGCAAAGGAAAGCTGAAGATCATAAGCACTCTTGTGGTTTCACTTAGCAACCACTTCATTTAACGACCAAGGTGCTAGTCTCAATTGTGATCACTAAACAAGGATTACTATACAGTCCCGTTCAAGAGACACAGAATACTGAATAAGTGTCTATGGAGATTCCCAGTCATCCAGGTCATGGTTGTCCCAAAGGTGCTTTTTCAATAGCTGAAGAAGCTTCTTAGATGAGAAGCGAAACGCCTTCAAAGAAAAACCAGACAGTCCAGTAGTTGCCTCTTGAAAAAGCACCTTTGGGAATACTGAATAAACCATTCCACCAAGAAATAGTACTTCTGCCTTCCTTATGTTAAATCTGTTGCTTTATCCACATCACATTACTCATCGGGTAGGTTCTTTGTGTCTATGATCACTTCTCGGACATCAGTGATGTTACCCTAAGAAAGCCAGCTACCTCAAAGATATGGCTGCTCTTACAGCTGTAGTATAGTTTGCTGATAAGTTTGATCAATGGTCAAATTCTATGGAGGTCAAAGTTGAAGGAAAAATTGCAACAGATATGCTTGGCACTTTATCTTGAGCTATGGTAAATAGGCCCCGAGGGCTTGTTTATTTCAATAAACATTACATTTAAATTTTCTTTGGCTACATGAAACACAGAACGAAACCAGAGGAGTAAAGTTCCCAGGCTTAAGATTTGCACTGCTGTGCATGTGCGGAGCTGTACTTGCTTGATGTACAAATTATTTGATCAAAGTAGACCAATCGGGACAGGAGCCTTTATGATTGATACACACGCTAAAATCAGTTAAGCAATAGCCTTCATACTTTTGTATATACCTGCTTAGTAGGGCTTTTGGCCCCCACCTAAGCAATGTTCTTTTTTATACAAAGTCAGCTTATTGCCCCCACAATCCGGGTCCTCATTTTACCTACCTCGGAAGGATGGAAGGCTGAGTCAACCTTGAGCCTGGTGAGATTTGAATTTGCAGTAATTGCAGGCAGCTGGCAGCTAAGTGCTACTTAACAGCACTTTAGTCCACTGCACCACCAAGGCTGTAGTCTCAGGCGAGCTGGAACTCACTTTATGGGTAAGAATAATTGAAGAGTGAAAACTGAATAGACAAATGAGGCAAACCAGAAATTAAACCCAAAATCAAAGCGGGATTGAAGCACAAGCCAAGAAGTAGGGCTAATGAGCAAGTCAAATGTTAGAACTGAAAAAAAAAGAAAAAAACGCAGAAACACTGCAGGTTTCTTAGTCCAGGTAGGTTCAGCTTTTATATTTTTTTCCTTTTATATTCCTTCCAGGGACCAGCTTGGGTGGGCAGAACTTTACCTGAGGATATTTCACTAAGAAACCTCAGTTATCAGTTTAGTGATTTCCCATACAGGATAGCTGCTGGCAATCCCATCACCTGCTAATTGGTTTGCATCCGTGACTGAAATGTAGGATACGAAAGAACTTGAACTGCAGTATTTCTTAGTTCTTTTTTTTTATGTTGTTGAAAGGATAAAATAGCAAACACATGCTGATGTAATTGTTCCTAATATTTATTATTTGACTTGATTTCTATCCCTCCTTTATTACTCTATAGGTAACTCAAGGTGGCAAACATACATAACACTCCTTCCTCCTCCTGTTTTCCCCATAATAGCAACCCTGTGAGGTTGGGCTGAGAAAGACTGACTGGATCAAAGTCAACTGGCTGGCTTTTATGCCCAAGGCAGAACTAGAACATATGGTCTCCAGACCACACTTGAATCACTACAACAAGCTGGCTCTTTATTTATATTGTTAATATTCTTGTCTGTACTGTTTTCAGTGGAAATAGAATAAGGAAACAATAGAAAGGGAAATTTATTTTATCTGTACCATAAAGGAGAAAAAAAACCCTGATTTTCTAAGTTTCTATAATGACTACTTACTGGAACAAGTAAAACTATCAACATAGTATTTATCTTGTGTACCCATAACCTTTGGTTAAAAATCTGAGGGACTACTTGTCTACAACTGGGCCTATACACAAGGGCCTATTGCAGTGATGGCAAACCTTTTAGAGACCGAGTGCCCAAAAACCACTTATTTATCGCAAAGTGCCAACACGGCAATTTAACCTGGATAATGTTTTACTATCTAAAATAATGTTAAGCATCGCAGAGTTCAGAGTTCCAAGAGAAACGTGATAAATGCACTTTTATGCCCCTTCATTTTTTTTCAGCTTTTGAAATATTACGTTTAGCAACAATATCATCTTCTCTTTCTCTCTCTTTCCCCCTCCCTCTCTCTTTCCCTTCCTCTCTCTTTCTCTCTATCTCTCTCTTTCCCTCCCTCCCTCCCTCTCTCTCTGCCCGCTGTGAGAGAAACACGATGGAGCTGGGCTGGGGCAATGGTGTACATGCCCATAGACAGGGCTCTGAGTGCCACCTCTGGCACTCGTGCCATAGGTTTGCCACCACTGACCTATTGGAAATGTGGGTATTTTTAAAAAGTATCACTATATGCAGGTAGTCCTTGATTTACGACCACAATTGGGCCTGGAATTTTGGATATAAATTGGGGCGGCTTTTAAGTGGGTCACCATGTGATCCTACGTGACTTTGTGGTCAATTTTACGATGGTTATTAAGTGAGCCACATAGTCATTAAGTGAATCCAGTATATCCAATGGGTGTCTTTTGTTGTTTCCTGTGGAAAAGAGCAAAAGCTGTCACAAATTGTGGTCACAATGACAATGGAATAGTGCAACTGGTTATAAATGCAAGCCAGTTGCCACCAAGTGCTTGAAATGCGGTCATGTGATGGGGACAGTATGATGCTTTATGATGGTTGAAAGGGCTTTAGAGGCTGTAAAGCACCCTTTCTGAGGCCATCATAACTTTGAACAGTCATTAAGCGGATGGTCATTAAGTGAGGACTATCTGTACACTCACAATTAAGCTGATTTATGGCTAAGCCAAACCTGATTTTTAAAAACATATATATACCAATATATATATTTACTTTTAATTAAAGGGAAACAAATGTTGGGTTTGTTTATCCTTAACAGCTACTTTCTAAAATGTAGTCAAATGCTTTGGCCCTCAGCCTGGATGAAGCTACTGTGTTGTTTAATGATCATGCTTGGAGGCAGTTTTTCTGTCCTGTGACACAAGTGCTGATAGTGGCAGGCTCGAGGGATGCCAAATGGACGGGCCTTACCTTTGTGTGACAGGATTTGTCCCTCTTTTTTTCCCCAGCCTGGTGCCTTCTAGGTGAGTTGGGCATTCTGTAAGTTTTATCTTCAAAAAGTTGAAGCAAAGGCAGTATTGCTTTGAGTCATCACAATCTGCAAGGCCGCAGAGCTTAGATAACAGTAGCCACCCACATGAAACCTAGTTCACAGTGTATGTTTATTGCAGGGCCTGGATTAAAGGTGATTATATGCCTGACTTTAGTTCCACACCTTTATCTCAGTAATGGCAAATATTTTGAATGCAGGAAATGGCTAACCTGCTTTTGAATTAATGTTTTTCTTTCATTCCCAACTGGACCTGTGTATATTACTTTAGGTTTCTATATCATCCCTCATCAGTAAATATTTTAAGTGCTGCTTTTCTTCCACTGCAGTATATAGAGAAGTGGTAGTTGAAAGGCGCCCGTCTCTGTTAGTTCTCTCTTTGAGAAAAATGGTGACTTTAAACATTAATAACAGATACACTTTGCACTTTAATATCATAGTTTTAAAAATACTATTAATTGCACATTTTTGTTTACAAAATGTGGATAAACTTCTGATTTCATGAGTGGGTTTATAAAAGTTAAAACACTACAGTACTTAATAAATAAAGGGGCCCTTCAATTCATTTGCTGACTGCTATTTTTATAGAAAAAGCAGCTTTGAAATGCAATGCTCCTTGATTCTTCCACTATCCAGTGCTTTTTAAGTTTTAAGTTCTTTTTAGAACTTTTAAGTTCTTTAGAACTCATCTGGAATTCCGTGTGGCTAAAAATTACTTGTGAACAAAGGGTTAAACACTCCCCCAGCTGTGTTTTTCTACAGTACAGTACCGCAGACGACCTCTTAAAGCTGTTTTTTAAATTTAATATTTATTTATTGGTTCGATTTATATGCTGCCCTTTTCCGGAGACTCAGGGCGGCTTACAATGCATTAAGCAATAGCCTTCATACGTTTGTATATACCTGCTTAGTAGGGCTTTCGCCCCCCCCCCCCAGTGGTGTTCTTTTTTATACAAAGTCAGCTTATATATATTAGTTGTCCCACTGTATTATGTTTTTGAGCATAACATGTATTCTATTGAAAACAGCATTAGGAAAAACAGCCTTCACATTGATTGGATTACAGAACTATAGGAATAGTCTGGTAGTATTTTCATGCTAATGAACTCTCTTGCTGATCATCAGAGAAAGTGCTCAAAGCGTGTTTCTCTGGCAGTAAGTTACAAAGGCAGAAAATACATTTTCATATGTGTGGACTTAGAGGTGACTGCAGTGGGTTATTTCAGCTTTCCCTGCTTATCCAGGACTAGGGGATTCCTTGCTAACTTTTGCAAGAGATGTTTAATAAAGTCCCTCCCTTCTGGTGTTATGTGTCAGCTTGTCCTTTTGTGCCTGGAAGGATTTGGCTCCACTGATTATCTTGAGCTGAAAAGGTATTGCTCACCTGCCCTGCTTCTCTGACTCAAGTCAAAACAAGTAACACAGTTTCTTTGGAACAACCAGAGTGAGGCAGTACTGGGAAGAGAGAAGGAAGGGACTGGAAACGTGAACAAAAACTGCATGCAGTTGCAGTAACTTGGATATTAGGAACAAACCTCCCTGATCTTCCTCTCAGTAGCAAGTACTTGGAAGCAAAGCCCACTAAAGGTAAGACTGCTTTTTCATTCCAGAAGGGTGGCAGGACAGCTGGTAACTGAGAGCACATATTAGAAAACAGCATTTTGATTTTGTTTAATATATGACTTTCCAGGTTTTTTTAAAATCTTCAAATGATAAGTGGAAATCCATTGAAACCTGTTAATTGTGATGATGAGTCAATATTTGGGTTTTAAATGTAAAAGAACAGGAACTCTGTTTAAATCAATTATAGAAGTCTTCTGTATATAGATATTTTAATATAGTATTGAGATTCTACGTGGAAATTAGCAGCAATTAAAGAAAAGTCTTCATACAGATTGCTATGTAAGCTTCACAAGTCTTTTTGCTCTGATCAGTGACAGCTTCAACAGCCGTGTTCTTGTATTTAATTGTGTAAGTTACTTGTAATTTTTTACACAGCTTACTTTTTCTTGGCGAATCTGTAACAAATAACGTGGACTCTAGATCCAGAAAGGTATTCTGTAGTTCCTTCAATTCATTTTCAGCGTCTGGAGGACAGGACAAAAAGAGAAGGCTATGAGATGGACAAACATCTCAATGGAAGCAAGAGAGAAAAAAGAAAATTCAAAATTGCTTTTTATATTTAATGCAAATATCTCGGATTTTTGGATCAGAGGGAACATTCTAGGCAGAATTGCTTGGATGTAGCAAATGAACAAGAATCTTTGTCTTTATTCAGCCAGCCACAGTGATTAAGAAGTATATTGGGAATTGAGTCTGCATTGCTGAGTGGCAAACAAAGATCAGGGACCTCTGATGACCTTATCAATAGGACATGACATAGCACAGGTATTGGAATTGATAAGTCTGTACTGTTTCATCATGCAGCTTCTGACTAGCTAGCTTTCCTCATCATAGACTTGGGCTGTGTTATCTAAGTTCTGTAATGATGTTTGGCACCTGCATATGGCTAACTCAGCAACCTCCATATTTTTTTTAAGCTAATTTGTGACTTCTGCCAGTGAAGAAATAAAGTCTCCCTGTTCCTTGGTCATGTTTTAGTGGTGCTTTCTGATTCCTCTATACTGGCTTACTAGCTGTGGCTGCATCCAGTCCCCAGGTTGTGACAGACTGGTTCCTAAGTCTGTCTTTAAATCAAATTTGTAGGTAGGTCAGAATTGTTATTTAGCATTAATCAAATGTTTGTCTTAGTAGATATTATATATTATAGTTTTCATAAGTATGTTATAAATTATAGTTTCAGATGCTCTATTATTCTCACTTTATCCTTTAAATTTGTTCCAACTGTTGACCCACCATAGCCTAATACTTTTCCAATGGTATGGTGTTTCACATCTTTCTGATTACTTTATTATTTTCACTTTATTGTCAATCATGATTAGTTTTCCTTTTCTCTGATGCATCATCAGTGCTTGCATTGGATTTACCCCTTGGAGGCATGGTTACCAGGGTAAATAAGAGAAAAATGTAAGCCAAATATGAAGTTGCATACTCAATGCTGTGTTAACGACAGTGTGTTCTGGCAAAAATCCTTCCTCCAGCCGAAGAACCACTGACACTGTGCAGTGTTTTCATGAGCATCACAAAGTAGTGTGTGTTTGTCGTTCTAAGCCATCGTATTTAACTCAAATGCTTGATAGGGTAGGCTTTATGACAATCTGTTCAAAAATACAAGTTGCCCATAAATCAGATGTTCTTATCCTAGGGATTGCCTGTACCACGTTAGTGCCATATCATGCAGTGAGACCTGACCGGTCACCCTGCATTATAGAACAGGGCAAGTTGGAAATAGGGTTTTACTTTAATTATGGGAGTTGTAATTGTGGAACTTGAAGGATGGGTACTCTGCCTTCAAAGGAAGAAAGGGGAATCAGCAAGACATCATTAAGATAATAGGAGGGTTTATCCAGCTACAGGGAGGGACCTTGTTGCTATCACCATCCATTTGGTTTCCATAGCAAAAAATGTGACCACCCGATCCTAGTTCAAAAGCAGTGCAAACTATATTTGTTAGGGCATGAATTTCCACAGGTAATTTCAGAAAGATTTGTGCATTGCCCTGGTTATATCAAAGTTTATATTCTCCCAGCCAAATACACTTTTTCGTCCTACATATGCGTCCTATTAATACTATTACTCTATGTTAAACACAGAATACCATGGGAAGTTATTTGTTGGGAGAACATAACATTGAAGGAGCTTCCAGGGTGTACACCCTTTGTTTCATGAAGCAGAAACAGATGACCAAGCTTCACAGGGTGTGAGAGAGCTGGGAGGCTGCTGGGGGAAATCTGGGATAATAATTGCAAGATTTTAATCTCTTAATTGTTCAATTAGTCAATTAAAGTAGGACAGTTAATTAAAAAAATAATTCAACCAGTAGGCAGCCCTGTTTTGACTTTGGTGGTTAGCTGACAAAAGAAAGGAGCTCACTCAGCACACTCTTTTTTTAGAACTGCTTGGAGGGGGTGTTCAAATATCCATTGAGTTTGGTGGGGTAAGAGTGGGGCACTGAGTCACAGTCTGGGATCTGGTGCCCAGAGGACACTTCCAGATGATTATTTAATTATTGTGCAATAAATATGCAGTTGCTAATCTGGTGGGGGAGTAGGGAAGGGAAGAGATGAGGAAGAGACGGGCACATTTTTTGAAACAGGATTCTTACCCCACCCACCTCCCAGAAATATTGTTTTTTGGGCATAGTAGCAGGTGGGCCATCTGTTTGAACTTGTATTTAGAGATTTTTTTTTCCCACCTAGTATTTCTATTTCTGTGTTCTATTGGCCAGTTTTGTGATGTTCTCAAAGTCACTTCCACATTATGATTACAGATTATTTTATATGTATTTTGTTTATTTTCTCAAAAACACTTGTCTAAAATTTTTACTTAGAATTTCTCCCTACTGTCCAGTCTAGATATCTTGCACTGTTAAATTTCTGTTCTGTTTGCCACCACAAGTTCTTTTGCTTAGTTTTAGGTTATACTTTGTTCTCCTTCAACCCTGAAATACATGGATGGTGAACAGGCTGCCTCCTTGAAACTACTCCAAGCTTTTCCTCACAAGACTGTGCTTAAATTTTGGAGGGAAATACAGTATTTTAGCTCCCCATTAGCTCCCCTTCTCAGGTGAGCTAATTTTTCTCCTTAGTAGTTGAACAGAACACTTCTATAACCTTTCAATAGGTAACTGATCTGAATGACTCTTCAGATAAGGTTGATGCTATCAACCTGGAATTTATGCATTTAGTAAATTTATATGGCTGCTCAACTCACATACAGGACTCAGGGTGGTTTATGGCATTAAAAGTCCACAATCTAATTTTTTGTTTAATCCTGATTTGTTTGCCTGTTTGTTTACATATTTTCTGCAGTGTTGAGCCTGAAAACCCCCGAGTGTATGTGAATCAGTCAGTCAGAGAACTGTATGGCTAGAGACACAACCTGAAGCAAGATTTGGCTTTGTCAGTCTTGAGGGCTAGAAATATAAAGTGAAGATAGTTTTTAATGCAGTTTGGTTTCCATCTATGTACAGGAAATTTGGCTCCATTTCTTGGTTATTAATTAGGTGTTTTTGCACAGTCATAGCCCACGAAAGTGCAGAAATACAATGCAGGGATTTAAAGGCTGATTCAGACAACCACTAACTGTTAACTAATTGGCTGAAATTTTGGCATGCACTAAACCAGTTGGATGCATGTACAGTATATATGAGTGGGAGGGCATGCTTCATGGGATTATGTACATAATTCTGATATTCATATCCATATTCTGTTTGCTTAAGAATACTGTAAGTGAAGATAATAATTCTTACTATACTATTTATGGTTGCATATGAAAGCTGGCATTAGAACTTTAATAGCCTTCCCCCTATTTTTTAAAAAGTATTTCAAAGGGGTATCAGTTTAAGTAGAAAAGTAGTGTGAAAGGAGGTATTTATTTCTTTTCCTCCCCATCATTTCTCTACTCCAGATCAGCCTTCCTAAATAGTCCCCTATGAAGGCTGGCCCCTATAAATATAATGTGGAAATCCTTGGAGGAGATCCACTTCAGAAAACTGGGGACAGAGAAAAGTTTAAGCATTGCTTCCCACTATTTTGTTTTCACTATCTGTATCTCAACTAGCTTTAAAAATAAATAAATAATCAGAGTGCATTGGAATTGGGCAGCTAAATAAATTCAAATAAACAGAATAAAATCATCACAATCTTTCAGACCTCTAATAGATGCATTGATATGTATGATTAACCCATTTGTAAATTTGTGTAGTACTTTGAGGGACTAAAATTGCTGTGCAAATGCAGCCATGAAGACTTTCACTAATTTGATTATGCTGTGTTACTCCAGCTGTTGTATTTGCAGTATTGGTAATGTTTTGATATCTATCTATGGAACATATCTTTTTTAATTTATCATCTCAATGAGCACTGAATCCTAGCTATTTATGAAAGTTTGAGAATATAGTTAAGGCTAATGGATGGATTATAACTCTCTATGCTCAGAAGTTAAATAAAAACTGAGCTCTCTGCCCAGGGAAGCTAGTAATTCTATGTAGAAAGCCTTTATCTTATTCTGATTGGCTACCTGTAGCAAATTTCCTTTTCACTAACAAATGGGCAGCGTGATTTGAAGTAATCGAGAAATACTTTATTTGTTTCTTGCAGAACACCTTTTGACCATCACGTAGGTAAACTGGGAGGAGGTTGCTCTTTGTTTACAGCCTTGTAGAAACAGGGTTAAAAATGAAAGTTGAATCTATCTCAGAATTCCAACAAGATTTGTTAAAATTGACTCAAGTACTTATCATACAGCACATATTCCCCACCTCTTCCGTAATCATGAGAGATGATTATACAATTAGACCAAAGCCAATCAGCAGGGAATAGATTGCACGAAATACAGGAGGAGAACTAAAAATAGACTGAAGGTAAGGAATATTTGAGTAAGAGTGGGGCAATGAGGCAGGGCAAAAGTGGGGCAGGAGAGCAAGGAAGGATGGTGGTGGAAATGTACTTAACATAAGCTTCATAGCATCTCTGCTTAATTTTGTAATCAAATCGAATAACTTCCCTAAGGACTTTGTGAAATCCTAGTTGTTTAATGTTTTAAATCAGGCAGATTTTGCTGTTTTGTATATAGTGTCTGTATATATGTTTTAACATGAACATTATCAGGGAGAAATAATCCAAGTATGGCTACAACTTTTGTAAATAAATGGCAAACAATATAGGCACACAGAAATAAAAGAAGTAGATTGGGTTTAGTACAGTTCCTAGGGTTGTATTTATTTGAAGTCTTTGTTTGATTACATATTTAGAAGATTAGAGTGGGCTGGTTGACTTTTTTTGGCCAGGATGGATGCTCTGACCATCTTCTGTTATTAGGTTATTTTCATTGATCTACCAAAATTGCATCTATATCTTAATGTAGAGACAGGTTTTGTTTCTCTACCTGTGGCTTCAGGTTGCAATTCCTTGAAGGTGGAAAAACACAGCTTTCTCAACCAGAAAGTAAAATTCATCATCCAATAGCAGCCTTTGAGGGTCTATTGCAATTTGTGGTTTTGATTAGCAAGCCCAGCTAATTATTAAAATTTTCAATTAATTAATTTAGCAACGTTTAGCTTTTTTTCTTTCTTTCCTGCCACACGAGGCAAAGTGTGTATCTTTTATATCTATTACCAAGCAACAGTTTTAGAGAAGGGGAGTGGCAAGTGGTAGATAGAAACCATTCTTCTTCCTCCGGTATGGTGAAGTAGCCTAGCTCTGCCTTGCACTGTTTTGAAAAAGGCTATTTTAAAACTGCAGTTTGAATGGGAAGATTTATATTGTTATGTTTGGGCATGTATGGGTTCTACTTTTGTTTTTATTTTAAATTATTGAAAGCTTGTAGCTGTATGGCACAAGTATATCTTAGAGCTAAAAAGCACACATGCACCCATTTCTTAGCTTCATAATCAAATTGAAAAATATGCCTTCATCTCGTTTAATATCTTTACCCCTAAAAAGCTAAAATTGGCTCTAGATTCAGTCTTTTCTAAAATGCTTCTTAGTTTTGTTACACTTCAAAATGTGCTGTATGTGCCTTGAAGGCACAGAATGACATGGCTTGTTCATCCCATCCCAGAAAATGTACTGAGATTGTTCCTCTCCTGTTGACCTTGCAATTTATGTTGCCTCTTAATATCTGACCCACATTTTGTCCATCATTCAAGTTTGCCTTTCATCCACTCTATTTGGTAGAATGTCTCTTTTGCTTTTAAAAAAGCCCTGGTTTAGTTTTTGGCATCCCCAGAAAGGCCAAAAATCTGGAGAGTCGTTGCTAGCACATTAAAATCTCTCTTCAACTTGGGCTTCCTCCAAAACTGTAGATCTCCATGTCCAGAATTCCCAGATATCATATTTATTACTGAGAAATTTACAGTTACAACTTTTAGAGGGTGCCCAAACTGGGATAGAGAAGTTTGCATTATTAATAATATTGTCCAATTGGGATAAAGGTCTGATATAAGGGATTTTCTTACATATCTAGTTCTTGCAATATGGAATTTTCTGAAAAACCAAAAATACCCTTTTTACTAAGTAGGGCTGTGGGTCTGGGTTTCATATTTGAAAACTGGAAAGACAGACATGGGATATCCTATAGTTTTGAAGGAGACATTGATACTTAAACTTGTATATTTTCTCATTGGGAAGAGGTTCCAAAGCTACAATGGCTTTTGCCATGGGCTTGCTAATTTGTAAGATAGATATCAGGTGAAAGGGCAAACTGGAGTTTTACAGCCTACAGCAGATAGGACAAAACTGAACTACTAGTAGATGGATTGTGGGCTGGCAATTTGGAAACAACCGAGACATTTTTACTTGTGACAAGTTATCAGATCCAGGAAGCCAGCACTCTTGAAAGTACCATTCATTGAGCCGTTCTTTTATTTACTGACCATAAAAGCAGGAGCATTATGAGTTTGTACTTTAATTTCCTGGCTGGAGAGTTAACTCTTACTCATATAAAAGTTATTAGCGTCTGATCCAAAACAGAAAGCCTGATATATGTTATAATTGTGGGAATTATATTGTTCTGAGGGAAGTGTACAGCACTATGACTGTGTGGTTACCTATTTCAATTTATGAATGGGATTGTTTGTTATGAGAGGCAGAGGAACAGGCTCCCACCCACACAGCCTCCTATGCCAGTTTGGAGTGGAGTGAGCAATAATCTGTACAGGTCTAAGCAACATCACCTTAGGTCATACAGCTCAGTAACAGCTGTGAACCTTGTCTGTCCACCTCCTGTTATTCCCCCCCTCCCCCCCAGGAGACTGGCAGTCCTGTGATAAGCTCCAGACAGAAACTCAGAGTGACTTTCAGATTGACTCACCCAGTAGGGGTGGGGAAGTGCTGTGCAAACAAGTGTAGTTGCAAAGAGGAAGACTTGGAGTCACCCTGGCTGCTGGGAAAGCAATAAAAAGTGATCCCTACCATATAATGCCCCAGTTTTGAATGGCCCATCTGGGCATCTGTGATGAGGTCTCATGGTCACTTCTTCCAATGCTGGAGTTTGTTTGCTTAGCACTTCCTGCCAACCTTATGGCGTAGCTTCTATAGATTTACTTTTTGCTGGGGGGAGGGGGGAAGCAGCAGTGAAACGATTGGGCACATGGTGTCATCAAAAATTAGAGATAACATGTAAGGGAGATAGAATTCTTTCTCCCCTCTCTCTCTCTCCCTCCCCCTCCCCCCCCTCTCTCTTTCTCTCTTTGTCTATCTCTCTCTTCCCCTCTCATTGTCTTTCCCCCCCAATTTTCTCCAGACTGGAAATGTGTTTTCTGATTTGGTTTAGTTACTAACAATGAATGGAACCTAATGGCCTGGAGACTTGGGTTATATATCAGCGTGTCCTGATTTGATTCTCACTCTGTTCTGAACTAACTTAGAGGCACTTCTCCTTCCTACACTTTTTGGATAATAATACTGAATTATTGTATGTACAGTATCACTATGAAATGCTAAATTATTACCGTTAATTCTAGTTAAGGTTCTATGCAGCCTTAGTGACAAGATAATTTAAATTTGTATTCCATGTGAATTGGAATATTTAAATTTACATCTGAAATTGTCCCTTTTCATATCCTTCATTAGATACTGCACGTTTAACAGGTTTACAGAAAGCAACTTCTGTTAAGACTGTAGCCCTCCAGTTGTTTTTAAATATAAACTGCTAGCAGCCTCATTCATTGTAATAAGTTCTAATGGCCTGTTGGAGTTGGAGTTCAGTAATAATTAGAAGTCCAAAAGCCTTTTTATTTTGTTTTGTTGTGAGGTTATGTGCTAGATCAGGCACTGAGACACAATTCACAAGGCAACATACAACATTCATGCAAAAAGAATCCATATAGTTCATGTTTGATGAAACCATGTTTCATGAAAACCAAGAAAGTCCAATTGCCTTTTGGAGATGCACCTATGAGACATCCACAACCTGGATGATTGAGAATCTCCATAGACATTGTCACAGTCAAATGTTTTCTCCTGACTGAATAGAAAATTTGGAAGGTGGGAATAGAATAGAATAACAGTTGGAGGGGTCCTTGGAGGTCTTCTAGTCCAACTCCCTGCTCAGGCAGGAAACCCTATACCATGTCAGACAAATTGTTGTCCAGTCTCTTCTTAAAAATCTCCAGTGTTGGAGCATTTATAATTTCTGGAGGCAAGTCGTTCCACTGATTAATTGTTCTAACTGTCAGGAAGCAGGAATGAAATGTGAGACTTGGGCAGTAGTATGCTGAAGCTGACTCATATTGGCTTATGAGAGTCAACTGTTGATTTTTTGGGAAACTTTGTGAGCCAATTGAAGGCAGAGTTTAGCCCTGACGCCTAGTGTGCAATGAGCTGTTGGCGTCTAGTGGTACAGTATGGCAGCGGCAATGGAGCCAGATGTTAAATATTTATCTATTGGTCTTGGCTATGTCGGTCTGGTCCACATTGGAGCCCTAAGTAGAACCTTTGCAAGATATAGGCAGTGGTGGGATTCAGCTGGTTCGCACCACTTCGGGAGAATTGGTTGTTAACTTTCTGAGCAGTTTGGCAAACTGGTTGTTGGAAGAAACCATTAGGGCAGAGAACCGATTGTTAAATTACTTGAATCCCCCACTGGATATAGGCCTTTAGATAACCAAGTTCTGACAGCAGGTTCTGCAGTCAGTGGAAGGCCCCCATCCAGCCCTTTCTTTTAGCATTGTTCTTGCTTACTTTGTGTTTGTATCAAGCATACCTCAGTCGTGCCTTTTTTCTATTAGCAGAAGACGTTACAGCATTTTCCAGGCGTGATCATACTGTCTCTCTCCACATCCTGAGTTTGACCATGAAGAGTAAGAATAAAGATGAGACCAGCGATACAGACAGTGGCATCATAATCCAGTCCGGTAAGTGACTAATGGGGAAGTTTCTTCTGGGAAAAATGCAGACATCTCTTGGATGCTTTCTTGTGTCAACAAGTTAAAGCAACAATATATACTCCGCTGGGGTCTTTCTTCGGTGGTTTAGGCTTGACTGTATTGCTGTTGCTAACAGTCATTTGCTGCAATTGACACAAAATACAGCTGTACACAGAATCCCACACCTTGTTAGTCATGGCTGGCTCAACAGTCAGAGTTTATCAGTGTGGCTTTATCTCAGATGGGTTATGATCTTGTGCAAGATTTAGTCTTTACAAGGGCAGTCTTGCAAAATAGGAATTGATCTTGGACAGGAACTAGAGCCAGGAGCTGGTGACAACAACAGTTGTATCAGATTTGAGGAATGATAGGGCAGGGTGGAGTCTTCTCTTTGGCCTGATGCTTGCCACTCATCTTTCAGTATAACATATTACCCATTGCAAAGCTTTTTAGTTGCCCTGAAATACAGGCTGTTATATTGAAGAATTAATCCTTTCTTTTTCTGAGTAAGCAGACTCTTGAGAAGCTATTTCATTAGAAACCTAAGCATGAAATATGTGGCATTCTTTTTGCATGACTGTTGTCTGATGCCTTGTATGTCTTTAGTTATTTCTAAACTTTAAAAATTGTTGAATTGCTAAAAAGCGCTGTGCCACATACTTTTGTAGCAAAATAATAATAATAATAATCTAGCCACAAATCAGCTAAGGTAATGCATATACAGTTAAATGCTTCCTTGTATAGGAAAGTGGTACATGTCCAGTGCTGTGTGCTGATTCATAATTTATTTTAATCACAGTTTATTGAATAAATTACAGGAGCTGAGTGTACATATTTCACTAAGTCAAAACAAAGCAGGCTATTTTACAACCTGGCAAGATTCATAAGCCCAGCCTTTGATGTGACTCTGGTTTAGAGCCTTTCTTCATACAGGCAAGAATACGTGTAAGTGTCAGATTCAGGTTAATATCATCTTCTGACTGCAGAACTGTGTTACTTGGATCCCTGACAATAAGAATTTAGAGAGAGAGAGAGAGTCAGGCCCACTGATTCTTCTTTTTCTCAGGATGGTTGGTTACTCTCGCAAATTACCATAGCATCCTTAATATCCCAAGGAAATGCTAAGAAAGAGCTGATGTGGATTATTCCAATGATGATGTAGTCTAATTGCCAACAAGACATGTTCTGTTGTGGTCTGGTCAGGGTGCAAACCTGGATTATCCTTTTAGCCTCTTGGATAAAAGCAGCATTAAGAAGTACAAGCATAATGAAAAAGTATTTTCTTTACTCTGGAAACTCTTGGGACTACAAAAAGCTCAGTTGTGGCACCCCTAGCTGGATTTCTTAGTTTGGAAAGAAAGAAAAGCTAGTTCCATGGGCACTTGGAAAATTGATTTTGAAGTAAATAAATTAGGGAATTCATCATCCAGCCTCTGCTTCCTCAGCAAATTCCTTTGGGTCCCAGGAGTTTATCACCCTATACAGTTCGCACATCTGAAGACTGCTCTTTCTTCAGTGCCACCAAATTTAGAGCCTGCTGACAGAATCTTGCCCTGCCCTACATTATGAATCATGTATATGGAACTGATTGTCAGTGCCCTGTTGGATTCAAACCTGTATGGGCTGATATCATATGCTTGAAAGGAGTCATAAAGCTGACCAAGCACCTCTGATCCCATAGGAAGAAATCTTGTGTAGAATCCTCTTAAGAGTGTTATTAGCAAAGAAAAATAAAGGTATTTATTGATCTGCCCATGGACTGGGAAAGAAATGCCAGGCATTGATTTGGGCTTTAAAAAATCAATGCCTGGCATTTCTTTCCCAGTCCATGGGCAGATCAATAAATACCTTTATTTTTCTTTGCTAATAACACTCTTAGGGACATTGGCCTTAGGCCTTGTCTTTATCTTTTCTGTAACAAATTAGACCTGCCTATTGTCTATGAAGTGGAGCTACTCAGTCCTTGCTGTTGGACACATTCCATGCCTCATCCAATGAGCTTCAGAAGAGCTCTTTTGAAGTTAAACACAGTTTTGTGATAACAGTATTATTGGTCTTTGAAGATTCCTTTACAATCCTTGCCTGTGCTCAAAGAAGCTGCCAAAGACCATCTCTGTCTGACTGATCAAATATTAACAAAATCTACCCCACCAAGTTTTCTTTTCTCTATTGGCTGACAAATCAATCTGTACTTTTTTTAAAAAAATTATTCTTTCAGGTCCTGATAGCCCCATGGCTGCAATGAAGGATTTGACACAAGCCATGAGGAAGCAGCAAAAGGCCCTTGAGGAACGCCTGGAAGCCTGTTTACAGGAACTACGAAGATTGTGTTTGCGCGAAGCAGTAAGGAGCCGAGAGAATTGTAGAATTGTTAACCTTATTAGGGATTTGTAAAGCTGCATTCCTACAGGGAAAAATGCATGTCTGGAAGGATTGGGATTCCACTGTCCAAGGAAATGAGAAGGGCTTTCTATAGAGATCAAGTGATACCTAGGCTAAGTGTGAGGATAGTGAAAGTGTAAAATGGATCTCACGAACACTTGGTCTGTGATAGAAAAAGCTCATGCATCATTTAAGAAATAGCTTGGTAAAGCAAGTCAGGTCTTTTAATTAAAACTACAATTAAGAGACTCCCTTCAAGTTCCTTAATAAACCTGATGAAGTTTTTTTCCTCTTTGCCATAGAGTGCAGTATTTAGTTGATATGTGAATGTAGGGCAATTTCTACCAAATAAAATCAGACCCATCAAGCCATTGTTCTCTTCTATAACAATGTATAAGCACAACTACAAAAAAGTTACTAGGTTAATATTAAACTTGTCTCCAATTGGTTCCCTATTGGGAGTCTCCTCCTGAATATTCTATTGTCTCTAGAATCAAGTTGTTCCCTTGGATCAGTTCATCGACTGTCTTCCTGTTTCTCTTTGACTGATCACCAACTTATAAAAAGCCTCTTAAAAATAATCAGTTTAGAAATTAGCTTGCAATGAATTCAATCCTGGATATTTTCCTTAGCATCAATTTTTGGTCATTCTCTCTGCCTGAAATTAACTGAAGGCTATTTAGAAAATAAGAAAAAAGCCAAAAGCTAACTGCACACTATGCCTATTAAAATTAATGTGAACTTATTTGTCTCCTTTTATTGATTGTGTGTGTGTGTGTGTGTGTGTTGTGCATTTGTAGTGAAGCTCATTTTCAGGCCCGGGACTAAATGCAAATTTAAAAAAGTTAAATAAAATATACTGTAGTGCTGTGCTAAATAAATAGATTAGATATTGCCTGTGCCCCTTTGGCAATCAGCTCCAGCAGCAATCTTGGTTAAATTGCTACTTCAGGCAGCAGAGCAAATAGCATCCCATTTCCAGGTCAAGGTATGCAATGCCTAAGGCCTATTCAATCATTATGGCAGCAGAAGCAGAAAAAAATCACATAAATATCTCCCCTCCTATCTGGCAGGAGAAATATATTAATAAATCAATTAATAACAAATATGCTGCTCTTTCATGATACTCAGTTCAGCTGCTTTACATTGCCTAACATTAATATCTCCTTGACTGACACTGCTTCTACATTTCTTTTTTTGGCAGGAATTGACAGGAATGCTGTCTTCAGAGTATCCCCTGAAGCCAGGAGAGAAACCCCCGAAGGTCCGCCGTCGAATTGGTGCTGCTTTCAAATTGGACCAAAAGGCTATTCTTTCAGGAGCAGTAAGACATCTTGCTCACAATTGGGGGGGGGGGGTTGGAGAATGTGGATGAGCACAGACATTTGAGTTATCCAGGAGGTTCTACTTCCCCCCACCTCCAAGGAGGGAAGCAAAAACAATTAAATTGCAGTTCAGTCATGGACACAGTTTGATTAGGAAAGGGGTTCTGGGAATCCCTGTTTGATATTCTGACCTCCAAAGCAGGATTACCAGATCAGCATCTAATTTTGCTTGCTCCAGTAGTTAATAGCAGTAGTCATGGGAACTTCTGCTGCTAAGGCTTTTTGGAACAGGGTTGGAAGAAGAGCAGCTTTGCAATGCTGGTGATCTTGGCTGAGTACAAATCTGGCATCTCATTATCTTAACCTGCTCAGTAAGGACTCCTTGTTCTCTCTTAATCTTTATAAGGCCATCTCAGCAAAGATTGGGCCAGTGTTCTGAAATGTAAACATTTATATAGGTTCAGCCATAAAGCCACAGAACATTCTTCGAGAAGCACTGAGGCTGAGAAAAGATATTTCTTCCGCCTAGTTAGCTGGTTTATACACCTTGATCATTTTGTACCTGTTGTTTTTTTCATAGAGTTAGATGCTTCAGGCAATGGTGGGATTCAAATAATTTAAAAACCAGTTCTCTTTCCTAATGACCAGCTGGGTATGCATGGCTAGGTGGTCATGTGACCATGTGGGCATGGCCAACTCAACATCACTCATGTCGATGGGCGATTCGCCTTAGCTGTTACAATGTCATAAGGGTTAACCAGAGAGGCAGTTTCTGTAAGCAGGGCAATAAAAATTAGGCTAGAAACAACACCAGAAAGGGCTTTAATTATGAAACTATCCAGCCTTGCTACACAAAATGCTGCTGGGTATCTTTCATTTGGAATCTGAAGTTATTCCTGTCTTTTTTACTTCCCTGCTCCTTTTACTGGAGCAGGAAACTTGGAAATGCTATATATTGACTGGCAGTGTTGGGATCCTTCTACCCTGAAGCCAGTGGTGGGATTCAGCCAGTTCGCACCTATTCGGGAGAACCGGTTGTTAACTTTCTAAGCAGTTCGGAGAACTGGTTGTTAAAAGAAATCTTATTTTGGTTTTTTTCCACTTTACAGGGCTAATCCTGTAAGGAAAGCAGGAAGGAAACATTCTAGTAGCGTACAAACCCCAGGAAGTTGACCTTTATAGAAGCATGGTTTGTTTTATACATAAAGCTCAGTCTCCCTTTGAAATCTGGTTCAGCTAATCCAGAAAACCGTTTTCTCTCTAGATCTTTACAAGTTGGAGATTCCCAGTTAAAGAAAAAGCGTCTGAAAGTGATTTTCAGTAGGAAGTGAAGGTAGATAAATCATCCCAAAGGGACATGGAAGCCTCGGGTTTCCTTCCAATCAGAGATGTGAGATGCAGCGTCTCTTTTGCAAATAGTCTCTCTCCTGCCTGTGTCCTGTTCTCAGTTTTACTAATTTCATAGTAAGGGCGGCATGTGGTGTGCTGTTTGTTCTCTCATTTGCCTCAATGGGAGGCAAAGAGTTTGGTGCTAAATAAACATGCTCTTTTGGAAGCCCATTGCTTCTCTTTGTCTCACGCACACAGGCTTATAGGCATGCTTATGTACATTCACACGCTATTCTAATCTTGGGAAGGTTTTGTTTTTCCCCTTAACCTCCAAGCTCACTGAAATATTGCTTACGACTTTGTGTTTCCTCCTCAACTATTAGGAACCTGTTGTACTGGAAACAGAAGATATCTGCTTAGTCTGTAGATAGTTTTTTCTCATCCGGTTTGCTAGGTTCAGCAGGCAGCTGGGAATTTTGCCTTAGACATCAGTCCAGTAGAATATACAAAAGAGCACACCCTTTTAACTGCAGATTACTTAAATCCAAAATAATCACCACCTAAATCTTTAAATTGGATTAGCATCCCTACACTGCTTATAAGCATGCCTTGAAAGAACTGAAAAACATTCTTTGTGATTGCTGTTTAATTATTCTAGCTGCAAATGTGACAGAAGAATTATATTTAGTGAGGGAAGTACTGGTGCCTTGTGCAATATTATCTTGGCCCATCTTTTCCCATAACTCTAGAAACATAATATACACCTTTGCTTGTATTTTATGATAAGCATGACCTTGCCCTGCTTGTTTCTCCTTGTTTATTGAATGTTCAATATACATTAAAAAAGAACTATTAGGAAAATGGATTTGAGACATAGTATATTTTGCACACTAAGTCTCAGCATAATTATATGAATCATGAAAAACTTTCAAGGGCAATAAGTCCTGAGCCCATAGTTGGACCATGAAGGGAGATGTTATTTCCAGAAGAATTAACTTATCTGCAGCCTAAATCCAATTAATTACCTTTCTTTATGCCCTCCTATGCCTGAAGGAACTTCATTTTGTTGTCTCCATCAATCTGTAGCTTTTCTCATACTAGAATGCTCACTATATATGTACGTATACACATGTATGTGTATGCTCTTATGTGCACACAGTCATACGGTATGTGCAAGGGAACTCTGGAATCTCTTCTACAACTCAGGATAGGGAAGATGCTGTTTTTCAACAGACCATATTTGCCTAGCAGATCCAACAGGGATATAAGTGGCAGTTCTTTTATTAGTTTGTAAGCCATTTGGATTGTTATTACTTATGTTCCACAGATTTGTATGACACGTTGTCTGGAACATCAGTCATTCACTGAGCAAATCAAACAAACAATCCTTTTGTGCCAGATACTTTTTTTTTTTGGTGGAACAATACACTATGCTCAGGGATGAAATCCAGCAGGTTCTGACAGGTTCTGGAGAAGCGGTAGCAGAAATTTTGAATAGTTTGGAGAACTGGCAACTACCACCTCTGGCTGGTCCCAGAGTGGGGTGGGAATGGGGATTTTGCAGTATCCTTCTCCTGTCACGCCCACCAAGCCACACCACGCCCACCAAGCCACGCCCTCAGAACTGGTAGTAAAAAAATTTGAATTTCACACTGACTATGCTTTAAAACAGTGTTTCTCAACACTGGCAATTTTCGGATGTGTGGACTTCAACTCCCAGAATTTCAAAGGTAGTACGCTGAACATGCTCATTTGAAAGTTGTTAAAAACATTGATCCCTCCTTTTCTTCTTTTTATCTGTTTTTCCCATCCCAGACAAAAGCATCCAGCCAGAAATAATCATTGAAACAAACAAACAAACCAAAAAAAATGCTATTTCTCTTATGCAGCAAAGATTTCCTTGCATGACCAGTGTCAACCCTAATTCACACGGATTGCACTAGCCTTACAAAACATGGCTGGCATTTGCTTCTTTGGAAACCCCCAGATCAGGTTACAATGACTAAGTGTATTGCTAGAAAGCATTTGAAACATAACTAGGTAAAAAAGATGTATCATATTTAATTACCAAGATGTCCACAAAAGGAGTCTTCGGAGCAGAGAATGGGGTGATGATGTCAGACCTCTGCTGACTTCTTCAAGGAGTGACTCTAAGTTCTGACGCTTTAGATCCCCCTTCCATTCTCTTTAAAAGGCCAGTCACACCACCCCTTGCTAAGGACCGCTCAGGAAACGCAGGTTTTTGGAATATACTTTCCCTCTTTTTTTCTCCAGGATCCGCTGAGCACATTAGAGAGAGATCTGGCTCTGCAGCTGCAGATTGCTGAAGCTGCTCGGTGTCTTTCCAAAGAAGAAAATCTTGCCAAGCAGGTTCGAAAACGGCGGAAAAGTGCTGTTTTGAAAGAGGAAAAGAAACTGAAGGAGTTGGAGCAAGCGCTCAGTGACTATCGTCTGGCATCCAAACAGCCGTCCCAGCTAAAGACCATTGCTCCAGCTTTATTAGAAGGTAAGTGGAATCAATCTGGAGCAGGGGTGAAATGCTCTTGGTTCGGACCAGATCACCTGATCCGGTAGCGATGGCAGCGGGTGGTTTGGAGAACCGGTAGCAAAAATCCCTGCAGCCCCCCCCCCCCCCCCCCAATGCCCAGCTGAGCCGCACAATCATCAGAGGCTTTTTTTTTTTTTTACTTTTAAAAGCATTTTTTCTATAACCTCTTCAGACGAAAAAATGCTTTTAAAAGTAAAAAAAAAAGCCTCTGATGATCACAGGACTCAGCTGGGATCGTCAGAGGCTTTTCAAAGTATTAGAAAAAATGCTTTGAAAAGTTAAAAAAAAAAAAAAAGTTGGCCACGCCCACCCAGTCACATTACGCCACCCACCCATCAAGCCATGTGCACAGAACCGGTAGTAACAAATTTTACATTTCACCCCTGATTTGGAGCATGGTTATCTAATTCAGTACAGTCTCTGAAATTCATTTTTGTAACTCCTGCTGCCTCCTCCAGCCACACCACTGAATTTTTATTTCCTGCTATCTTGAAGCATGAAGTATGTAAAAGCCAAGCATAAACTTAGCACAGTCCTCAAGGAAGTAAAACAACAACAGTAACCCCACCATCAAATCCAGCCCTGGCCATGATGTGTTAGAGCTGTGCTCATTTTGCATCATTTTTCCTATGGATCATTAGGGGCAGCGTACAGGTGGGCCACCCTTCTGTAATTTATACAAATGCTGCACTGAATGACTTTAAAATACCTCTTAGATGGCTTGGAAAGCAAAGCTTCTAAGTACATATTTTGAGGAGGAAGCCTGATACCAAAAAGAAGAAAAAAAAGGCCTGAAAACTTAAAGAGGTGATGGTAATAATAATAAATTCTATCAAGGGCAGGCTAATTGGTTTATTCTATATAGCCACTACAGAGAATAAAATTAAAACCCCTTTTGACTGAAGACCTAAAAACCAGGAGGGTAGAGGCAGACACAACAAATCTCACAAAACCTTAAGGACTAATAGTTTTTGTTAAAATAGATTTGTTTCTCTTTAGGCTGCCACAAGGCTCTTTGTTATTATGAGGAAGTGGGTTTTGAAATTAGAAAGGTTGTCAGGAAATGAGACAGAGGTTAGGATTAAGTACATGTCCCTGTAAATCATAAGAAACAGGTTAAATGAACTTTTGACAGGCACGGCTTGGGTGGAATTCATCCCAGTTCAAAGCAGGAAGCTGACCTTTTATGGCTTCTTCCTGCTGTGATAAGCTACCAAGGGAAATTTTCTGTAAGTGGTTGCCAAAGAGAACTCAAGGAAAAAAAAAAAAAAGCAGGGAGAGGCAGCTGGAGGAGGAAACATGTAGAAGCTTGCTGTGAATGATTGACGCAAAGCTCCGTGGCATCAGATTTAACCCTTAAAAAGTCAGTCACCTAACTTAGCTTCCCAAGGAATACTCCCTAGGAATTCTGAAAACTCTAGTGGAAACATACTGCAAGGCCCTGTCT
Organism: Pantherophis guttatus; assembly: GCF_059756535.1. Lineage (NCBI taxonomy): Eukaryota > Metazoa > Chordata > Lepidosauria > Squamata > Colubridae > Pantherophis > Pantherophis guttatus. The sequence goes on along the minus strand of NC_142065.1, from coordinate 53,383,808 downwards.
GGTAGAAGGTTCATTTAGATTCTTCTTTGGTCTCTGTCACTTGCTTGACAGTGAGAACAATTAATCAGTGGAACAGTCCATCACTGGAGGTTTTCAAGAAGAGATTGAACAAGCCATTTGTCTGAAATGATATAGGATATAGGGGGTTGGATGAGAAGACCTCCAATGTCCCTTCCAACTCTGTTATTCTGTTATTTTTGCAAACAAAAATGCAATCTTGTGAAATGAGAAGTAAGCTGTACTGAACTCAGACTTACTTGCATAAAGAATAAATGTATTTTGGACTTCAGTATTAGACTCAATCTTTGCTCATTCTTCCTAGTAGTTGGCTTTAGTATTATACTAGTTCAGATACTCTACTATGAAAATAGCTGTATTGAAACTATATTTGCATTCATTGGGGTAACTGGATGGCTTCTTATATACCACTTCATTGCTTTTTGCCCAAGAATTCCATATGGTAAATATTTGCAGATGAGAATTTAGTGTTTTCTTTTATATCTTGTACTATTTGTTTGTGGTATCTGGAATAAAAAAAGGCAGCTTATTTTAAACTAGACCATTGAGTACTGTCTATGCAACTGCTTCTCAGGTTTCTAACAGGGGTCTTTCCCAGCCGTATCTAGAGTTGATCGGGTATGAACCTATACACAAAGAGACTCTTTGTTGAATGGAAGGACAATAGTTTGCATAGATTGTGCAGGAGGTCTTATTGACTGAATGAGATCATCTCTCCTCCCCCATCTCAGAGTCCACCTTGGTTGGACCATAAAAGGAAACTAGTGGTTATTAATATCTACCTGTTGTTTCAGAGTGAACCCTATGTAAGCTCTTTGAAATGAATCAGCTTAAGGGCATTTCTCTCTGAATTGCCCTCATGTCTCATCCGCACTACATCTAAAGAGTAAAAGAATTTTGAGCTATTAATTCACAATTTGATATTTTGACTGTAGGGAAAAAATGCTGCCTGAAATGCAAATGCAAATCCTTTAGATTAGTATTAATTCGCTTTATCATGGACTGTTTCTTTGAGAAGGGTAGGTTTGTGTACATGAATGCTTTGCCTTGAATGATGTGGTTTGGGTTATTGGAGTTAGCCCAGTACTAATAAGATAAAAGCTTTTGTTGTCCCTTCTGTGGTTCTTCGTGGGATTTATGACTGCATATTTCTAGTGAGTGTCAGAAATTCTAATAGCTGCTTGGAAATCTATAGCTCAAAGGAGGCCTGATTTTTGATGTTTTCTCTGATGACATAAGTAACTCAAAAAGCATTGCTGAAATTGATAGAATCTTTAGGAAGAACAACCCCCCCTCCCCCCGAACTTCTCAACTTTTCACTTTTAATTACGCAGTGAGGGTGTTTATGCTCAGTGATCACAGAATGCTGGCCGGGCCGGGGACATGGCAAATAAGTGGAAAGAATGAATGAAATCCAATATCTAGAATCCTGAAAAGCAAATGGCTTTGCAGATCCCATTTACAGTGCCTTTCCCCATTTCTTCTTAAGGGTTCAGTGCCCCTGATGAACCTTCCTTGTTGGATGTGACTGTGAGAGGAGAAGGTAAGTTAATTAAGTATGACTCTATTGGCTTTACTTGGGATGTTCTCCTGTTGCGTGCAGACCTGAAAATAGTCTTAGGCGGTGATGGTGAACCTATGGCACGCGTGCCATAGATGACACGCAGAGCCATATCGGTGGGCGCACGAGTGTTGCCCTAGCTCAGCTCCGGCATGCATGTGCGTGCCGGCCAGCTGATTTTTGGGCCTTCTGGGCCCACCGGAAGTCAGCAAATGGGCCATTTCTGGCCTCCGGAGGGGATAGGGGATATCCGGGGGGCATAGGGAAGGCTGTTTTTGCCCTCCCCAGGCTCCAAGAAAGCCTCTGGAGCCTGGGAAGGGCGAAAAACGGGCCTACCGTGCCATCGCATGCCAAAAGTGGGGGGAGCGCAGGGGTTTCGCGTGCACATGCAGGGGGGGTGGGGCACACTGAATTATGGGTGTGGGCATGCATGGGTGCGACACCCCCGCACTCCCCCCGCTTTTGGCACACGACAGCAAAAAGGTTAGCCATCACTGTCTTAGAACATTCTGTTTTTTTTATGATAGAATAGCCTTGAAAATGCAGTTTCTCTCTATTGATTTTCTGTACTTTGGTATCTTTAAACACATTTTGTTACATCATTTTTGCATGGTAATGTAATAACATTCATACCTATGCTTCATTACTGTATTTTACATAAATATACTTTTTTGCCCAGTCAAATAGTTGTTCAGAGGGAAGGCTGTTGTTGTAGCTCATCATACACATACAAACACATACACACACACACACACGCACGCACAGCAATCTTTTTCACTCTGGGGATGGTGAAGTTGCCGTTTTTTAAATAATATTTTTTTCATGCTGGAGTTATGATTCCCAGGGGTTTTAAGAATAGTTTTGCCTGGCAGAGGCTTAGTAAGTAAACATTCAGACAGCTATTTTAGTCATTTTTAAAATATTTATTTAAATATTCTGCTGCTGTTGTTTTTATTTAATGACATCATATTCAGCTAAAGAGATTAGCTATTTAATCACAACTCTCAGAATCATATCCAGACCATGTGACTAAAAATTTGCCTGCAACAGTTTACTAAGCTTGAAGGCAAGGAAGGATGTTTATTATGGATTAGTGAAATGGTCCAAGTGTGCTAAATTTAATGTCCCCCTTTGTTTTGATTAAGGGCTGGTAAGAGAGTGCAGATGTATAAGGTAGTTTAGTGGATGTTTAAAGGACATTCAAGTTTGTAGTGACAAGATATCATCCTTTCTTTTTAAAGAAGCCCCTGTGGTGAATCCTCACCTTCCAACAAAAATTACACCTTGGACACAAATCCAGTCTCACCACAGTCCTTCATCGCAGCTTTCCCCTCTTGGCTTTCTAGAAGATTCAACTCATTATCCAGCTGCTGAAGTGGAGTCTTCTCCCATCCAGAATAGCCCTTGGAAAGAAACTAGTTTGGACAAGCCCTATGAGAAGCCCAAGAAGTCGATGGGGTCCAACAGCACGCTGAGGTTAAACTTCTTCACTAGATGTTTCTACTGTGCTTTTCTCTTTGTTAAGTTGTCTCCATTTGACTTCAAAGAGCTGAGGTGAATTCGTGCAAATCATAATTTATAGAAAAGCAATACAATTACTTGCAAAGTGTACTTGCAACTGTTGAAGACAGGCAGGTTGAATTAAACTTTCTGGTTCAAATCTCAATTTATTCATTGATTCTTAACATTAACCTTCTTTCCCCACTATATTAAAATTGCACTAATCTACCTTGTTGCATCCTTTATAAGAAAAAGATAAGAAAAGTGTCATCAGAATATTTTGTATCCTGGGTGTATCATTCATAATATTTTACCATGACTAATAATCACTGATAACAGTGATAGACATCAAATGTTTAATGATGACTATTTTTTGCAAGTATCACTTACTTGTGATACTTGCAAACAGATGAAATTATGAATTAGCATAGTAAATTGGTAGTTAGATTATTTTGATTTGCAATAGGAAATGGATTTATGGAAAGTTGTGGTTCATTTTAACAGTCTGATTTTAGTATAGTGATTTAAAAAAAAGAACCAATTCATATTTTGTGGAGATGCCATATTAAGAGCATTTCCTGAAACTCTTTTTCCCTGCTCCTGCAGTTCAGGTAGATGGAAAATCGGAGACATCATCTACAGGATTTACTGGTTGTATCCTGTCTTTTTAGTGTCCATCTTTAATTACAAGACAAATTCATTACAAAAATCCATTACAAGACAAAATATTAGGGAAGTTAATGGCCGGATAATGGCAATTTAAAATTATAATTTTGAATAAGACAATTAAAAGATGCCAGCATGATTTGGCATATTGCAGGGAAGAGATTGTTCCACAAGATAGGTGCCACCATGGATACTGCCCTCTTCAATGTCAATTTCAGACAGCAAATTCCTGTCTTCCCTCAAAATTGTAGATGCCTGAAAAGGTAATGCATTTGAAACCTTATTTTGGGTAATCTGGTCCCAACGAACTTGGAGCTATCTATACTCATACTAGCACCTTGAATCTAGCTGGATGGTGGACTAGCAGCACTGGTGTAATATGTATGGAAATCCAGTGAGTATTCTGTTCTGGCCTGGTACTGATGGAAGCACCTCGTCTCTGCCCAAAGGCAACCCCATGTATATAAGTAGTCTTTGATTTATGACGATATTTGGGATCAAAATGCTCTTTGAAGAGCATTGACCCAGACTATCAGAGTTAGCTAAACCTGAACAGTTGTTTTATTGACATCCTTGAGTCTTCAGTCTTTTCTTTTGCTTCTATTCTGTTTCAGAAATAATGGGAAAGAACTACAGTACCTTTATGGGCTGTAACCAGTGGCCCTTAGTTTGCTTGTAGAAAAATAATGATAACTGGAAAGTAGACAGAAAAACCATTTCTTACTTTTTATCTCATTGTGTTCTGTTATAGCACAGCAAGCATAATGTCCCCACCGGCACCCAGCCCTTCCATTCACAGGGCAGTTGAGACACATCTGTGTCACTTAGATCCTCCTAGGAAGCTGGAAGTAAGAAGACAGGCTGGTTCCAGTGCTCCTCCAACCCCAGAATTCCCGGGAAGGAGAGGACAGTCTCAGCTGATAAGGTACTATATTACAAAGCTTTAGCTACAGTATATTGAAGTATTCCTATGGTTTAACATGCTTCAAACATGGAGTTTAAACTTGCTTGTGATAAACACATCCATCATCTGACAAAAATTAAAATATAAAATATAAAAATAATAATTACAAATAAATAAACTCAAAGGGAAGACTCAATCGACCACTAGGTCTTTTTCTGCTGTCAGATTTCTATGATTACCTTGCCTAATCCAACAGTGGATTTTGACAACAAGCAGACACTTTAAAAGTATATTGTAGCAAGAATAAATTAAGTTCTTGCAGACCTTTATGTATGTCCCAAAATACAGAGCCTTGAGAATCGTAGCTTTCATTTTAAAAAAAGTTTCTAGTCTTTAATGCATCTGAAGGTAGCTTTGCATGAGAAAATAGTGTTTAGCGAATACCGTCAGCTAGAAGGAGGAGGCCAACAGAATAAATATTATAAGCAAAATAAATAATAAAATGAACAAATAGATGGACATTGGAGGGGATTTAAAATTGCAAAATTTTGATTGGAATGGAGAGAACTATACATGGCATATTGTCCTGAAATGAGAGATGTGAAAGAAAGGTGAAACTTTGAATATAAATATGTTTCTACTTGACCCTATTCATAGTTCCATATTTATTTATTTATTTATTTATTTATTTATTTATTTATTTATTTATTTATTTATTTATTTATTTATTTATTTATTGTCATATTGTCATATTTATATGCTGCCCTTCTCCCGAGGGACTCGGGGTGGCTCACATCATAAAACAACCCAACAATAAATAGAATTAAAATGTTAAAATCCGATTTAAAAACCCCAAATGCCCCAAATTAAAATGCACGGCAGATCAGGGAATTTGCTGAAAGAGCCATGTCTTTAGGTCAGCACGGAAGGTGCGGAGGTCAGGGGTCGTCCGGAGCCCAGTGTATATAAAATAAAAAAGTAAGTTATCCACTAAAAAAGTCAGAAATATACCCTTAAACATTTCCTTAAAACAGGTGTATCCAGTCATGGCAACTTTAAAACCTGTGGACTTCAAGTCCCACAACTTCTGGCGGGGGAATTCTGGGAGATGCAGTCCATGAGTCTTAAAGTTGCCACGTTTGGGCACCCATGGTTTAAATGGACATTTATGGCTTAGGCATGAGATGAGATAGGAAAGGCCAGTCATAAGTAGAATGAATAGCAGACAGAATTAAATGTATGGAAGTTCTGAACTCCATGTGTCATGAATGTTTGTATTAAGCTACTCAAGGTTTTGAGAAGATAGTGTCATGTTCCCACTTTTTCCCAGAATCAAACAATTGCTCCTGACATTTGCAGCCTTAACTAGTTTATTCTGGCCCCACAGGGTATGTTCCACTCGGGAAAGTTTGGAATCCCGTGGAAGAAGTGCACTACCCAGGCGACGCCCCACCTACTATACCGTGACTGTCCCTGAGTTCTGTTTCTCTGCATCAAACACCAACCCTGCTCCGAAAGCCAATTTTCACTCTGCTTCAGAAGATAGCAGTTCAGATGTCTCCAGCATCTCTTACACAACATCTGCCGGCAGCAGCAGCCCAGACATTTCCTTTATGAAGCCGGCATCTATAGTGTCCAAGGAGGAGCCAACGCAGCTGTTCCATAGCCAGGTCTGCAAGGGACAAGAAGCAGAATACCACCGTCTGTGTCCTCAGAACCTGCGTTCAGGGCCAGGCTTTTTTCCTGCCACAGAACATGTGCCCAGTAGCCACCTGACTGCTGGGAGAGAGCTCTGCCGTGGTCGGCCATCTTTTCTCTCTGGCAACTCAGCTCACTTTGCCTACAAGGAAGAAACGGTGCCAGTTAAATTCCACAGGTCAGTTGTATCCCACAGCAGGGTAGTTCGTACGCCATCCCTGAAGGACTTTGTTCCAGTGGGTCCACGGGTTCTCTCCAAGGCGGCAGTGACAGAAGAGTTAAAATCCTGGCACGAACGAACCCGGCTGCGCAACGCGCGTCCACATTCGCTGGATAGGCAAGGAACTTTCCGTGTGCGCAGTATGCCAGGCAGAGAATTGCATTCTCCGTGTTCCTTGGGGCATACAATTCAGGTAAGAATAAAGAGCAGCTCTCTAGGGAGAGGGGAACCAGCATCTTCTTAATTCTCTCTGCTTTGCCCCAACCTGGCAGCTTTCCTACAGCAAGGACGGTAAACAAAGTAATGGGTTAAGTTAGCCAGTGTTGTTGAACTTTTAAAAATCCACAGAGCCAAGTTAGTGTGGGTTCTCCATTCCTGGCTTATACCATCTGGATACACAAGAAAAAACAACTAAACTTAAGTAAATGGAAAAAATGGTGGAGGAGTGCTTTCTACTGAATTTGATGAGTGCCAACAAAAATGGAGAACAACCCATGATGCTACCTACCACCAATGCATATTCCTTTTGGATATAAATATGCAAGCCAGGAAATTATCAAGGAAAAAAAATTGCTTTTTATTCCTTTTGGAAATCTTCTCCAACTGCCTCCCCAAATTTGGAATACATGAGAAAAAGAGCTTACGAAAATGTCCAATTATTTTTGTTTTAAATGATATGTGAAATTTATAAAATAATCAAAATCAAGAGTCAAAAGAAGTAAATCACTATAATCACCACCAACAGTGAGGATATTACTTTAGGTTCATTTTTGTTTGTGTAAACCATACTTTTTAACTACATAACAAAGCATACTTTTATAAGCAAGCTAATTTATTTATGTAGAATAGGCTTTATGATATGACAGCTTCATATTTGTAAAATCTGTTAGAATCTGCATATATTTCTATCTACTCTCTTCCCTTTTCTGTTTTTCTCTCCATTCACGATATTCAGGTTATTTTAGCATTAATTTTATATGTGCTACCTGACACTATAATCACTATGTAGCAATTTTTTTAAAAAAATTATAGATTAAGAAATCAAATAAAAAAAAGAAGGTAAATAAAAAAGAAGAGCAAAGAGCAAAGTCTGCCAACAACTCAAAAACATACACAAGCACACCACAAAGGGCTTCATCCACCTTAGCCCAGGGCCTGAGAAAACAGCCAGTTCTTTAATATTAGAGCTGTGCCTTCTAATATTGTGCTTCAGAGTTGTTGATGTTCTGTGAGTTTGGTTGTTTTCTTGCAGATGTGTCATTAGCAGACAAGATAAACATCATCAACACAGATGATGTTATTTAGTTGACTAATGAAATGTTTGCAAGACAACAACCAAGCTCACAGAACGTATATGCAAGGACCACGCAGTTCAACCCTGAGCTACAAATATCAGTATTGTGCTTGTGATACCACCTTTCCTAAAACAATATTTTAAAATGTCCTTTTCCAAGTAAGAGATATATACAGATATACAGGAGGAGGAGTTGATGTTCAGGACACTTACGGGTCATCAATGTCAATGGGGTTACTTAAGCCTATGACAAAGACTGAAATGATCAGATGATAATCACTAAATTTTGCCCACTGTACTTTTACTGAACTCATCCCTGATTTGATAAATCATATCTATTGTTCAGTTTAAGTTTATCTGAAACTGGTGGGAAATGGTTAAATTGCACATAGGCTCCTTTGTTTTGAGCAGCCTTTCTGAACCTAGTGTCCTCTGGAGACTTGGTCTTCCACTCCCACAATTCCATGCTAATTCATCTGAAGGGCATCTGATGAAAAAGCTGCTTTTGAGGGTTATGGCAAAAGCCTTGCCAGATAAGCTTAATTTGGTTGATCTCAAATGGCCACACAAAATCAGACCTGGTTATTAGTCAGGTTCCAGATCACCAAGCAATGCAGGGCTGTAAACTAGAATGAAAAGTTGAAAAAGTTGTCCTGAAAGAAGGCAGGGGCAAATTTTGTGTGATTGACAAAAATGATCCCAATTTCTGACCATTGCCATGTAGTCACCAGTTGTCAAGTTGGACTTGAGGGAGTATCTCTTATCTTTGCCATGGCAGAGGATTCTGGGAATGCTTTCACTACCTACTTTCAGAAAAGTAGTCATTGAAAGGAATCTGTGCGGTATGGATCATTTTTTGTTTGTTCTATATTTTTTTCCCCCTTCAGATGTGTGAATGTTTCATAAGGAGTAAAACTTTCATCTCCTTGGACATCTCCCTTGCCTGCAGCGCAGGCCCACACCATGCAAGTGTGAGCTTGCCCTTGGTTTCCTCCTCTCATAATCCCTAATGCTTACCTTCCACTCCTTTGAAACAGAGCTGCAAAATTGTTATCCTAGGAAGTGGTTGCATGAGCTAGAAAGGCAGGTTCTTGAACAGCTCATTGCATTTTTTTCTAATCTGTTTTAAGTAGAACGCTGAAGCCATGCAGTAATGTCATGGGAGAGTAACCCTTCACAATGCTCTACCACCAGTCCTGAAAGTCCACTATTAAAATCATGTACTTAACTGGATGGGTTGGTTTGTGAGCTTTGGAGTTAAGAATTCTAGGCACAAACTTAGAATCCAACTGCATGAAATCTGCTTCATGTTTATCAGCCTGAGAAATACTGCTTACACAGTGTGAGCATCACATTAAATGGGCTTATATTACATATGCTAGTCTTTAAAATTCTCCCAGTGCTTCTTGAATTTGCCACAACAGGCTAATGTAGCTGACATTCGCCTGATATTCGGGCCATTGACTGTGAATGAATAGAAACCTGATGGGTTTCACTTCAGTTGTGAAGTATTTTAGATAATAACAGATTAGCAGAGACATTTCCAATTCTTGATGTTTCCTGAGCTCTCATATCCATAGTTGTTTGACTGCACAGCACTGCAAGTAGAATGGGAAATTCTAAAACATAAATTAGTGATCTGTAAGACCCATGCAGCCAGCTAGAGTAGCTACTCTATTGCCATGTTCCTGAATTTTCTCCTAAGAGGTGCTACTGATTTTAGCAGTGGAGTACATAGGAATGGTCCATCTGTTATGCCATCTTCTCTAAATTAGTCTTGATGTTAACATGCAGGCTGTTGGGCACACAGTTTAAGGCAGAAGGTAATGTAATTATCTCCATTTGTCACATACTTTCCCCCTCTTTTAATAAATTAATTTCTTAATAGAAACAGATGGTTAGCTTCCTTAGATAGTGAATTATAACGTCTATCCCACTGAATTCTATAGCTTCATGTTATGGTGATTTTATTATGGTTTTATCTTAATATTTTATCTCCTATATTGTAGTGTGTGTGTTTGTGTGCGTGTGTACACACACACACACACACACACACAGAGATGCTTTATTTAAACTAAATTTGTATATCGGTGATTGCATGTTCTCTGCAGATAAAGTAAAGGTAAAGGTTCCCCTTGCACATATGTGCTAGTCGTTCCTGACTCTCTGCAGATGCCTTACGCTAAATAAAAATAAAATAGATGAATTGTAGTGGTAATAGAGTAAATAGGTAATGGGAAGCCCTGCTAAAAATAACAGTTTTATTAAAGGTTTTCTTTTGAACTTTCAGGTACCTCGTATCCATATCCTCAAACGCTCTCCTGAAGGAGCCCCTGTGCAGGTCTACGTCCCGGAAAATGGAGAAATCATTACTCAGGTTTAGACCCTGGAAGCATGAGCAGGATGATTACCTCTTAGGCCCTTGTCTGGGAGGGGAAGAAGAGGCCTTAATTCAAGTCTTGACACGTTCTTGCACCTTGTGCTCCTTCTATTTGGAAGAGAAACTTTGGGACTTGTTCTGCAAGTTACGTGAGACCGTGTTCCTATGATGAATTGAAACAGTGTACTGATGACAACAGAATTTATGTTTCTTGTATTATGTGAAATATAAATCAAAGTAATTAGGGTTTGTCTGCCTATTTATTCCCTTAGGTCTGTGCTGGAAACAACTTTAGAGTGTCTATAGATTATGGAAATGAAATTAGTGTAGGATTTTTGTAGTCAGAGCTATTTCTGACTACAACTTACTTTCTGGTGGAAATAGAATGTATGTGTACCTGCCCAGGTTCCTTCCCAATTACTGGATTTGCTTTCTTTGTTCCGAAAGAAAGCTACCCAATGCAGCCAATGGTACTTCATGCTCTGTTCTGTTATTCTGCCTTTCTTTAGACTAATGTAATTCACAAATCTGTGGACCTGTGTATGAATCCTTATTTTCAGTTTTAATGGAATTTTGTATTAAAAAGAGGTCCATTTTGATGGATGAACTAAAACTTATCGCTCAACTTTTGTATGCAATCCTCATTAAATTATGGAACCGGGGTTGCCTATATAGAACAAATTGCATGTCACATAGCTGATAATCATCTAGCACTGAGCCAGACAACCAGCTTTAATTTTATTGCAGAAGAGATTAATGACTGGTTTATCGGCTGTAGGAAAACAAGTCGCTATTTACTGACCTCTTTTGCAAGAAACAAGATGGTTTACATAAAGACATACGCAGAGCCAGCCAGAAACTAGTCTCATAGGTTCATACGGTAATTCAACAATAAACTCAGCAATCTTAGAGTTGAGCAACGAATGTGTGGAGTAGCTAACCTGTGGCGATCTGTGCCTAATTGGAAACACTTGTTGGGCTGTTTTGTTCCAAAGATGGACTAAAACATGGTTCCTCTGGGTAGATGTTGGTCAGGGAGGGGAGAAGCAGGAAAAAGCCAAGTTTGAAGGCATGTGCAAACTTGTGACAGTGACAATGTAAGAGGACAGAGAAGGCACTGGAAAGATCAGAATCAGGTGGGCCAGTGCCACATTGGAACTTCGTGATGGTAGCTGAGCGAAGGCAAGAGAAGAAGAGGGCAAAGTATCCCACTGTATAAAAATTACTCCACAATCCCTCTGAATGCTGTTTTAGCAGAAACTTTAGCCAATGGAAATGTGGGTTTTGTTCCTACCAAGCCGCAACCAATCCAAAACACTTGGATTGAACATTTTCCCTCCTGCAGTATTTTCTGTATAACCTTACAGCAAAGTTTAGCCTAAAAGGTAGAAATAATATTCAATCCTTCTCAAGGGTATATACTACAGTTCTAAGTTTTGGTAAATTATTAGTACTGCCAACTATTTTCCGGTTTTTCTATGCCTTTTGGCTTCATTAAAAGTAGAAATCAAGCTAAGGAAATGTTCAACCTATTTACATTATTTTAAAAAATTGTCGGCAATGTTCTGATGACATGTCATTAAGATATGAAGGGGAAAGAGAACCAGAAGACAGCCTTTTGCTAGTAATTGTAATTTTATATAAGTATTAGAATTCAGCTTCTTCAAATGACATTTTTCTTACCTCAATTACTCTGTATGTCAGAATTCAAACTTGTCCATTTTTCAAACTTTTTTTTTTCTTCCACAAAGTGAAAACTAATACCTATGGAAAAAATCTATTTCACTTCTACTTTATATTAAAAATTGCATTGAGTTTGATTCAGCCCAACCTAGAATCTATATTGCCCAGACCTCTGAAAAGAAGTCTTTGTGAACACTGAATGATTTACAAAAGGCAATTTGTATAACAACAGTGGTGTCAGGTTACACACGAAAAGAAAAAGAAAGGAACACAGTCAAACACGAACCTGGTTTGTTACTGCCTGCTTTACTTCTCTTCTGGCACGCACTGACAATCGCAAAAGGAAAATCTTTTTAGGGCTACTCGCCCATGCTCCCTACCACCTTTTAAACTATAAGCACCAACCAACCAATCACACGCACAGCTCCCTCCCACATGACCCAGAAATGAGAAGGCACGCTGGAGCTGACAAGTGGTTTTGAGCGTCATGGGGCTGCTTCATTCCTAATCACTAGAAATGTTTTTGTATCATTCATCTCACTTTTCACACTTCTGGTTTTGTGCACTCAAGGAATAGTTTAATAGTCTAGAAAACATTAAAAGAGTAATAAGCCTGCTACCTTAGAATAAGTGTAAACTTTCTGTTGTATTCTTCATTTGAAAATTGGAGGAGGGGATAATTTTGCCTGAACACATAGATCCGTGATGGCGAACATATGGCACGCGTGCCACAGGTGGCACGTGGAGCCATATCTGTGGGCATGTGAGCATTGCCCTAGCTCAGCTCCAGCATGAATGAATGCGCTGGCCAGCTGATTTTCAGGCCTTCCAGGCCTACCAGAAGTCAGGAAACGGGCTGTTTCTGGCCTCCGGAGGGCCTCCAGGGGGGTGGGAAAAGCCATTTTTGCCCTCCCCAGGCTCCAAGAAAGCCTCTGGAGCCTGGGGAGGATGAAAAACAGGCCTACCAGATCTACTGGAAACCTTTTTGACATTGCGTGTCAAAAGCGGGGGGAGTGCAGGGGTGTCGCATGCGCGGGGAAGCATTAAATTATGGGTGTGGGCACATGGGTGCGTGACCGCCCCCACTCCCCCCACTTTTGGCACACGATGGCGAAAAGGTTAGCCATCATTGACATAGATGTTAGAACGCGATAAGCGTTTGGGAAAGAGAAATGTCTTTTTAAAGTTAATTTTTCTCCCTTCAAGGCCATTCCCTATGCAGAAAACTTTCTATGCAAGGAACGAATGGTAAGGGATACTGGAGGACTGTGAGCTACTTTATCAGATTAGGCCTCTGAGACTGAAGTTCTCCATGTCTGCTCAGGGCTATTTCCAAGTTCTTCGCTATTTTTAATCCTTGCATTTGTTCTGTAATAGCTCAGGGATCCAACTTCTCAAACCCGCAAGCTTCCGATTTAATTTTTTTTAAAAAAACTTTGCATTAGACTTTTAATGTAAAAACCAGACTTGGGATTTCAGTTGAATAAATTTATTACCAGGAGGAACAAAAACATTCATTGGAAAACCATGTACATCAGAAACTTTAAATAACTTACATTATTTACACAGAGGTATAAAATATTACATACATTGTATCCTTACATGCACACACGCACACACAGACACACACACATTCACACTTAATACCATTTTGCCAGATGACACAGCCCTCACAGAAGCCCCAGACAAGCACCAGTGTTTTCTATGGGTAAAAAACCCGACCTTTCAGGATAAGGAAAGGCACCTGTTGTTTGAAACAAAATTTCAACCTGGTCACATCCAGGTAATGCTGGGACTGCAACTAAAACAATCGTCCCAACCCTAGACTGAGGTGGCTGGTGTACATTAGTACACAATCAGTAGGCTTCTTAAACTGAGAGTTTAGCCTTAGGGACAGCATGATAACATGTTCTAAAACATCCTTGCAGAGCTGCAAAACCATTATTAGTCTCATTAGTCTTATTACGGTAACCTGTTGTTCAGTTTTTGAAAATTATGAGAGAGATGAAATGTCCATTGTTGCTTATTTTGTATCCTCTCAATTATGTGCTTCAAGTACAATCAACAGTAGGGTAAATTATACTTATTAAACCCAATAAATCAGCTTAATTCCCCTTCTACTACATCCATGGGATCAGAAGTATTAAAAGAGGCAAGGTTCACCCTCCCCTCCCCAAAAAATGGAGAATAACCCGGTGCCAAAGGATAAGAAAGAAAGAGCCACCCAGAACTCTATGGCAAATATGGGCAGTAATTTAAGAAGGAATGTGTGGCTTCCACTAACTTTTCTTGAATCTGAACTGGCTAAGTGAGGAAAGATGGAAGCTGAACTTCTGGAGGACCACAAATCACACAATCCTTTATTTAACCTATAAAAAGTATCCCCTGGCAGATAGATTTACACAAATACTGAATATTAACTTTTGTATGCTTCATATTCTTCGTTCTAAACAAATAACATAAGTCAATGGAGAATGCTGAGCTAATTCACAATCTATTCAAAGATTTCTGCAGGCAAAAACATTCAAAGGGGATCACAAACTTCAGTAAATAGCAAAAAAAACCCAAAAAACAATAAAAAAAACAATTTGGGTTCCATGTGCAGAAATAAAGATTGTGCTGATTTTCTGGAAGATTATCTTCTTCCAATCTTGGAATCGTATGACCCACCTCCCCACTCAGTTTAGAGTGCTGAGTTAAAATAAGGCTGCAAAAAACACCAAGATGCAGTAAACACAGTGCAGCCTTAATATGTAAAAGCTCCCTCTGAGATTACACAGAGGCCAGCTTCCTTTCATCATACTCTCCTCTTGAGCTTAGAAATTGGGACCAGTGAAACTGTGTGTTTCCCAGATCAATTCAAGTTCTATTAACAACAACAAAAAAAAAAAAACACAACAAAATGAGAAAACACCTTGAACCATGAGGTAGGTTAACTCAAAACAAGCTCTCACCCTCTTAAAATCGCAGTCACACACCTCTCTTTGCTACCCCCCCTCCCCTTACCCCCAATTGCACAAGACAAAACACAGAATCATTTGAACACCTATTTAGAATTACAATGCAACTTTCCACTTGGATGGAAGAATCAGCAGCTTAAGTGTAGAGAAAGGGATTTTCATAACACAAATGAATGGACAGAATTCCAACCTAATACGGAGGCAGTAGAGCAAAGACTCCTACAAACTAAAAGCAGAGCTGTAGAAAGATCCAAAGCATCCAGAAAGCAAATTGCTTTAACCTGCTGGTCCATATTTCCCTACTAGCGAATGGCTTTCCCAAGTCTGCTGCTGAGTGATCAGTTTAAATCCTCGGTCCTCTGATGGAAGAGTACAACACAAGTTAAAAGTTTTAAGGATGAATCCTATAACAATGTGAAGAGTGCTTGATCAATCCTTCAGAGAGGCTTGGACAGCCCTGCTACATTGCACACAGATGAAAGCTTCTACGCAGTGATGGATCTTCGAGGGCTTAAGCCAATGTTTGCTGCTAAAAATCAAGTGCAGTGAACAATATCCTGTGAAAAATTCAAGTTTCTAAACACAGAGCATCAACTTTTATCAGTTTGCTCCTTATTGTGACATGGAAATGTGAATGTTTGAAAAAGATGTAAACAACAACAACCAAAAAGATGCTGGGGGTGAGATTAAGAGCGGCAGGCTCATTATCTCCCCAGTAATACAGGAATGCATTGCAACACCCTTGTGCTTAGCATTTCAAATCTTCCTTACCCTGTTTGAAAGCTGGAAGGGAAGGTTCCACATTTTTTCTGTTCCCAGACAAAGGAGGAGGAAAAATGTCCTTTTTCCAGTGATAGGGGACAGTTGATTTCTGCAGTCGCTGCCATTTTGTTACCGAAATATAATAATTTGAGAATGGGAAGAGAAAGTGGCATGTCCAGGTTACTTCTTTGCTGGAATTGCCAAATGATGGCATGAAGGAGAATCCCAAATGTATTTAATCAGTTTAGGTCTCTCTTTCTTGTTGCTTATCTAACATTTAGAAAAAAAAACATCCAGCTTTATAACTGGTATTCAGGAAACAACAACCCTTCTGAAGTTCTCAAAGTTCATCAAATCAGTTACTAAATATATCGCTCTGTATCATACAATTGTTAGTTGTCTTTTTTCTTTTAATACTGTCATTCCAGGAATCTGGGAAAATCAACTTCAAGAGTATTTGGCAAATGAAATAGAAAACCTCTGGCCAATTCTGAATCTATACTGACCACTGAGAATCACTACATTATGTGCTCAAATTAAAGTGGCTCATTTTCTTGCATTCTCCTCCAATCCTTCCCCCTTTCAAAAAGAAAACAAATAGCAATTCACAGATAAACGTAAGAAATAAAAGTCAGTACTTCATAAATCCTCTTGAAAGACCAACTAGAACAAGGAATACCCCCTAAAACAGGGGTCTCCAACCTTGGCAATGTTAAGCCTGGCGGACAGTTGTCAAGGTTGGAGACCCCTGCCCTAAAACAAAACCATCAACTGGTAACCCTTGATTTTCTCTCTTAATTATTTTCACTGTAACGTCTTATGGGCATAATCAGGATATAGGCAGTTCCTGGAGAACTGGAAACCATGGGAAAGCCTCGTTTAATTATACAAGGATGAAAAATCTAATTCTGATTTATAAAATATTTTGACTCCTTTTTTTCAAAACACCCTATTTTGTAGACTTGTCAGATGGATTCTGGCTGAAAGAACCTCGGCACCTAATTTTGTCTTCTTTTTTGGCTCTGTTTTACCATGGCTGCCACCATAGACATCTGACAGAGAAGGAGACTTGAACATGTAAACGGAAAAGGAGACTTCCTTTGCCCTCTCCAACCCATGTACTTGTCAGAAAACCAGGCACCCATCTCATCCTGAAGCCCTGGGTGTGAGAGATTAAATGCTACTTCCTAGCCAAGCTCCATCTTAGTCTTCTTAAGATCATAGCTGTTTTTTCTCAACTTCTAGTTTGTGCTGTTCAGTAGCTTCCTCGCACTCCAGAGCTTCACTGTGCAGTCACTGGGAATAAAGGTAAAAGGATAAGAATGTGAGGAATATCAGTAAAAAAACAAAGCTTGTACATTTGAAACCAAAGCATTACATGAAGTGAGAAACAGAAAAAAACTAAAAGCCAAATTATCTATTACATTAAATGTACTTTAAAATGGTATACTTTAAAATGGCATACCAGCACATTTTCATTTTCAAGGAAAAGAACTACAGGGGTCCCTGATCTGAGTCCTTTGGTGCTTTCCTGATATAAGCCATCATTCTGCTTATCTGCAATACTTTCTATTTCTCCCTGAAGATGCCATTTTATTGCAAATTGCAACTCAGGGAATAAATCAGATTTGGCAGATCTGGAGGTAATTTAACCTCGCCCCCCATATAACTGCTTTTCCTTCAACATAAAATTGACTAATTTAAGCATAGTTTTATAAAGCAGGTTCACTAAAACACATTTTACATTAGTTTGGATACTATTATTTTAAACTGCCTATAGAGAAGTTTTAGGTCTCTCCCATCTTTCACCTATCTGTGACACCCAAAGGCCTAGAAACTACTCTTGAGCTCATTATTCTATTCTGATACATGTAGAGGGGAGGCCCAGAGATCTTAATTTTTAAACTAGATTTCTATTCCATATTTCCTCTGGGAAATCCAGATGGCTTACTGATGGCTTTCCATTCATTTTATCCTCTTAGCAACAGCTTGGGCTGAGAGAGAGAGAGAGTGACCCAAAGTCACTCAGAGAACTTACAAACCTGAGGGTGGTTTGAATCTATATCTCCTCATCTGTAGTCCAACATTTTCATTACTATATCACACTGACTGGTTCTCATACTGCAAAAACCAGGCAGTGAATTGGAAGTACCTTACTGGAACCCAATTGTCCCTCAACACACTGACCCTGAACTGATTTTACTAGGAGCAACTTTAAACTTATTTCAGTATAACAGGTTTCCAAGTAAAGCACAGACCACTTGACATTGGAACCAAATTGGCAAAGTTAGGGAAGAATAGGAGGTGCATTTAGGATGCCCATTTAGGAGGTAAAATAGGGAATGAATTCTCTCTTAGAAGACACCTTCACTTACTGTCCCTTCAAAGGAAAGAAAAGCAAGTAAGCATTGCATACCGTCAAGAAGCAGCTGAAATCAGCTCCCAGAGAGAGGGACAGGGAAGACAAAGAGAGGCAGGGAGGGAGAACACAGCAAGAAAAAGTAAGCAGGAGAGTAGAGAAGAAGGAGGAAGATCAAGGCAGACTGGTGGCACGGCCCTTGATGGCAAGGACGCGTCGTGGAAGGCAGGGGGTGAGCCCAGGCACGTAATTCCATAACTTTACCCGACAGTCACTGTGGCATAGAGAAAGAGAAACAGAAAGAGAAGGAGAAGAAGAAGAGAAAAAGGAAAACAGAAAAGGAAAAAAAGAAACATGGTCGGAAAAGTGGAGATCAGAGATTGCCTTAGGGAAGAAAGTGAATGATGTATTCTTAGTTGTTCCCACCCGTTCCCTCCCCCCCCCAGGAGATGCACTTCTGCCAAGCATTGAGCGCTTGCTTGTTTTCCAACCCCAGCTTTGCCAGAAGAATCATGTCTTATAATGGCAGGCTACCAAGAATCCCCACTGCTATGCTCCTGGTTTCTGAATATATAGAAAAAACATTTAAAACTGCCTTAATCAAGTATGCATTGTCTGATTCAGTAAGCTATTCAGATAACAATACTACATTCTTTCAGGATTTCTTTTTGGGATCATTGAAGGTGGCTATTCACTCATAATGGCATTATATGAAGAAGCTATAAACAAAACAACTCTCATAAAAAATTCTTCTTTGGCTTAAAGATGAACAGTCAATGGCTGCAGCACTATAGAAAGTGGCACTTGATGAACAGTCAGTCACTCACCCGTGGCTCCTTTGGCTCCCTCCCTCAGTCTTTGGGCTCTAATGAAGCAATATTATCTTGAACACATCAATTATACATCATGGGATCAAGGCGGCACAGCCTTTTGGAACCCCTCCCTGGATATAATAGGATTCTACTTAAACACTCACCTGGAAGCTGTGAAAATGTGCTTTGAATTTGTGCAGATGGCATTGATAGGACTATCATGCCCCTTGATGTCCCCAACAGGTGTGAAGTTGTCAACATTCCAGACCTTCACTGTCCCACCACGGCAGGCACTCAGCAGCATCGGCCGGCTGGGCACAAAGGCCAAAGCACAAACCCAATCTTTATGTGCAGGGATTTGCTGGAAACAGGAATACAGTAAATCAGAAAGGGCTCAAGTCTTGTCCTAATAGCTAATTAAAGGAAGGAAATTATTGGATTAAATAACTCAGTTGACTACATTGAACTAAGAGGTATTTGTTTCCCTTTTCATAATTCTTGAAACTTTTCAAGATTTTCGAGATCAGTGATACAGAAAAGATGTGCTAAGGCTATAGAGGCAAAAATTATACCCTGAAAATGCACTAACTATTAATGTACTAATGCTATGGAACAGATGACAGTGGGATGAATCAAATGGTCCCTGAAATAGTATAGCATCCTTTAGTAGAAAGGAATATTTTCTCTATTATAATTACATAAGCATTCTTCAAATATGTTTTGGAAACCTGGGTAACCCTACAACTGACCCTACCGCACAACTGTATGTGGAGGGAAGAAGTGTGTCAGAAAGTGCCACTAGACATAAGGTAGTTCATTCCTACAATGTAACATTAGTACAAATCAGATTCCACTAATACACTTAGCACAGAGGGACACTTTGCCATGTTATCTTTAACATTAGCCTAAACATCTGATTTCTCTCACTGCCTTTCCAAGCTTAATTCTCCTCCTCTTTTATTCCCCAATGATTCATAGCTTAGTATTTTGATACCTGAATGAGTTCTTGTTGATCCAAGTCCCATTTCTTGATCCCATTGTCACGGGAACCACTGAAGAGTATGTCTCCCTGAATAGCTAGGCACTCAATCCCATCATAATGTGGAGGCTCAAAGTTGTGGGAAGGTCCAATGTTCCCACCGATACCTTCAGCAATCTCAAACATCTGCAAAATAGAACTTCTTAGGAAAAAGAGTAGCTAATTAAGGACCACTGTTCAAGTTCAAGCCTTGGGCTCAATATGGCACTTTGCTGTTAAAGATGAAGGAACAGTGATAGAGAAAGAAGACCATCTTCCCTTTCTCAATATTAAATTTGAAACAGGAAGATTATATGCAATAATTTTGGAACCGGAGATATGAGTTAGCTGGTATGGGCTTATTTTGCATCTTTTGTAAGAAATGCAGTGGGGAACTAAATGCAGATATTCATTAGAACTAATTGTTATAATCACAGTTGTTGGATAGCTCCTATTTTGGTTTTCAATTAATTTCTTTCCCAGGAATTTATATAGAGCCAAGTTGCAAGCAAATGCTAACTGTGAGACCAAGCAGAGCTTAATGGAATGGTTTCATTTGCTCTTTAGTAATTTTTCATTTCTATTGCCTGAATGTGAACAGCCTCATCTTTCTTCTGGATCAGAAATTCTCTTCTCTTCTAGATGATACAGAGATAGATAGATAGATAGATAGATAGATAGATAGATAGATAGATAGATAGATAGATAGACAGACAGACAGACAGACAATTTGAAAGGAGAGGAACCAGACTGTCAATAATATAGAATGTTCCTGAATATGCTAATACACTCAACAAAACTTAAATAATACCTTAATGTAGTGATCCTTAGATCCTGTGACTACTAAGTCATGATTGCTTGCAGTCCTATTCACTGTGAGACACATCACAGGGCCAATGTGACCTGTCAGCTTTCCAATAGGCTGAAACCTATTTAACATATAAATAAGCCAATAAATAGCCAAACACTACAATAGTGATCAAAACATTATAGGCAGATTTTATCTAAGAAAAAGTATTCTTTTGCCCCTTCCCTGTACTGGCAACCCCAGCATGCACATTCTCTGAAACATAAAGCAATGACAATATACTTCACCAACTCCTTGTCTCTCTCTTCTGGGCATTCTCATACATTGGTAACCACTTGTATACTGTGGGCAGTGTCAGGAGTTGCTGATTGCTTATCCTGCTGTACAATTTGTAGGTCTCTCATATTATCCCATATTACATCTCTCACTGTCCCCATTAACTGGGGATGATATGTATAGAAAATCATAGAACTGGAAGGGACCTTGGAGATCTTCTAGTCCAACCCCTTGCTAAAGCCAGGAGCATTATACCATCCTAGTCAAATGGTTGTCCAGTCTATTCTTGAAAACCTCCAGGGATGGAGCATCCACAACTCTGGGAAGCAAGCTAATAGTCCAATGCACTACAGGAAAACAGGTTAAAGAAATGATTTCTGTTTTCTTTCTGACCTGTTCAACTCCCAAATGCGGACAAAATTGCCAGTGGCTGCGTAAAGCATGGTGCCTGTGGGATTAAGTGCAATCTGATTGATCTGGTGTTCGCCTTGCACACTGGTGATAGTCCGGGTAGTGGTCCCAGCACAGGCATCTCCAGTGATCACCTGGCCTGAGGAGCTAATGGACAGAGAGAGGGGGGGAGGGTCTGAAACATCAAATATATCTGACAAAAGTATGAATGGAGTTCAGTGAGAAAACAGTAGATGTTTGCCCTTACAAGAGACTATAGAATCCCCATTGATTTACATACTGCAAACTCACATAACTAGAATAAATTATTTCTCAATCTTACTTGTCTTACTCACAATCTTACTTAATCTTACAATTATAGCTAACTGCAGTTATAATTGTCCAGTACAAAAAGAAAAAGTAACTCATAGCTTGCTTTCTGATATCTTTCTCTGCAATAAGAATTAATTAACCCAAGTGATTAGAGCCAACAACGGGTTTAAACAAGATAAGACTAACTCTTTTCTTCTCAGTTGGCTTAAGAAAGCCAAATTTCATGTGATGTTAGCCAGATGGTTATCCACCTGGTTTGTTACACTCCAGCTTCCACAATATTCATTCAGCGCATTCAGCATATTCTAGCTGGGAAATCTGGAATTTGTATTCCTACTACATCCTAAGGGCATAGGGGATCTTGGGAAAGATGATTGTAAAGCATGCAATACAGTGATTACTTACGTGAGAGTACGGATGCACTTTGCAGAATCACGGATATCCCATACTTTGATGTAAGAGGTAGAAACTGTGAATACCAAGCCAGAGTCACTGCAGTATTTTATGGAAACTACGTTATTTGGATGACCTTTCAAAGATGCAATTTCCTGTCCTGTCACTAAATTCCACATTTTGCAACTCCGATCTTTGGAAAGGAAAGAAAGCTGAATCAGAATGGCTTTTTCTTCTCTGTTGAGAAAAGAAGCTACTAGTCTCCAGTAAATTATAAGAGGCATGCACAAACAACATGGAAACCATCACAACTGATTGGTCCAGGAGACACATATTCTTCTTAACCTGGATTCTGAAACTGTCTTAATAGAGGTCAGTTACAGATTGCCACCCACTTATTTTTAGGAGTATAGGTGACTCTGAAAATGTGTCCTCAAAAAAGGTGGATTATGGTATGAATCTATAGCTATCATAATAGACATATGGTTCCCACAAAGAATCCATTCAACTGTAACTCCCTTTAGAACATGTGTGTAGCACTGTTCAATCCTTCCAGCATCTAGGTCATCAAAACCAGACAAACGTACCTTTGGATCCAGAAAATAACAATTCATCAGTAGCATCTAAGCACAATACTGGCTTGGTGTGTCCTTCAGCCACAGAAATGCATTGCAGTGGTGCTGTCCGGGCACTCCTGGAACCTCCCACAGGATTAATGATCCCCCTTGCATGGGAGAAAACAAAACAATTAAAAGAGTGCAAGTACATTGTCTAAGTAGAAAAAAATGAAACTTCTGATTTATGAAAGTGTGAACGACATCAGGAAGTATTGCAGGTCCAATTGGCAAAAGAAAGCTCAGGATCGTATTGGTTGGAAACATGTGGAAGAGGCCTTCATCCTGCAGTGGATAAGCAATGGCTAAAATGATGGTGATGAATCTGATTCTACTCTGGAGCAGCCACTTCACCAGTGAATATTGACATGCCAGAGAAGGATAACCTAAGATTGGCACTTTAGATCATCACCTGTAAAGTGATAACAACTATTACGTGGTCTTGCAATAAAGAAGCTAAAGTATTTAGAATGTGTTTAGGTGGTTAGAATGTAAAGATATTCATTTTGCTTGTTTGTTTTATTATATACTGATGGAAGCAAATGAAGTAAAAATATGTGATGCTATTCCATTGATTATTTCTGACAGAAAGTTTTTTACTGCTTTGAAAAGACTGAACTAAACATTACAGACCCAGAATGGCAACCTGCAACTGATGTAGATTTATGTCCTCAATCTCTCTTTCTCTCAAAAGCTCCCAGAAAGCATTGGCAAATTTTGAAATTTCACCACCAAGAAATGACAGCTCATTTTCCTAACATTTTTGGTGGAAAACAACAAAAATGGGTTCAAAAGCAAACACATGTGGTTAAATTTTCATTTAAACTTTTCAATTTAAATCTCATATCTGCCCCCCCCAGAAATCCATCACTGCCCACTGCTCACTCTGATTAAATACAGTAATAGCATAGTTATTTCACCCATTGCTCTCCTCAGATCCTCAAAATGGAAAAAAATGTGTATCTCTAATTGCCTTAAACTTGCCCTTCTCTGTTCTCTTCTTTTTCATCCCTTTTTCCATTCTGTACAGGGACTGAGAAACTGGCCAAAATTGGCTTCAACCCTGTGCTATAGATGAATGAAATATATCACGCTCTGGTGATGCTGTACATAGTGCAAAAAGTGCACACAATTTTGTGATCAGAATAGAATATTCACAAATAGGAGACTAGAATATAATATGCAAATAAAAAAAGTTTTTTTGTAACAACAATTTTGGCTTTAAAAGATACGATTTGACTTTGGGGTTAAAGTAGGAAAAAGAAAGTCCTGGACGCTGGCCCAGAAAAACAGATTTTTCTGGAATCCCTAGAAAGGGAATGGGAATTGAAACTCGTAGAAAATATATTCTGTGTTTCAAATAAAAACAAGCATCATATTTTAATGTTTTTCACCTAATGTTTTGTGTGTGTGTGAGTGAGTGTGTGTGTGTGTGTGTGTGTGTATCTCTCTATGTGTATGTTTTGAGATATGTTACTGATATAGTTCACGTGCAAATGGGCAGCTTCAAGATCTTCAGGCCTATTATCACTTATACCTAACCACAGCAATTACATTGACAGGTTCATGTATCCAGACAAGTTTTCTTTGGTTACATATTTCAGAAGTGACTTGACATCTCAGAAATGAGATTGTCTAGCCCAAAGTCACCCAGTTAACTTCACGCCTAAATCAGTTTCTAGGCTGATTAATTTAACCACTACAACAAACTAGCTCTTAAGTCATCCTTAGGTGTATTAATATTTATTAAAATAGTATCCTCTTTTTTTGTGTGTGATGTAATTCAAAGGCATCTATTATGGCCATAGAGTTGCTTTGCCATGCTTCCCTCCTGTTCTAGACTTGAGAGAAAATTTTGGTGCCCCTAGAGTGCACCTTTCCCATATACTTGAAACAGATCTGTGTTGCACGGTTATCTGTACAATTTTAATACGTAACATTCTGAGGGCAGTGATTGGTGTTTTTATTTGCTGAAATTCTAAACCCACTCACAATGGATGCATCATGTGAAAAATGCTTCCAATTGGCATGTATAAATGCTTATTCAATTCACTACAATTTTTCTTTTTTCTGCTGCATCATCAACTGAGTGAATTTTCTTATTTAAATTCCTTAAAACTGTCAACTGACTGCTGGCAGAAAAAAATGAGAGTTCTATGTCTTTTGGCTGCCACCTAGGGGTAATCCTGATATGAGTAGCAGAGACTGAGATGCAGTTACTGGATAAATCCTAAAGGTGCTTTTTCAAGAGGCAACTGGACTTTCTCGTTTTTCTTCGAATATGTTTCGCTTCTCATCCAAGAAGCTCAGAAAGTCCAGTTGCCTCTTGAAAAAGCACCTTCGGGACAACCATGACCTGGATGACTCAGAATCTCCATAGACATTTACTGGGTAAATGTTGCAGAGCTGGAGTTTGAGAGTCAAATTTTTCATGTGGGAAATGTAAATTATTACATCAGAAAAAGAAAGGAGGAACCAGGACTTCTACTGGCTGCCGAAATATTTGAGTTGTCCTTTCCATTACAATTTCAATTATCTGTGTTAAGCCAAGGATGAGCTAGACAGTTTTAAGGCTCCATGTCTCTTAAGTTGACCTAAACAAATGGCCACAGAAGCCCAAACCCCAGCAAGCCTCACAGCCAATTGCTGTAGAGATGCAGAGCCCAAGTACTGACAGAAGGGGAGGTCCTACAGCAGATCTGCAGCAGAAGTTGGAGCCAAGCAGATTGCTGACTCCAATGGTAACTCATCCTCCATAGATCATCCAGATGGAAGGCTTAGAGCTGGACAAAAGGTGGAAAATCATTTCAAGAACAGGGCATCTAAAGCTGTCTTCAGAATGCCACAGATGAGGGTTGATGGTAAGGTACTGATGCTGGCATAAGGTCAGGTCCTCTGCAAATTGCTAGTACTATAGGATATTGTCATGCTAAGACAAGGAAACCGTGTGAATGAGGCTAAAGTGTACAAAATCTTATATTTTTAGTGAATGTACAGGCTAGAAACTACCACTTAAGTTTCAATCAACAGTTTGAAGATAGAGAGATTTCCTTTGGCAAGTAGGAAGGCATGTATCACATGGGCAGAGAAAAATAAGACTCAACAACAATCTCCTGGAGAGGAAAAAGCTTTGTTCTTTTAAAAAGTAGGGGTAGAACTTGGGGAAGGCAGAGCCAGAAGCTGTGTGGAGAAAAGCAGAAACATATAATTGTTCTTCTCAATTTTTTGACAAAAGTGGAATTTTTAGCAAAAGGAAATTTCCAAGTAAGGGGGCAAAAGGAGCGCTTGCTGACAAGGATAACTATTCCCTATAGGAATAGGAAAAATAGTATAGCTAGAAATATTTCATTTTTCTAGACAACTATAAGGAATTGAATCCAATTGTTCATGCATAATTCAGACTAGGCTGAGAGATACTAACATTTATTTAGAAACTTACTCTAATCTGTATTATTAAATTGCAGCATCTCCCATTTTATAAAAGAGCTCACACCATTTGTAGCAGACCATTGCCATCTAGTGGTCTTTTGGATTTTTCCATTTAACTAGTTTATCAGCTACTATATATTGTAAATTTGGGCAGCTGAATAATCTGTCTCCTATAACATGAAATGTTTACAATCTAATATTTTAAAATTGACAAGTGATTTTTACATTTTCTCTCTTTTTAAAACAGTTTCTCTTCCAAAAGGGGACTGGAATAGTTGAAATCTCTAATCCAGAGGTCTTCAAACTTGGCAGCTTTAAGACTTGTGGACTTCAACTCCCAGAATTCTCCAGCCAGCATAGTCGTCCTGCCAAGTTTGAAGACCTCTGCTCTAGTCATACACCTCTACGCTACAAGGCCTAGAGGTTTTAATATAGAAATCTTTTCATTTTCCCCCCAATATGCCATAAAGGTAGTAAATGTTCCCAAGCCCTATCTAGGCTTGGGTTAATGAGAGGATTCCAAATGAAGTATCTTGTGGAAGTAGGTGGAAGCAGCAATAGTTACTAAGGCAGGAGAAAAGGCCAGAAAGCGTATTCTTAGAAAGGATATTTGAAACTTCCAGTCTTTCACCCAAAATGCTATGGAGTTTGTTACCCATTGTTTTGGAGGGAAGTTTGGTGACCGCAGTGATTTCTGTTCTGCAGAACAGAAACAAACGGAGGTTGGATAAGGATCAACATAGGAGAGAGAGCAACTTTTATATGGATATTGTCAGCTGATTCAACAATAGAGGGAGAGCCTGTCAACTCAGCAGAACAAAAAGGCTTTTGGGGCAAAAAAAGACTGAAAGCTTCAGACACGTGCTGATGTTTTAACTAGGACTTCCAGACAGAATGGAATTTTAACCCACTACTGGCTGGTGATTTTCAACACATATAAGAAGGACAATTTGCAAGAAATCATGTTACAGGTAGTCCTCGACTTACAACAATTCATTTAGTGACTGTTCGAAGTTACAACGGCACTGAAAAAAGTAATTTAGGACCGTTTTTCACACATGTGACCACTGAAGCTTCCTGATGGCCCTATGATCAAAATTCAGACGGTTGGCAACTGACTCATATGTCCCAGGGTCCTGTAAACACCTTGTGCAACCTTCTGATAAGCAAAGTCAATGGGGAAGCCAGATTCATTTAACAACCGTGTTACTAACCTAACACCTGCAGTGATTCACTTAACAACTGTGGCAAGAAAGGTCATAAAATGGGGCAACACTCCCTTAACAAAGTCTCACTTAGCCACAGAAATTTTGGGCTCAATTGTCGTCATAAGTCAAGGACTACCTGTGTATTCCAAGTCACAGGAAATGGGCCTGAAACATTCTTTAGTCAGCTGAAGGTATATTTAGCAGTCAGAAAGTAGAAACGGAGGAAGGTAAGAAATACTACATCAGAGTCTGGTGACATGCAGGTTTTAAATGCAGGAAGAGAAAATAGAACGGGAGGGGAAGAAAGAGGCCACAGGAGTTATATAATAAACAGTAAGTTTTATACCTCAACACCTCCGAGATAGAGGAATCACTGTCATCAGACCTAGGGATAGAAAATTAGCAGGATTATGGGTAATTAAAACCAGGAGAAAGAAAAGCAGCAGCATAAAGTCAGAAGGGGGAAAGTTTGTTATTGCATCCAAGCTAGCAGGGCAGATAAAAAAGATAGCAGGCTGCAGACAGAAAGGGCTCAGGAGCAGAAGGAACATGAGCAGAAACCACCTGCAGTTTGAATAGATATTTTCTCACTCGCTAAACCCTTGATATTATACACAAAGTCTTGGAACTTGCTTTAGGAAAAAGGAAATGAAAACTCTAATGATGTTAAACCAGAGACCTTCAAACTTGGCAGCTTTAAGACTTGTGGATTTCAACTCCCAGAATTCTCCAGCCAGCATAGCTGGTCCACAAGTCTTAAAGCTGTCAAGTTTGGGGACCCCTGTGTTAAAACTATTGCACATATGTGGCCCTTCTGAGGAGAAAGACACCACACATACAATGCAATCTATCAAGATTGGTGGGTAACACCTAGTGGTCAACCTGTCAGCAAAGTCTATTATGACTTCCACAATACTTCCTCATGAGGATATGATCACTGTGGTGTCAAATTCCCTCTACAAATGGCTGTCAGTTATGTTTCTTGTATTGCTTTTATTTTTATTTGAAACTTCAATAGCCACATAGACTGAAGTTGATCTATACTGGACAAATTAGCTTAAAGCACTAAATGGAACATCACCAGTTTTTCGATGCTACAATTCCCCTCTCTCATATCCTGATCTCAAGAGTACACAGGCTGGTATTTGGAAAGCAGAAAGCATATGCAACTCTTGTCTCATTAATAGAGCAAATTAACAGCTATTTGGAAGATGCGTGCAACTCAAACCTATCTTGAAAAAATAAACTTGCATCCTCTCAACATTCATGTGCAGAGTTTTGAAAATGAGACTCCTGGCTGTGGGAGGCTGCAGACACGATTGGAAAGAGATTTCATGCTTCCTAGCAACCATCTAAATACACTGAAGAGAGGCAGCAATCATTTAGCAATGGAGACATCATGGAATGTATAAAATTAGTTGCTGGTCCTGGATGGGGAAATGGTATAACTGTTATTTAGGTTTCTTACATATTTGGGGAAGTTCCAGGGAAATCTTGTCTGGTTGCTGCTAAATGTCCTCATTGCTGAAGCAGAGAGCTAACTCCAGTGCAAATGGGACAACACATCTCCAGCCCCCCCCCCCAAAAAAAAACAAAAAAAAAAAAACCAACAAACCAAAACAACAACTCAAAACCAAAACCCAGTATTGGGTAAAATGGAAAATTAGGAGAAACTTTTTTTTAGAGCCAGCAGCTATAACCATAAATTCTTCTCTTTATCCTTGGGAAATGAACCTCCTCCAAATCTCATAGTTAATCTTACTTGTCTAATGCAGAGCCCTGGCTCTGGTTGCTAGTGAGCCGAGAGAAGACATTGCGGTCATTGCGTGGTCTGCTGGGAGGGGATGAGGGAGGAGTGAATCCAACATCTGGATTTCTAGGCAAGAAAGAAAGATGCGATGATTTACTCTGATTGGAGGCTGGTTTGCTCCTTGCAAATCATCTCTCACCACTCTCAGATCCTGTTCCACCAAGCAAGTCAACTGGATGACAAGGAAAACAAAATATATTGAGGGGCCCCTTCTTATGCACTTACCTGATAGACTGGCCCCTGTCATATGACTTCCTCCTTGTAAGGGGTGAAGTGTCTGTGACTCGGGACTGTCGAGGGCTAGAGAGGAAAAAAACGACAGAAAATATTCTTTGCAAAATTCTCTTATTGGAATGAATGAAGTGCTAAATGCCTGGGGAATCATTTGCTTCAAAACATTCCTAGTGTCAGGGAGGATAGATAGGATGTATATAATCTTCTTGCAGATGCAAAGATTTTGATGAGGGAGCACATGGGAATATATGATCTCTTAAAACACTGCAAAAACAAATGTCAAGAAACTGAAATAGACTGGGAATATTAATTCAGTTTCCAGTACCTTTCATGTTTGCAATATCCTTCATATGTGCAGAAACATTTATATTTATTTTAGTACCTATACTTATCCTTGCCAATTCATAATTGATGGAGACGAATATAAGTTACGTCATTTGTATAAACTAAATTTTCTAAATGTTCAGCAGCCACATCCTGCAGGAAATGGTTCCTGCTCAGACTGCACAATGCTTACGTTTTGACTCTAAAGTGGGGTTTCAGAGCATAGGGACATGAACAGAGCATAGGGATAGGAACATCTGTCTGCAACACTTTTAAAGCAGCTGCACCTTTTCCCAACATCCTGTGATTGCTACTTGAAAGTAAAACTGTGGCTGCTTTGAAGACTTGCAGATAGAGATTGTGAGATGCTCTCTGAAGCACCTTTTTGTAATCAAAGCCAAAGCAAAGCTCCTACTTTCTCATTAGAGCACTGTATATTTTGAACCAGTATCAGGTAAAGCTGCTAGCTGACTGAAGATTATGAAAAGAGTTTTGAGATGATTTCATAAAAATGATGGAATCCTAATGAATTGAAGACTTCTATGCTATTGTTAAAATTTCTGTAAAGTTTGCTGTAAAAAGCTGATTCTGGCCTGAACTCAATATACAGATTGTTGTTTTCTCCTTGCTTGATTATTTCTCTGGCTCACTAACTATTATCATCAAGAAAAACCAAATTTTGGGTTGCTAAAAGGATGAATCATATATTGGTTTACACAAAATAACACTGGGCTCCAAATTTTCAAGCCAGTAGAATCTCTACTTCTCAACATGCAAGAGAATTTACTCAGAGGTCATTGCCTCTGTAAGAGCCATGGTGGTGCAGTGGTTAGAATGCAGTATTTCAGACTCTGGCATTCCACTGCCAGGAGTTTGAGTCTGACCAGCTCAAGGTTGACTCAGCTTTCCATCCTCCTGGGGTTGTTAAAATGAGGTCCCAGATTGTTGTGGGCACTATGCTGACTCTGTAAACCGCTTAGAGAGGACTGTAAAGCATTACAAAGTGGTATATAAGTCTAAGTACTATTACTATTGCTATAACCAGGACTTACAATGTGCTCCCTCGGATAGGCAGGCTGATGGTACGGGAGACTTTCTCCTTATAATAAGGATCATGGATAGAGAATCCAACACTGTCCTCTTTGATTTCCATGAGAGATGCTAATGACTTAGTGATGTTCTTAGTTGAGATGTCCAATGTGGGCCCTAGGCACTCTGCAGATACAGCTTTCATCTGACCAGACAGTTTAGGCTCTCCCTAAAACAAAGTCCCAAAAGAATCAAGTCAGAAAAGGAGCATTAATCAGCTACTCAGGCATTATTCCCTGGCTGAATTTAACTATCCTTATTGGTTGGTAAAATGTAGCACAAGATTTAGATTTGAATTCAGGTAAGAGATATCTGTAGTGATCATCCTAAATTTTAGGATGCAATAAGTCTCAAGAGTCATGAAATCGCTGAAGAAATGTTGGTCTAAAGACAATAAAGGAAAGGGACATACAAATAGATAAGGATGAATATTTAGTACTAGTTATGAATTATTTACCATCCCAGTTTAATGACTCTGAGTGGTTCATAATTAAAAAGCAGTAAAATTTCAAAACACAAAAAAATCCATCAACTAAACATAAATGAACAGTATGCTTATCAATTAATTTCTAATTAAAAAAGAAAGCATATACCTGGCTATTAGGCCTTGAATGCTTGGTGGGACAGTTACATTCTAATACCTCGTGCAAACTACTCTCACTGTTTAACTGAAGAGCAGTCAGATGTTTACAAAGACACAAAACACCTATAGCCATACTGACCAAATGCAGCTTTCAACTTACCCTGCACTTGAAGTCATCCTGACTAGCAGAACCTTTCATGAAGAAAGATTGGGAAAAGCTGCAAGACACAGAAGGAGATTTTTGGTAAATGTAATTTTTATAGGAACCTATACAGAATCCAAGTGAGACCAACCCTGAAGAGATTCCCCTAAGTGCAATACTCAGACTCTGATTTATTCCTGTCACAAGCACTCCATGATGAATTGGATTGTTTTATATAAAAAATAGAGCATAGGGATTCCTTGATGTCTGTGAACTGGTTCACTGATCAACAAAAATCATTTCCTTTTTTTTTAAAATATATACTTTATTAGTTTTTTCCTTTATAAAATATAACAAATCATTAGATCTTTCGGAGGTGTAGTGTTTATACATATTTACAAAATATACATCAGATATACTTCAACTTAACTTCCTTAATGTGTTTCCACGTTATACATCAGATGTAGTTCGATCTTACATTACTAAAGATAACCGTATCCTGACATCATGCTTTTATCCTGTTGCTTAACCATTCATACCACTTTCCCCATACTTCGAGATGTTTTGATTTCTCGTCGTTATTTAACTCACTCATTAATTTAGACATTTCTGCACACTCTAGGATTTTGTTTGTTAATATTCCCTCTGGTGGTATAGTTTTATCCTTCCAAAATTTCGCATAGGCTAATCTGGCCGCTGTTATTATATGAGTTATGAGTTGAATTTTGTCTTTGGTGAGACCATCTCTAATTATACCCAATAAAAATATTTCTGGGGATAAGGCTAATTCCTCTCCAGTTATTTCCCGTATCCAGTTTCGAGTTCTAGACCAAAACCTTTTTGTCTCTGGGCAGGTCCACCACATATGATAGAAGGTGCCGACATCCTTACCACACTTCCAACAAGTGGCTGAAGCGTTAGGAAACATTTTCGCTAATCTAGCTGGCGCTAGGTGCCACCTGTGTAGCATCTTATAATGATTTTCCCTATATGTTGCTGATTTAGTAATTTTATAGTTTCTATTCCAGGCCTCCTCCCAATCGTTAAACTTTATGGTGTATCCAAAGTTCTTTTCCCAAATGCTTAGCTGGTTTTTGGCTATATCCTCAGCCCTGTCCTTGTCTAATAGCAGATTATATATTTTTGCTAACATTTTCTTTTCCACCCCCAACATAATTTTATCTAAATTTCTGTATTTTACTTCTATACCGTATTGATCTCTATCCTTCTGGTACCTTGAATTTATCTGAAGATAATTCCACCAATCTAGATTGAAGCCTTGGTCTCTCAATATATCCAAAGATTTTAGATTCCCTCTCTCGTCTAGTATCTCTTTATATGTGCCAAATTTATAAATGTCTCTTCTGTTTGGAGCGACCAGCGCCTCCACAATAGAAAGCCAGTTTGGAACTTTAATATAGAACCTCTGCCTAATTTCCTCCCACGTTTGTATGAGCGTCTCCCTAATTTTATGCTTATGGAAATAAGATTTTTTCTTGTTCCTTGGGTCCCACAGATAAGCATGCCATCCTTCTTGTAGATCATGACCCTCTAAGGTCAGGATTCTCCTGTTTTGCAGTGTAACCCACTCCTTAATCCAGACTACCTTAGCAGCCTTTTGGTATGCTTCCCAGAAGAACAAAAATCATTTCCATTTCTCCCATTTTTTAAACACATTCACACCTCTCGCTTTCTCTGAGGATACTCACCTTCCCTCTGAAGCCAAACTGAATTCTGAGACTTCCTCATCAGTGCTGGCATAGCCATTTTCTATGCAGAAAAGAAACCAACATTTGGATCACATTTGTCAGCACACAGACATTAACACTGCTTCTGTATCAGAAATTTATCTAGGAAAATGTCTCTAGAGTATATCCAAAGGACACAAGAAGGTTGGTCTTAATTTTTTAAAGTGGGCAGCTTGGCAAAAGAAGACTAATCTCCAATTTACAGAAGCAGAAGGACCACAAGAATAAACCCAGAACAAACACACTTTCAAATTAGAAAAGAGCTTTGCCACATGAACTGACTAATTCAGAGGTAAGTTTAAATGTTAAGTTCATGGTTGTACTCATCACATAGCAGCCTGGCTATTTGAAGTCTTTGTTATGCAGTGATTGTCCTCAAACTAGTCCTTCTGTCACACAGCAAGAAAATTTTATAGGAGTGTTGCTATAGAAGAGCACTGCAGATAGGTGAATAACAAAACAGACCTTGCTGCACATTATGAATGAGTGCCTGCAATTCAGGGTGGGATTCTGCTTTTTCTCGTAGGGCATCCAGAATATGATGGTTCTGAGAGGAGCCAGTCACATCTGTTTGTCTGAGACGTCCCTCCAGTAAGCGGATCTGAGCTTCCTTCTGGGCTACCTGCAGGCTCTATTTTCAGAGATTGGAAAATTAGGTAAGAACTTGATCTCTCCACAAGCTCTATTCTCAGCCATAAAGAAGGCTATATCCAATGGGATTCTGTGCCTTGCATTGAATTCTGAGACAAAACCAGAAGACTGTAATCATAATATTCAGTCAGAGCTTTATTCTACTTCTTAGTAAAGTGTTTGGATATTGCAAAAGGACTAAAAAGAGTTTCACTGCAAATATATTTCATGATATTAAAAATCTTACTCCATTCTAAATGCATTTCTCCAAGAGTTCCATAGATAGGTTCAGATTAATATTGTAACCAATTACATTTGCTACTGGATTAGCTACACCTATCAATTGCTAGCAGGCATTCCTAGCCTTGACTTACCTTGTCTATGGATGCTTTGAGAAAATTGTCCAATAAAAGTCGTGCTTCAGCCAAAGAGCAGGAGCTGATCACCACAGAGGTATCTGTAGAATCCAATTCTTCCTAGTAAGAAGAGACCCAAAGGGAGAAGAAATAGAATGAGAAAGTCTGGGGATAGAACATTGTTTCACTGTCCAAATATTGGTTTTACTAGCCTTGATATCCTATCAGTAGAGTTGTGCATGAGTAGCTAATTTCAATTATTCATTTATCACTACTAGAGCCTTCTCCCTGTTTTTTCTACAAGAGTTTTTCTAGAGTACTAATGCCTTAATGTAAATAACAAATTATTATGTAATTTGTAATTAGATGTAATTCCAGACTGAAAGAGAAAAATTCTAGGACTTTTCCAGTTCTCTCAGGGATCTCATAAGGATTATAAAACACAGTAACTCCTTAGTCTCTACTGTTCCTAAGAGCAAGGAGTCCAGCTATCAGCCTCAATTAATCTCTGGCTCATATATAAACTATGGAATCCCCCCTCCCAAATCCCTTGCCTCAGATGGAAATGGGACACACCTTGGTCTCTTCAATCTGCATAATGGTGGCCTGGCAGTCAGAAATACCGTCATTTATGTAGTCAA
This sequence comes from Pantherophis guttatus, assembly GCF_059756535.1. Lineage (NCBI taxonomy): Eukaryota > Metazoa > Chordata > Lepidosauria > Squamata > Colubridae > Pantherophis > Pantherophis guttatus. Next base: position 53,348,965 of record NC_142065.1, on the reverse strand, counting down.
GATTGGCAGCCAACACTTCAATCTCCTCATTCAATTCCTGCAATCCCTTCTGTTCTTCTGGGTTCTCAGCCTGTAGTTTCCCCCTCTTTCCTAGTAGTCCTTCCTGCATCAGTGACAACTCCTCACGTTTCTGGAAACAAAAGGGAAGAATTGAGTCATTCTGCTAGGCCAGGGGTCTCCAACCTTGGCAACTTTAAGACCTGTGGACTTCAACTCCCAGAATTCCTCAGCCAGCAAAGCAAAGGAATTCTGGGAGTTGAAGTCCACAAGTCTTAAAGTTGTCAAGGTTGGAGACCCCTGTGCTAGGCCATTGCTCTGCAACAAACTCTGCCCCCAAGCCTTGCCTTCTATCCCAATGAAGACATCTACTCTTATGATCCACCCCCCTTGTCACCTTGATAAGACGCTCCATATCTGATTCCAGATTGATGACAGTCATTCTTTGCATGACAATATCAAAGACACGGCGTTCCAGTGACTGCCACTTCAGGCGGGCTGCCTTACTAAAAGTCTGATTTGCACCTTTCTTTGGGAATCTTTTCCTATAGAGGGAGATCACAAGCAAGAGATGAGCAGCACAATCCTACCATTATGTTAAATTCTTAGCCATACTACTCCAAGTAGTTCTGAAGCAGAGGGTAGGAAACCATTCTGAATTCTACCAAGAAGGAAGCTATCAGGAAAAGCCAAAGCTCCAGGAGGCAACCTTGGAGTTGAAAGGTATCAATATGTTCACAGATACCCACATATAATACACACACATGTACTCTCTGACAGATCCCTTGAATAGCTTGAAATATAACCAAAGAATTAACATGGTATCTGACCTGATTGTCCGAGTTCCATTTGAGGAGGAAGGAGAATCTCCCAGCAAAGCATTGGTTTTTCTATTCCATTGGCGTACAATGCTAGAGACAGAACGAGAACCAGATTCTGACTCTAAGGAGGTGGTAGTGCTGGTGGAGACTTCAGCACCGGGTTCTCCCATGGTTTGTTTCTGGTTAATCCTCCCAGCAACCCTATCAGTCATAGGTTTGGCTAGACGACGCAAAGCAGAGACCTAGAAAACCAGAAGAAAAAGAAGAGTCCTGACAAATAGAAATATGAAAATAGGTTCAGGCATCAGTTTCAGGGGAAGAATCAAAAGTGATTCCAGTTATCTCCAATAACATCCCCAAACTGCAAAGGCAAAGGCAGCTAAATTTGGGGAAGAATTTTCTCCCAAGTAACAAGGTTTTTGAGATACATGGCAAAATAATACAAAATGCCAGACATTATCTATAATCAAACTCAAATGATCTAAGCTAAGACCAAATTTAGCAACTTCACTAATCAAGTGATGTGCTCAGTCTCTTGGTAAGAAATTATAGATTTTTCTGGATAAACAAAAAATATAATTCTGTTTAATACATTTACATGCTCAAAAGATACATTTGGGGTCTCCCTCTCCCACTCTATGCAGAGCTCCTGTGATTCATAAGCACAAGAGGCATTTTTCTTGGTTCGTTATCTGAGATTTCAGTTTCAATGGCTATGTGTGATTGGTCCAACAAATCACACTCAAGAAACCCACATGACATTTCCAAAGTTGCAGACTGGCAAAGACTTTTTTTTTTTTAAAAAAAGCAGAGACTTAACACTTGCTATCCTTGTGCACCCTAAGCCTGCACCTCACCTCTTGGGTTTTCCTGCGCAAGACGATCTCCTGCTGTCGCTTCTGAGATTCCAGAGTTCGGATCTGATACTGCAGGAACAATGGGAAAAAATATTGACAACATCCTACAATGGAACATCCATGAAATAAACTTTCCTTACGATGCTACACTGATTGCTCTGATAAAGCTCTTAATAATATCTTGAGGCTTAATATATATGTCAGTTTGTCAGGGAGTGTCCAAATGCTTCCTGTTGCAGTCCGATGGGATTTATGGATGGAAAGTAACATGATGATTATTGATCAAGAGTTAATAGATAAAATTTGTATACAGTCTGCAGAAACTGTGGATTATATAAGATGGGAAAACTCTGGTTTCAGACTTTCATTGCATTTTTTCCTTAAGATCTAATCTTACTCTTGTAGCACTATTGGGAATATCAGTTCCTCTTCTAGCAATTATTTTCTAAGGCTGTCAAGAGTTCCTCTAATTGAAACCCCAGCTCAAATAAATAAATAAATAAATAAATAAATCCCTGAAGTTTAACTCCCTGCTCTTATTCAGCTGTCCTATGGTAGACCATCTGGAGAGGGGAAAGCTATCCAAGACAGTATGGATTTTTTAAATGGAGTATTTGGAATTGCTTTATTTTCTTTCTTTTTCATTTTTAAAAGTGGTTAAAATATTTAAACATGCTTAAAATGTTACATTGTCGATTATATCGGGTCCTTCAGCAGAAAGTACCAAAATCAAAAGTTCAGGATTCTCATTAGATAAATTCCATATTGGATGTTAAACCAATATTTTAGTTTATAATATTGTATATTTTTAAGTTTACACCTCTATTGTTCTATTGTATCTTGTGTTAATTGTGATATATGTAATATAAAATTATACATCTCATAAGGTTAAAATATAATCATAATTTGTTTAGGCTTCATCTTCTACAATGGCCCCTTTCTTGAATAACTACATATAGTGTAAAGATATATTTTTATGGAATAATTTACTGATATATTGTGAAAGCAAAGCATTATATATGCACACAACTTAAACCACTTATGGAATGTATAAAGGAGGAGAAAAAGCACTATGTTAATTCTATACAAGCCTCCAATATTTATGGATTTTCTGGCTATATCTCCAATATCCACATCGATGTAGCATGGTCAAAGTTGCAAGGTGTAATTAATTCAGACAGACATCAAATCAGAACTTCCCTTTCAACTCATCCTCCTCTCTCTCTTCCACCCCATACTACATCTTTGGCCAAAGTACCGAAAAAGGACCCAAAGTTGGAAACGTTGGCGAATAGGTGAAAAAAATTTCTTGTTCACCTCTTGCCTACGTTGCTCTTTCTTCAACTGGGCAATCTCACGGTTCCTCTTGGTCTCCACCATTCGCCGTCTTTGTTGCTCTTCACGCATTTGTTTCATCAGTGCTACCTGTAAGTAACAGTCATACCTCAACTCAATAATACTGATAATGAAGAAGACAGTCTTGCCAAACAGCAAATTTAACTAACAAGAGAATACAAATAGTTTGAATTGGTATCAGTATAGGGCCAAGATATTCTTAATGCAAGGATGTGGTTTTATAGAGATGACCCTAATACAAATGTCTGCTGGAATAACAAGATAAACACAGCTGATAATAAGTTGCTAACTTTTGGCCTGATTGAACCTCACTGAGCCTTTCAGAAAATAAAAATGGTACAAGATTCTCCCTATAAAAGCATGGATTAAAAAAAGAGACAGAAAGATCATGTTTTGCCATTTATATTGTTCAACAAATGTTCCTCCTTACACTCTTTGACTGTGGCCTATGTCCAGTATAGTCATGAGGAAAACACACAAACAGACTCTCTCTCTCTCACACACACAAAGGCACAACTGAATTACCTTTGCTTTCTTCATCTCTGCTACTTCTGCCTGCAGCTTCTTCAGCTCTCTCTCATATCGAGACTGGTTCTTGAGAAGGCGAGCGTGCTCCTTCTGGGCAGCCTGCAACTTCTGCAGGTCACGATTCATCTCCCTTAAACGTTTCTCATAATCTGCTTTAATTTTGTTAGCCTTCTCTTCTGTATAACATTCCATACTACCTGAGAAGAGGAAAACAAAACAAAGCAAAAAAACTCATATAAATCTCTATCAAGGCACTGTGCTTGGAGCAGTTTCTGAGAAGGCAGTAACGGAATCGAAATATAATACAAATTAAAACAAACCAAGGGAGATTTTTGAAACAGACCTAACCTATTGTAACTATATTTGAATACCTAAAATACATTACATTTCTGACACTCTTCTTACATAACAAAGGTATATAACTACATAACTAAATTAAATCCTACATTCTCCCAAAATCATAGGAATCAGAATTCAGAGTTCAGGAAGAATGCAAACTTTCCCAGCAACTTACCTATTCAGAGAGCAACGTTATGACTGACTTTTTCTCCCAAATCACTAAAGCAGTAATTATCATGCTAATACAAGGAATTGAGGTTGTCTCCCAAGCCTTACTTGAGGAAAGCATTTAATTATGCAACCTTCATCATATTCTGAAATGGTACATTCCTGGGAATGTATAGTAGTGCAGTAGTTATAATACTTTTTTCTGAATATATAGATCAGTTTTCAAACATTAAGGTAAAGGTAAAGGTTCCCCTCACACATACGTGCTAGTCGTTGCTCATCTCCATTTCTAAGCCAAAGAGCCAGTGCTGTCTGATGACAATTCTGTGGTCATGTGGCTGGCATGACTAAAAATGCTGAAGGGGCACAGGATGCTTCCCACCAAGGTAGTCCCTAGTTTTCTACTTGCATTTTTACATGCTTTCAAAGTGCTAGGTTGGCAGAAGCCAAGTAACTGGAGCTCACTCCATTATGCGGCGCTAGGGATTCAAACCACTGAACTGCTGACCTTTCTGATCGACAAGTTCAGCATCTTAGCCACTGAACCACCGCATCCCCTATGTTATCATTAGGAGCTAATAATAGATAGGAAACAAAAAGCATATATTTTGAAGGAAACGGGATTTATACACATATACAACTTAAGCTGATCTTTCTGGTGATCACTCATCTGACTACACAACATTTGACCATTTTGAGAGTAAGCTTTGAGTCACATGTTGCAAATTATGAGTTAGCATGTTGTGTATACCTAATTATTGTGATTTCTCAGCAACGATTTACAGAGTTAAGATTATGGACAGACCACACCACTGCAAATTAAAACAAATCATGGTTTGACATAAAGTGTAAATCTAATTAAAGATTTACTTACTAATTCAGGTTTGAGAGTCAGATAGTTCTTGTGCATTAAAATCATAGCTTTGACTGTGCATTCAGATAAAAAGCCTTTCAATACCAGAACAATGCAAGCAGATCCTGATCCACTTGTAAAAATCCAATTTTCCCAACCAGTAAACCCTTACTGAGATTCTGCAGCACCCTGTCTCTCTCCAGCTGAGTGTCACGGATCTTGTTCTGCAGCAAAATTAACTTTTCCTCATATTGGTGCTTCAAGGTTTGTAGGCGCCGTTGGCTGTTCTCCAGTTCATCAATTAATTTCTGTTTGATCTCAATCTCACAGGTCAAGTCAGCCAGATCAGCTTGGAAATTTGCTGCTAAATAATTGAAAAAAAGAATATAAATAAATATTACCATACAACCTGCTATGATCTTGCACCCCAGGCAATCTTCTGATTAAGTCATATTTTTTCCATCAATATGCATCTTATATAAATCTGCCTGTCTATCAATTAATCAATCAATCACTTACACATTCACTCACTCAATCAATCATATTTAGTCTTGAGCAAAATTGCTGGTATTTTGAACCTGTTTTGTTTGGAGAAATTCTCATGATTTTTTTAAAAAAATTCAATCATGTGGGGCTGCCCATTTATTTATTTAAATTATGCCACCCAACTTATTCTAAAAAGTGACTCTTTTCAGAAAAATGGAGTGCCATCCAAGGAATTGGCTATTGCCTTGTGCTGCCTTCAAAAACCAAGAGTTGTACTATATTTGGAAGATGGTGAGAACTCAATTCACTACAGCTTTTGAGACAGGAATGCATAAGGCCTCTTATTAAATTGAACATGGCCTTTTCCACCCAATGTCTTAGATAACAGCTTCCATTATCCTACTAACATGTCCAAGGTTGTATGATGCATTCCCAAAGTAATTGGGAAACACTACAACAATACTTAAAATGACAGCATATGGCCTATGCACTGATCAATCTTAACAAAAGACTCATATGTACCTGAAACTAGTATGCTGCTATGCATTCACCTAGAATCAGGAAACATTTATTTATTTGTTGTTGAGAAATATGAGTGGGAAAATTATTTTGCTATAAAAATTAATGTATTTACTTCTGAGATTTTCATTGGCCCAGTGACTGGCCAATGTGGAAACAGTTACTGGACAAAATTGAATTTTTAATCTCTTCTGATATGATGGTTCTCGTATTTTAATCATTACAGTGATGGCGTTACACACGATGAAACCTTTCAACATTTACTGCATGATATTTACCCTTTTCTTCGACATCTGAATCAGAATCCACCAGACTTTCTTCACTCCCTGAATCTTCTTCATCTTCTTCATCCTGGCCGCCTTCTTCCTCACAGCCACTTTCATCCCTTTCCTCCTTAAATATGAGGAAAATCATGATTAAAAAAAAGAGTTGCAATATTACTCCTTACAAGATATCAAAATATTAATCCTTCCCAATTTCTATTTGGACTTGAAACATACCAGCAGTTTGGGTAGTGGTGTCAAGCTGGTCACACCCACCCACTCAGTTGGCCACACCCACCCAGTTGGTCACACCCACCCAGTGTTGTCCATCCAGCCCTGATACAGCTCTCAATGAAATTGAGTTTGACACCACTAGTTTAGATCTAGGCTTTTTGAGAGGCAGCTTCTTTCTGTTTGTACCTGCAACCTTACTGAGATTTGCCTACAGTGATTGTGAACTCATTTAGTACAGCTTGTTTTTTTTAAATTCCTATTATGTATGAGCTTTTAACTGCTGACTCAAATGTTAATTTTAATCATTTGTTCTAGTTGTTTTCACTTTTTGTTTTAATTCTTATTTTAAGAATTGTGATATTTCAGCTGTAACTCATTGTTTTGATAAACTGTATTATATTAAAAGCCATCAACTTTTGTTTGATTTGCTAAATGAGGACAGAATTCTTAATTCACAATTCCTTATTTTGTTTTGTAATTCATATTGTATCAGCTACTGATTGATAGCAAGTCCCCTGCTTCTTGGTTGGGCCTATCATCACGGTATATGCCTTCAAATGGGCTTTATACAGGACCTTATCAGTTTTGGATCAGGCCTTGCTCTAGCTGTGTATCTATCTAAGTTTACACTGCTGCCTGATTTCTCTACTTCACATGCCGATGGGCGTTAAAAAAAAAAGCATCCAGTTCTTGGAGATGAGACAAGATATATTCCATTGAGGACCTGTATACTGCATGAGTCAAGAAGAGGGCTGTGAAAATATTTACAGACCCCTCACATCCTGGACAACACCTACCCTCAAAACAAAGCTATAGAGCACTGCACACCAGAACAACTAGACACAAGAACAGTTTTTTCCCGAATGCCATCACTCTGCTAAATGAATAATTCCCTCAACACTGTCAAACTATGTCTGCACTACTATTAATCTTCTCATCATTCCCACCACCCATCTCCTTCCACTTATGATTGTATGACTGTAATTTTGTTGCTTGTATCCTTACGATTTATACTGATATAGTTTCCTGATTGCTTATTTGTACCCTATGACTATCATAGGGTGTTGTACTTTATGATTCTTGATGAATATATCTTTTCTTTTATGTACACTGAGAGCATATGCACCACGACAAATTTCTTGTGTGTCCAATCACACTTGGCCAATAAAGAATTCTATTCTATTCTATTCTATTGCATTCTTAAGCTTAAAGAATTAGCTGTGAATTGTTTACATCAGGAGATTCTGAAAGCAGAGATTAAATTTAATGGAAAAAATGACTTGGAAGCCCTTTCAGTCCAACCTGAACTTGCACTCTATTCTTGGGAAAGTGCACTTATCTTCTTTATCAAGCCTCTGCAGTCAATGGAGCCCTATGGATGGGTGAGTAAAAGACCACAGAAGTTACACACACGTGAGAAGGAAAGCCTCTTACCTCTTCTGCCTCATTCTCATCATTCTCATCTGCCTCGTTTCCCTGCTGCAACCTCAACCGCTTTTTAAACCCTTCTTTCTCTGGGCTGTCAAAGAAAAGTGAAATTTATGTCAACGTTTGTTTTGTTTTTAGGCTATTTCTTTGGTTCTAAGATTTCAGTCTAAAAGGCAGAAGATCCACCATCAGAGTTGATATCATTACTATCAAAAGAACATTGCTTCCATTTATATCAATAATGAAAAACACCAACAGGACAGTCAGCCTAAATATTAATCTTTCTATAGATCTTGGCCAAGTCCCTTTACTTGACAATACCTTTACAATAGTGGTGGGTTGCTACTGGTTCTCCCTGGTTCGGGAGAACCGGTAGTGGAAATCTGCATAGGAGAGCGAACTGGTTCACTCTGAATGTCATTTGGGCCTTCCCCCCTGCCCCCCGCGCTATACCTACCTTTATTTTGTTTGGTTTTTGGTTAGCTGTAAGGTGCAGCAGAGGGGATTGCCATGTCTCAGCTGGTTTTATTCTCAATGCGTGTGGCGATTGTGCGCAAAGCACATGCACGATGCGAACCGGTGGTAAAACTAATTAAAACCCACCACTGCTTCACAAATCCTCAGCAAGACAAACCCAACCGTATTTACTATCTTTACACTATGTATACCAGTCTAGCAATAACAGTAGAAGCTCATCACAAGAATGAGCATAGAGACAAGCAGAATGACAAGATACACAATACCTAATTTATAAGGTAACCTAATTTATAAATATCAATATGAGTATAATGTATGTGTAATTACACAGGAGTGATGTCATAGGGCACAGTGGTGCTTATTTCTTGCTGCAGAACACACTGAACTTTAGTAAAAAGTTCTTCAGCCAGCTGAAACACAACCTATAATGCTTTAATTAGAGATTCAAATCTATTTGATTAATAAATTAGCATTTAAATTGCTACTCTAGGGATCCAAGAAACAGAAAAAATGTGGTATCAAAACACTCTGTTTGATTTCTTTTTTTCCGCCACTACTTTCATATACTAAGGAGGAACAAATGATAACTTAAACCCTTATAAATACACAATTCAGGAGCCAGAATAAGGAATCTTGCCAGTCACCTACGTTTTATCACTCTAATTGAGATAAGTCCCAAAGCAGGGATCTCAAGCAATTTTCTTTGCATCACTGATTTGTGTGTCTGTATGTCCATGCCCAAGTTAGTCTTAACTTCTGGCAATTGCCTGGCAAAGCTTTCTTGGCAAGATTTTCTGAAGTAGTTTGCTGTTGTCTTATTTCTAGGGCTGAGAGTGACAGACATAAAGTTACTCTGTTTAGTCATGCTCAAGGAGGAATTATAGTTCATAAACTCTATCCCAGTCCCTTTAACCACTACACCACCACACTCATACCTCTGATTACATATTTATTTAATAAATTTATATAGCCACCCAACTCACATAGGTGACTCTGGGTAGATGCAGTCTTCAATAATGGTTGCTGAGACCCAAGAATTGGTACAGAGGAAGGACAGAGAGAAAGGGTATGAACCATCCTTAGGCACTGTTATGAAGAGTGTGGCACTTGATGAAATTGGAAATGTGATCTACCTTTTTCTTCGCAGTTTTGTCTCCTTCTTCAGCCTCTCAACATCTTGCTTGGCCCACTGTAGAACGTCAGTGGCTTCAGCTTCCACCGAGGTGGCAGGGGAACGTGAATCTCCCAATCCAATTCCTGGTGATAAGCCCAGGGAATAGGGCAGCCTGGTTGAAACCCGGTTCAGATTGCGGCGTAGTGATTCATTCATAGCTTCACTCTCTAAGAGTTTTGTCCTACAAAGGAGACACACATAGACACAGACACACAAAATCACATCAGCCACCTAATTAGATACAAACTTCTTTAAAGTTCTCTGGTAGGGATAATTTATTTGCCCAAACAGAATGAAACAATACAATTAATACCTTATTTTAATGATATAATTTCCTGATATTTTAAATTCAAAAGATGACTATATTACAAGAACAGGATCCAATAAGCAAAATATGGTCCAAAATATGCCCTTCCATAAACCCATTTATATAGAAGAAAACTCAAAAATAAAAGGATAAAGCAAATTTTAAAAGTTCATCCTATTCAGATTCTCAAGATTATAGAAAACAGGCTGCATTGCATAAATTGTCTAATGATATCAAGGATTGATTCAAACACCAAAGAATGATCTTTCATAAGAATTCAGCAGTGATCAAAATGTAGCATTAAAGTTAGACATAATTCTTTTTTTTTTTCTGTATGATGTTTTCAAGTGTAAATACAAGTTTCAAGATGTCCTACAACATAACTTCAGGCACCTGAAAAATTTTTGGAGTTCTGCAAATAAGGAAGATTTAATCTTATCCAGCAGTTAAAAAACTGGCAATTTGTGCCAGATGTATATTTATAGGAACTGTCAACTTTTTCTCTCCCAAATCTGAATATGGCTTGTAGCTCCCCCACCCCAAAAAACCCTGAACATAAATTTAAAAAAATTCTATTTACCTGAGATCTTCAATTTCCCTGATGTAGTTCTGGATCAGAGCACCAATAGCCTCATTACCATCACCTGGAAAAAGGTACAAATAAGAAACAAAACATCAACTACAATAACAAAAACAGCTTTTAAAACTGAAGCAATCCTGTTAACAGAAAAAGCTAGGCAAAAATATCCCAAGAAAATGTAAGAAATCTTCTTGATTACTAGGAATGCTATAGGCAACAATCCTAAAACCAAACGATATATAACAATAGTCATTCAGTTAACTTATTTTAATATGGAGGGAAAATATCCACATCAGGTTTTTGTAGATAAAATTTGGTAGATTCTCTGCCTAACAAACATGTTCCACAGTTTTTGTTAGCTTGTTTTGTGGTAACAGCATTTGGGAGAGGCAAAGTAAAAAAAAGAGAGGGGGATCTCTTTGTCAGACTACCAATCTCTATTGTAGGTGAACAATAAGAAAAGGAATTATTCAGAAGTAACTCTACGTATTGTTCTTGCCTCTTTATACTGTTGGTCTTCCTTCTAACTCTAAATACCCAGATGATGGAGATGATGGAGGAGGAGAAGGAGTTGTCTGAGCTGCCTCTAGCACGTTTTATTATATTTTATTCTTTTATTATTGTTATTTGTTGTTTTTCATTGTGTACTCTGCCCTGAGTTTCAGGTTGTGTATGTAGCTCTATAAACTGAATAAATAAATGCTTCTGAAGTAGCTGTTACTCCAAAAGCAATGTACCCAGATTACGCATATTTGTCTCAATATATATGTAATGTCACATGTAATCTGTTCCTTAGTGAAGGAACTCTGTAAATTCAACGATTCCCCTGTTACTGAAGAAGCCTACAGAGTTCACTTTGAGCTGGCTCTCACAGTCTCACCTGCCTTGGCAAGAATCAGGTTGGCTTCCTGGCTCATCAAATGGGTGACACGGATGTTGATTGCATCAATGGCCTCCTGCATGGCTTTCACCCGCATACGTAAAGTGGTGTTCTCCTTCTGCAACATGGCGTTCTCCTGGTAGAGGTCACTGTAGCCTTCAGAGCCATCTTCTCCAATAACACGCTTACCCTTTGAGGTGGGGAGAAAACAATGGGTAAGGTTGAAATTAACAAAAAGCTATTCTGTGAGAGTAGAAGTTATAGAGCAAAACCATGTCATATTCTGGTACTGAGGTATTTATTCTCATATATGTTGAAGTAGGGTGCCTTTCATATATATCCTTTTGAACAAGCAATAGAAGTAGTAGACAAGATATATTTTTCTATTTGTATTTTTAGTTTTTGATTATGAAGTCTGCACAGGGGGTTATAGACATGATACGGGATAACATTAAAACAAACTACAACATAAAGAAATAAATCTGCATATAAGCTTCATAAGAGTGTGCCAGAACTTAAAAACAGGATAACTCTAGAGTGTAACTCAGAATAGATTTGCTTTTATAGGTAGTCCTCAAGTTACAACAATACATTTAGTGACCATTCAAAGTTACAATGATACTGAAAAAAGTATTTTTGGCACTTACGACCATTGCAATATCCACACTGTCATGTGATCAAAATTCAGATGCTTGGCAACTGTTTCATATTTATGATAGTTGCAGTATCCCAGGGTCATGTGATCAGCTTTTATAACCTTCTGACAAGTAAAGTCAATGGGGAAACCAAATTCACACAACAACCGTGTTACTAATTTAACAACTGCTGTGATTCACTTAGCAACTGTGGTAAGAAATGTTGTAAAATGGGGCAAAACTGACTTAACAAATGTCTCACTTAGCAACAGGAATTTTGGGATCAGTTGTGGTCATAAGTTGAGGACTACCTGTATTGTCTTTCTAAATAGCTAGATCTGGCAAATTGCCATAAGAAGAACAGACATCGTGAAGCTGCCTCAGCTCAAAAACATTTCTGCTTTGAAGTGTTATCTTGATGTGAAAAGTTAGTTAAACCTCCAATCAACAGCTTTGGGCATGCAAGCGTGCAGAAAGGATGTAAAGGCCAGTGAAGTAGCTAAGATGATACAACTTAGCAGCAATGTGCAGAGCCTACAAGTGGGGCTTCATTTCATTTCTTGGAGATACATCAAAAGGGTGCTTTATTATTTGAACCTCAATCAAAGCAAAGCTCTCCTCTGACACTTCATAAAGCCTACTTCTTAGTTACATGGCAGAGCAGAGCTAATACAATTCTTCATTGTTACAGTTAGCAATTCACTGGGAACGCTGGAAAGGATATTCGGTGACCTAGTTCACAAATAACACAACGGCTTAATACAATCTGGTTTGGATTTAGCAATGTTTCATTGGCAAAAAAGACTTGATCAACATGGCTAAAAAAATCTTAGTTAAGTATTATGTGCAAACACAGTCAATGAGTTCAGGGTAATAAATTAGTACACTTCTGAATGTTCACATATTTAGTGAAAATACAGAAGTAGCTTTTTAAGTCCCACTTTTCTTGTAAATTCACAATTCCATGAAAGTATTTGGAAAGAGGGGAGAGATTGTTTAGCAGCTGAGAAAATTTGGAATGTACTTTCAGCTCTGCTCTTATTGCTGAGGGGATATTCTAATCCTGAACTTCAAACATTATCTTCCTTCATGAACCATGCCCTTGACTTATCTATTTACACCAGTGGTGGAATTCAATTTTTTTTACTACCGGTTCTATGGGCGTGGCTTGGTGGAAGTGGTGTGGCTTGGTGGGAGTGGCTTGGTAGGCGTGGCAGGGGAAGGATACTGCAAAATCCCCATTCCGTCCCTACTTCTGGGAGAAAGATATTGCAAAATCTCCATACCCACCCCACTCTGGGACCAGCCAGAGGTGGTGTTTGCCAATTCTCCGAACTACTCAAAATTTCCGCTACCGGTTCTCCAGAACCTGTCAGAACCTGCTGAATAGCACCCCTGATTTACACCAAGAGAGAAATGTACTCCATTAGACCACATGTAGTTTCACTCCTCACAAATGCCAATATTTCACCCTGGGATCTCTTAAAAAGAGGCGGGGGGAGAGAAAAATGAAGTCAACTCCTTCTATTTTCTGGGTTCGCTAGTTGCATTATAGGTCATCAATATATCCATTTTGAAGAGAGAAGGTCAGAAACACTTCTGACTGTTCACATATGATGATTCCATTGCAGAAGGGAAAATGCTAAAGAAGAGACAGAGCTCATATAAAAATTGGCTTGAAGTTTTTTAAAGCAGTATTTAAGTAGGATTATATAAAACATCAAAGACTCAAAAACATACTGAAATCACTAGAGATATTTCTAATGCTAGAAGTCTGTATTTGATTTAGGAACAAACACTAATTTCCCAGTAACAAGAGGTCGCTCATGGCTTCTACTTACTGCCTTATATTCCATAAGTTCCATCTGGAGACGAGCAATTTCAGCTCTCAGGGCACTGATCTGCTGACTGGTCTTGTCCTGATTCACCACCACTTTGTTCTTGATGTTGCGAGCACGATTGGCATATTTAAGGGTATTCAGGGTCTCCATAAAATCCCGATCTGAAGGACTCACACAGGCAATCATCACAGTTTGACTATAAAAGAAGAGAAAAGACGGACTCAAAAAAACTTCACTGTAGTGTCAGCTGTGTCCAAATAGGAATAACAAAGCAGTTTGTCAAGGCATTTTTAATATTGACTTCTTCCAAATATGTTTATCTAGGAATGCAGCTCAACAAGCATGTGCTCCAAACTACATATATAGGATAAAGATCTACGTACAGTACATGTAAGGACCCCACTCATAATTCTGAAAAACTGGATTATCAGTGAATTATTAAACTATCTGCTCAATAATGAATAAGAAGCAGGGGATTTCAGATCCAAAATGTACAAGTAGTCTTTGACTTACGACCAGATTAAGCTCAAAATTTCTGTTGCTAAGTGAGACAGTTGTTAAGTGAGTTTTATCACATTTTATGACATTTCTTGTCACAGTTGTTAAGTGAATCACTGCAGTTGTTAACTTAGTAATATGGTTGTTAAATGAATCTGGCTTCCCCATTCACTTTGCTTGTTAGAAGGTGATCACATGACTCCAGGAAACTGCAGCTGCCATAAATATGAGTCAGTTAACAAACATCTGAATTTTGATTACTTGACCATGGGGATGCTGCAATGGTCATAAGTGTGAAAACTATCATAAGTCAGTTTTTTCAGTGCCACATGAGCTTTGAACAGTCACTAAACAACTGTTATGAGTCAAGGAGTACTTGTAGATTACAAAAATTTGTCATGAAAAGATTCTGTTGCCAAAATTTGCATGAAAACTATCTTAGGCATATAATATAACTATCTACACTACAGAAGCTAATAATGACATCTGAAAAAAATAAGCTAATGATGTGTTTCAAAATTCATTTTTTCAAACACCTCTGATGGCCTTGTCCTGACTTCTGATTAAGCACATCTATGGCCATACATGAGCAGTCGTTTTATCTGAGATTCTCAATGCCAGCAAACCCATATCAATGCTTATATGGACTTCCAGTTGAGCATAAGGAGCTCTATTAATGTTTCTTTCCAGTTACCTATTTCCACCAAGTGAATCTTGGAGAAGCCGGGTCAACTTTGAATCTCGGTAGGGCACGTGCAATGCTTTCTTGCTCTGATCCCCAAGGGCACTGATGACGTTTCCTAATGCTAGCTGTCAGAGAAATAGAAAAGTCAGTACTTAAATTGCCTTCTTTTCCTATTGCTTTTATTTTGGAACTGTTACTCCATAAATTCTTCTCAGATAACCATCAGAGCTCCAGACTATTTTCCTCCTTCCATTCCCTGCTTATTAGATTATAACACACATCGGCTGGGAAGTGGATTCTCCTCGCTTAAAGGAAGATCAGACTGATGAAATGACATAATTCTTTCATTACAGGAATGTAGTCTATGAATTTGTTTTTTAAAAAAAAGTCAGCTAGACTAAGAAACCACCTTCATTGAACTACATAAAACCGCCTATTTATTTATGAAACACACATCAATTCAAAGATTCTCTTCTCATTACAAATTCCCAATCCTCACAATTATGGGGAAAATGTATTTGGTAAAAATCATGGCTCTAAAAAATTGGCCAAATATTTATGTTTTATACATGACTTCCAGTTTTCTCCTTCATTGATTCTTTTACCTCCAGAAGGATCCTGAGAAATACTGCTTTGGCTACTGATCTTTTATGTGCCATTTCCCTTTTGTTATTTAATTCTTTCACTGTTTTGTAAAATAACACCTAATTTACAAGGTCTGAAATGATCATGGTCAGATAATACTGCTTGATGCTACTTATACACTACAAAAAATTTGCAACAAGTGTATTATATGATGCATGTTTCAAAAAGTCAATGTCATATTCATATTTTATATTTTCAAATATACCCTGCAGTTCTGTTAGGATTTGACATAAAAAAGAGCCGAGGTGTCGCAGTGGTAAGGGTGCAGTACTGCAGCTACTTCAGCTGATTGCTAGTTCAGCAGATCAGCAGATCAAATCTCACAGGCTCAAGGTTGACTCAGCCTTTCATCCTTCCGAGGTGGGTAAAATGAGGACCCAGATTGTTAGGGGGGCAATATGCTATTTAGTATATTGTCTTTGGTGTAAGCCGCTCAGAGTCCTCAGAGAGTGGGCGGCATAGAAATATGACTAATAAAAAATAATAAAATAAAAAGAAATCCATGATGCAGCTCTTTAACTAAATGTCAAATCTACTGATTGATATCATAAATTAGTCTAACTTTCATATTTTTGTAAAGACCAAATTACTCTTTTGTAACTATTCCAGTAAATGGAATTCTGCCCTCCAGAGGCAATACATAATATATTTCATAGGCAATCCCCTTTTATGAAACCTGCATTCTATCAACAGCTCAATTCTTAATCAATATGTCCCAACTCATTTTTGTGGAGACCTTAAATTATTGAGGGCACTTCCATATGAAAACTTTACACTGCCTCTTGAATAGTTTCAACGCCTGCACAATCATGCTCCAGAGTCTTGTTTGAGCAGCACAGCTGATTGGTTTCTTGGTCTTCTAGAGCAGGGTTCTCCAACCTTGGCAACTTTAAGCCTGGTGGACTTCAACTCCCAGGATTCCCCAGCCAGCTTTGCTTTGCTGGCTGGGGAATTCTGGGAGTTGAAGTCCACCAGGCTTAAAGTTGCCAAGGTTGGAGAACCATGCTCTAGAGGGTAAAAGGGGTTACTATAATATTAGCTTTATGCCTTAGACTTCAGAGCTTAGGAGTGAGCAACCTCATCCTACCTCCCAGCTCCTTGACTCTTCCCTCCATATAGCAAATAACTCAAAATGATTCCTCAGTATTTCAGGGATTAAGAAAATGGGCCACTTTGCTTTTTGTCCTCCTTCCTGGTTGTTTTTGAAATAACTCAGAATGAAGTAAGACTGAGGGGGCAGGCTGCTGGCTGAACCATGTTTGCGCTAATTTTTTGCCCGCTGGATAGAGCACTAGTGAGCATTTCTGAGTATTTCTTTATATTCTGAGATGACTGCAAATAGGGCTCTTTGTGAGAGTCTATGGAGCGAAGCTTGTGGCTGTGCAAGAGAGTGCCCTGAATCACAAGACGCTGGACTATTAAGGGGCTTATCTTCCTCACCACCGGTTTATTGTTTATATCCCACCATTCTATCCAAGCAAAAATGCTAAAGGCAGCAAACACAATTCACCAATAGAGATTCACCAATAGAAAATAATAAAATAAAAACAATATACTTAAAACATAATTAAACTACAACCAAAAATACCATATTCAGTCTTAGAAGCAATCCACCATACCAAACCACAATTGATAGAGATGCCTTCTTTAGCTCTCTCGCCTGTGGCCCCAGTTCGTTTCAACCTCTCTGAGCCAGCCAGATCAACAAAGTGGAATTTGGCTGTTCGGGTCTCATATTCACTGGTAGGCTGGGATCCATCCAGGAGACTATTTGTGTCTCCATTCACCTGTAGTAAGAACAAGTCCCAGCATTAGGTTACATGGTATAATTTGCTAAAATATCAACTATGGTTATATTGTCATTAAACCAAAAATACACCCACAAAATTAACTTGCTGCTGGCACGAAAAGCCATGCTTCCTCTTCTGAGATAATGAGACTGATTCAAGCTCCCAAGTTCTCATTCACTACATCCACTCAAAGTTCTTGTTGTGTCTCTAGTTCCTACACTACATCTCTACCACCAAAAATTCCACCCTTTCCATTTGATAGCAGAGGGGCAAGTGACATATTCCCTTCTGATGTCTGCTTCTCTGCCTTATAACCTTACCAAATGTACAGGAGAGCAGACACGCATTTGGCAAAGATAGATTGTAAAGATAGCGTGGGAGCGGGAACTTTGGACGTTCATCTGGGTGCTGGCTGTGGTTCGGGAGAGAGCTCCCTGTTTCAGGCACTGGATCAGCTGCAGGGAGAGAAAGGATATACTTTCAGACCAGGTGCAAAGCCCCCCACCCTATATACACACACGAAAAGGAAAAGTACTACTCCATCTTGTTTCAATAAGCTGCTATACTATCTTATTAAACATGGCAAAAATCTTCCCCAACACGCCGCAAAACAGTAATAATACAAGCTGAATTAGATGCTACATGCAATTAAATCTTTCTCTGAGCTAAAATGAGTTTCCAAGTGAAGAGTGGTTAAGAAGAAAGTGTTTAATCCTTTCCACTCTTGCTGTTTCTTACCTCAAAAGCATTTCCCCAATACAAACATAATTTAGGTTGCACTTCCTTCTGAATAGAAGGGTTATGCATTTTTCACAGGAAAATGTGTTTGTTAATTTCCTAAATGACTGGATTATTTATTTCAGCACAATAACGTAGCAATACAAATCTGGTGAAACAAGGTTAATGAAGATACTTGACTTGAAAGATATCTTGAAGAAGTTGTCTTCTGTTAGTACATAATCTTGGCAGGAGGACTAGCATGATTTATGCATGTATTTCAAATGCTTATTTCTCTTTTAAATATTGAAATGAGTGGAATGGTGCAATACAATTTAAAATTAGGACAAATTATTGTTAATAAATATATAGTAAATAAATGTGTTAATTCCAAATCTTATTATATAAAATTAGTCTTACTTAATCAAAATTCTTAAAACAGAGATCTGAATTACAAATAATAATAAACTATGCAATGAAGCCTGATATATTCAGAGGATGGGTTTTCAAATGTGGGACAAGGATGAAGAAGAAGAAAAAAAGAGTTTCTCTCAATGGGAGGTATCTTTCTTGGTACTTAGAAGCCCTAAGATTAAGGACTCTGCAAATGAAAAAAAATGTAACTACTGTACAATTTTGAAGGGCCTGGAATAGAGATTTTCAGATTCTTTCTGTATTTCCTCACTTAAAATAACTTTCTGCAGAAGACTAATTGCATTACATTTCTGAAATCATAACAATCAAATGAAGATGATAAGTGGCCATTCAATTTCATTTTATTTCTAATGAAACAAAGATCCTAATATTCTGCCAATATACATTGAATTTTTTGATTAAATTAAGAAAATTGTACCTAGAAATTTAAAATTTTAGGATTATAGCAGAATAAATTAATTTCTCATTGTGTAAAATTATTAAATGTTAAATTGAATGGTAATGGCTAAATTTAAAAATGTACAGAGCAGAAGAACATTTATATCCCCTTGGTAAAAGCACATTTTGAATTGCTAATCCCTTGACAATGGAAAAAATTGTTGAAAAATTGAGATTCAAAGCATATATATTTATGCATATAATTGAGCTGCTTTAAAATTGCTGCTTTCTATTATTCAATATTAAATGGTTATTTATTATGTCCAATGATTAAATAATGATATTCTTTTGATTGGAAATATTAGGAAATGCCATGCAAGGATCTAAAACAAATCCAACACTCCTTGCAATTCAGTATGCTGAAAAAGATCCTACACTGGGAGAACGATCATTATTTGAATAAAAGGAAGGATCTGTATGTATAAATTCAGTGCCAGTTTTTCTCATCCTGATGCTTTGCAGGTATGTTGAATTTCTCCAGCAACGGGGGAACGGAAATCCAATAAAGCAATAGTGCATCAGGTTGGCAAAGGTACAGTTGAGCATGGCAATTGTTCAGTGTGTTTTAGAAGAACAACACTCAAGAACAGGAATTTGGCTTTGTTAATATGGTTTTGGCTTTGGAAAGAATATCTGGCACGATTTGATTCATTTTATGCTTAATAAGCATTTTGTAAGTTAAGAGGCTTTGAATAATGGTGGAATTTTTTGTCTTAATATTGAGAAGCCAATTCTTTGTTTGTTTTATATTTACCACAAAAATATATAGATGATTCTTCACATAAATTCCCAGGATAGGAATGTATGTTAAAGTAATGAAATAAAAATAAAACAATTTCCCAGCTGCTGCTCTGTCTGTAAGAGGAAAGATTTATGGGGCCTCTATCATTTAACTACATATGGGGAATAATCAGAAGGACAAAGTGTAAGCAGACCCTTTCCAATCCCACCCTCTTCAGTCTCTATTGTAGCTTCCAAGGCTTGTTATCTGTTAAAACTAAGAAATATTTCCAACTAGATTCTAGTTGTTAGAACATAGTAAGAGTAACAATTTGAGCTGCAAAAAGTAAAAATGGAAATGTGATAATGATGTTTCACATTATGAGAAACAAAATGAAGAGAAATTTTTCATAGTTGAAAAAATGGGTTCAGTTATGGACACCATCCAAATAATGAATGATAATTAGAATCTGGATAGAATGTTGGAATGTTAACAACTCTAGTGAACTCAGAATGCAACCAAGCTAAAGTTTGAAACATAGTTGAAGAATTCTAATCTCAAAATCCCACACATACACAAAATCAGTTACTGCAGTTCAATTAAAGCTTAATTTTCATAATTTAACCATTTTGTTGCAAAGGTAGGAAAGTGGAATTTGCTATCTCAGTCTTTAGATATATTTTACAGGTGAAACTGAGTAAATAATAACATCTTCTCTGATTTAGAAGATAAGCTTGATTGGACGGATGAGAACGAACGTTGTCTTACCTGAACGTTCCTTTTCAGCTCTCTGCGACTGCAATCCACCTCTGGGTTCTCTTCTTCCTCGCTTCCTATTGACTGGGTGATTCTTTTTAACTGTCTCTCCATGCTGTGGCCACGCCCACTTTCCCATGATGCACCAGTCTTTGAACGAAGGCGTGACCACCTAGTAGGCAAATCAAAATCTCAGAACAAGCCATATAAACTTCAAAACTCTGGAACCCGTAAAAAAACACAAAAAATCAGAAATCAACAGGGCGGGTGTGGATTGCAGTCGCAGAGAGCTGAAAAGGAACATTCAGGTAAGACAACGTTCGTTTTCCAGCCCTCTGCTCCTGCAATCCACCTCTGGGATATACCAAAGTTCAAATCCCAGGGCGGGAAAAACTACTTGGACTCAGCCTCCTGGACCTCAAGCACACTTTGGAGAACACGTCGCCCAAAAGATGCTTCGGCCGAAGCATACGTATCAATTCGGTAATGTCTGATGAAGGGTGTCACCGAAGACCAAGTAGCGGCCCGGCATATGTCTGAAACTGAAGCCTGCGTAGCCCAGGCGGCCGACGCTGCCGCACTACGAGTAGAGTGAGGTAAGATGCGACGCGGCACCGGACGAGAACGTTGTTTGTAAGCTGTAGCTATGCATGTCTTTATCCACCTGCCCACTGTGGATGAAGAGACCTTGTGGCCCAAGGAAGGTGGATGAAACGACACCAGAAGAGCCTCAGTTTTACGGATGGATTCGGTCCTGCGAATATAACGACGTAGAGCCCTACGCACATCAAGGGTATGCCAGTCTTTTTCGCGTTGATGTTTCGGCGACGGGCAAAAATCCGGAAGGATAAGTTCCTGAGCCCGATGAAAATATGAGTTCACTTTAGGTAAGAATGCTGGGTCCAAACGTAGTATTACTGTACTAGGTTGAAAAATACAGAGATCTTTTCTAATCGATAAGGCGGAAAGCTCAGACACCCGTCTGGCCGAAGTGATCGCCAAAAGAAAGGTCAACTTGAAAGACAAAAACTTTAAAGGAATAGACCCCAAAGGTTCAAAAGGAGGGTACATCAAGGTCTGAAGAACAAGGGAAAGGTCCCAGGTCGGGTACCTATGAACGACAGGTGGGCATAGATTTACTGCTCCATGAAGAAATCCCTTAAGTAACGGATGCATAGACAAAGACGAGTATGGGGGGCACCGAATAACCGTAGATAATGCAGCCGTCTGACGACGAAGGGTAGATGGTGACAACCCTTTGTCTAAGCCGGATTGCAGAAAACACAGCACGTCCTCTATCTGGGCTGAAGTAGGGTCCACCAGGTTGGCCGCACACCAGCGACAGAAAGCCCTCCAGGAAGAGTCGTATATCCGTGAAGTTGACGGCCTACGAGAAGCTTGAATCGTACTTATGACGGAGTCGGGCAGTCGGTCCTTTCGCAATATAAGCCGCTCAAACGCCAAACGGCCAATTGGAGCCATTCTGGCTCTGGGTGGTCGATGACCCCTTGGCGTAGGGCGATGCGGTCTCGTGGAATCAGCCATGGTGGACGAGACGATAAGGCCACAAGATCTGCGTACCACTGTCGACGAGGCCAGTTGGGAGCCACCAGGATCAATTCGGCCCTTTCCTCCAAGAGCCTCCGAATTACCTGAGGAATCAAGGGAATTGGGGGAAAGGCGTACAAAAGCCCCTGGGGCCAGCGGCATCGCAGCGCATCGTGATCCATCGCCGACTGGCAAGGGTAACGAGTCACATACAGTGGAAGTTGAGCATTCGACGGACTGGCGAACAAGTCCACGATAGGCGTGCCGAATAGAAGGATGGCTTCGTGAAAGAGCCGCGGATGCAGCTGCCATTCCGAGTGATCGAGACTTTGTCTGCTTAGCCAGTCTGCCCGCACGTTGTCTACGCCGGAGATGTGATCGGCTCTCAAGGAAAGAAGGTGGCGTTCCGCCCACCGGAAGAGACTCTCCGCTTCTAACATCAGAGACCTCGAATGAGTCCCGCCTTCTTTGTTTACATGGGCCTTGGCTGCAATGTTGTCCGTGAGCACAAGGACGTGGTGACCCTCCAACTGAGATTGAAAATGTTGGAGGGCCAGGCGGATTGCTCTGAGTTCCAACAGATTGATGTTGTGGCCTCTTTCTGGAACGGACCAACGACCCTGCACCACCTGATGTTGGAGGTGGGCTCCCCAGCCGCGAAGGCTGGCATCCGAAGTTAGAGTCATTCTGTGTTGAATCAGAAAGTGCGAGCCCTTGCTCACGGCTGCTCCCATCCACCACCGAAACGACAGTCGAAGTTGGGGTGGAAGGTATACTTTGTGAAGGGAATCGCTGCGTCCCGAGCGCTGGTAAGGGAGCAGAAACCATTGCAGTGGCCTCGCGTGACGTCGTGCCCATGGAACAATTGAGAAGCACGACACCATCTTCCCCAGCAGTCGTGACAGCTGGAGAAGGGGGACGGAGCGATGAGACAGAACTTGACGTATCAGGTCTTGAAGACTTGAGATCCTGTCTGGCGATAGAAAAACCTGGCCCCGAATAGAATCTATCAACGCCCCCAAGTGCAGCAGTGATGTGGACGGGTAAAGGTGACTCTTGGGAAAATTTATGGAGAATCCGTGATTCTGGAAGGCCATGACGACAAGATGAAGGTCTCGAGCTGCCTGACTCCTGGACGATGACAACACCAGGATGTCGTCGAGGTAACAGAGTACCCGCACCGGGATCTTTCGGAGTGACGCCGCCACTACAGCCACTAATTTTGTGAAGGTTCTTGGGGCGGAGGATAAACCAAAGGGCATTGCGCAATATTGATAATGATCGTCCCCAATTTGAAAGCGCAGAAACTTCCTGTGTGAAGGAGACACTGGGACGTGCAGATATGCCTCCCTGAGGTCGACCGATTGAAGGAGGTCGCCACGACGAACCCCCCCCAAGATGGACCCCAGGGAGTGCATCTTGAATCTGCGGTAGCAAATGAACAGGTTTAGTTGTTTCAAGTTCAAAATGGCTCGATAGCCTCCGGAATGTTTCGGAACGAGAAAAAGTGTCGAATAGAATCCCAAGCCATGTTGTTCTGGCGGGACCCTCTCTATCGCCTTGATGCTGAGTAGGTGGAGGACCTGTTCTTGTAGTAAGTGACCCAGTTCGGGAGAACGTGGCGCAGGGCAGCAAATGTGGCGAGAAGGAGGACATCCCAGGAACTCGATCGACAGGCCCGAAGACACTGTGTGAAGGATCCAAGAGTCCGTGGTCGACTGCTCCCATTGATGGTGGAAAAGCTGCAGACGACCTCCAATGGGATCCTGAGTCCCGCAGTCATTTCCCCCTGCGGAATTGTCGGTATCCGGATCCTCGAAAAGGACGCTTGGAAACAGCGGGGTTCCTGGTTCTGTCACGAAACCGCTGGCGATCAGAGGAACGGTCGGGGCCGAAGAATTGCGAACGTTGCGAATAGGCGCCCCCTGACCCCGATGTCGCCCGAAAGGATTGTCTTTGATAGTAGGGCGTATAGCGTCGTTCAGGTCTGCGATATGAGGAAGTTGGCATAATCTTCCTCTTATCCTTATCCTCGATAAGGACAGGATCTAGGGCGGAGCCGAACAGATTCGGAGCCTTGTAGGGTGCCGCTGCCAAACGCCATTTGGCCTTGGCGTCGGCCTTCCAGTTCCTAAGCCAAAATAAACGACGGGACGTAATAGACGAGGCCAATGCCCTGGATGTAAACTTCACAGAATTCAAAGATGCATCGGCCGAATATTCTGTGGCCGCCACAATTTTGTTTATGTCCTGGTGGAGGCGTGTGTCTTCAGGTGGTAGCCTGTCCTGAAGCTGCCGCAACCAAAGCAGAGTTGCCCGGTTAAAAAAGGATGTAGCGGTCGCGGTCTTAATAGCCCACGCCAGGGCTTGATGTTCCTTACGAAAGGAAAGCTCAGACTTCTTGTCCTCCGATTTAAGGCCGTCCAGCGCGTCTGTTGAGAGAAAAGACGAGGAGCACAGGTTGGCAATGGGTGTGTCCACTACGGGCAAAGACAGCATAGCGTCCAAGTCTGGTGCCGCACAATATAATTTCTTATCAATGCTATTGGGGCCCGTTGACGACGCTGGTTGAGACCAAGGAGATTGTAGGACGTCAGAAAAAAGTTGAGGACAGGGAATGAAGTCCCTGCCCGGCTTGGAAGAGGAGAACAAGGCTTCGTGGGGGTTCGACACGGACGCAGTCTCAGATGTTGCAGGCGCAGAGGCAGACATGTTAGTGACCTGACGAGCCTTATGTAGAAGAGATTTAAACAATGAAGGCCTGAACAGCCCCGTAAAGGCAGGAACATCAGGAGCGAGGCCCTCGTCCTCTGAAAATTCTAAATCCTCCACAACATTCTCCCCCTGATCGGATTCATCCGAAGAATCAGGCGCCAAAAGGTGAGAAGGCCTCGGAGTCGGTGCCATAGGAGGTTGTGGCACCTGATGGGGGGCCATCTGTACAAGAGGCAAGGATGGTTGCTGGATTCCCGCGGCCAAAATTGAAGACAAGGCGTTAGACAGCAAGAACTGCAAGTCCATCTGGGGATGCAATAATTGTCCATCAGCCCCGCGAAGACCAGCGGCGGTTGGTGTGAAAGTCGCCTCAGGGCGAGAAACAGGAGGGGGAGCGGGGTTGAACAAGCCCACTGATGAAACATCAGGCAACGAGATTGAAGCTCTTTTTGACAGCTGTCCGGAGGTACCTGGCTGTGGTGGATCAGGCGCCTGGGCCCCGCCAGACGCAGGCGCCAAAGGTGGTGGATTCTGGCCAGTCGGAAAAACAGAGGCCAAAGTGGCCTGCCTGGCCTTGTCATATTGGCGCTCCAGAGCCCTATGGCGTCGTTGTGCGTCCTTATCCGCCGCTGCCGATGATTTAGGCTGGCGTGAGTCCTCAGGAGCAGACACGGCTCCGCTACGAGATTTGGACTTGTGCTTGGGTGGAGCCCTAGGGGGGCTGGGCTCACGCTCCTCATCAGAGGAAAAAAAGGCATCTGCCATGACTAATAAGATTAAATATAACCAACGGGTTTTTTTTTTTTTTTTTAATATATATATATATATAAATGTAATAAAAAATAACTTTTATAATATTTAACTTCTTTTTTTTTTTTTTTTTTTAATATATATATATCCAAACACAAGCTGAACTATATACACTTAGCCCTCTTTAACTGCGAGGGGGGCCGAAGCAGCCCAGCCAAAGCTACCTCCGCCAGGAAAAAAACAAAGGCTGGACACGATGTTACAGGGAATTAATAAATACAGTCCAGGCTCCAATAAAATTAGTGGGACAACAGACAGCTGGTCCACTCAACTGGGCAGGCTGACAAGCAGGCGTACACCCCAACTACTATATGGCGTAGAGAGAGGGTGACCCAGGAAAAAAACGGCCTTTAAAGGGCGAGTTTGCCGTTCAAAATGGCGCCCGCCAAATCGCTGCCAGGAAAACTGCGACAAAATGGCTGCCTTGGGCCGTTCAGAAATGGCGGCAACACAGGCGGCCTGGAACTCGCGTCCAAATAAGGATCAAGGGCAAGCTTCGCTGGACGCCGCCCGAGGGACGGGCGTCAGCACAATCTCACCGCCGCAGCAGCCGACACTCTCCACGAGGCTGCGGGCTGGAGCGAAGTCTCCGACTCTGCCTGGGCGCCTGAAGCCCCGAGCGGCAACTTTGAAAGGCTGACAAATGGATCGCAGCACACACACACGGCAGCGGTGAGAAAATGAATAGTACGTCAGAGGCCGCAGGGCAAACCTTGCGGAGCACTCCGGAGCCGCCCTAAGAGAGCCCAAAAATAACGTGCAGAAATTGGTGTGGGGGAGGAGATGCGGCAATCGCAAACCCCCGCGCTCCACACCGGCGGCTAGAAATAAGGGAGGGAACCACCCCGAAGGGCCGGTAACCCGAGCTGCTGTCAGAAATGCGAAAACCCCCGGGCGGAGGACGTGCCGGCTCCCCAGGCACCTATCTCGCGCCCCGCAGCTCACCAAGAGAGGCTCTCACCGATCAGAGAAAAAATGACTAAGAAAAATAAATAAAAAACCTAACGCAAACTGCTAAATTCTCCAAAAAATGAGCACGAAGAGAAAAGCACACCAGTCAGTCAGCGACTGAGTGAAAAGACTGGTGCATCATGGGAAAGTGGGCGTGGCCACAGCACGGAGAGACAGTTAAAAAGAATCACCCAGTCAATAGGAAGCGAGGAAGAAGAGAACCCAGAGGTGGATTGCAGGAGCAGAGGGCTGGAAAAACTACTAGACAATACCAGGATTGTAGGCTGGATGGGGAAGTTGAAAAACATATGGGAAGAAAGTTAATGACAAATCATTTCCATACAGTACTGTTCTTCAGAAAACTATCCATCTGTCCAACTTTACTTGAGTTCACTTTTATCTACTTTATTTGCTAGGTAAAGTGAAGAGAATATAACCTCTTTTAGCGTCTGTGAACATGGAATCAGAAATTGATAACTGCTCTAGGTTCAGTAAGATGAAACATAGGAGAAAGAGTTTACGTGTAAAAAAATTAAATCACTTACCTCATCCTGTGAGCTAATGAGACGTGATGTAACACCTGTGGTATAGATACCACCACTGGCATCTTCATGGATTTTGATGTTTGATTTTCGGTGGCGATTCTCAGGGTCTCTTGTGCTATCAAAAAGATCCAGGATCTCCTCATTATATAGCTGAACAATGAAACAGAGAAACAAATTACTAGTGAACGCATTGTTTTGCTTTTTAAACTGTTCCACAACAAACAAAAATGGGTAAATTTTTACATATACAAATGTTTGAAGATCAAAGCTTAGTGTTTTATTTTGGTAGAAAGTGATGCTGACTACAGTGTCAAAAAGCCTATAAAAGAATTAGCAAGTTTAAAATTCTGTAATTATTACAAATAGTGTGAAATTATTTATCTCCTTTGGTTTTAAGATTTGGCTCTTTTTATAAGAAGACAATTTCATTATTGGGGGGTAAAACTAAAGGAGAAGTTATAGAAGTAAAAATATGGAGAGGTACAGCACTAAATGAAATACATAATTCCCTTAAAAGCCTACTCAAAATCTGAACACTGAGACAAATGTTCTATTATATTTGCAGCAGCCAGAAGCAAGTAAGTAAATTATACAATTTATTCATGTGGCAATCCTCAGATCTCAACAATGTTTCAACAGTAATGAGATCGGAGGGCTATGAGAGAGTTGCTTGTATTTTGCATTTTCTTATAATTATTGTTAAAAATTTATCTTCTGTTCACAGGTTATTTATTGTATACTCTCTCTATATAAGAATGATAAATATAAGGCCTCCTTCAAGTCAAGATTGAAGATTCTGGTGGCTTCCTGAACACCATATAGTTTTATTGGCAACAATACAGAAATAGTTTACTGTGGGATTTAACTTTTTAACTTCTCAGCCTTGCATGCAGACAACATATTCCCTGGAAGTCTCCTACCCAAATATCAGCCATGTTAATATTTGATTAAGCCAATTAGTTAAAAGCTGCCATCTGTTAAGACTATACAGAAATACCCAATACTTTAACTTGTATCTGAACTGAAATAATATCACTGTTCACTATTTATCTTCAAACACTGAAATAGAGAAATTCCACCCCACCTACCAGTCCCAGTTGCCTTATCAGTGAGTTTCTAAACACTCTTAACTCAAGACTCACTCTCTTCAACACTAATATACTTACCTCCAAAAACTGTGCACTGACTTTGAACTCTGGGATGGGGACCCCCTGATCTTGTGCAGCCTGCTTATGTGCGTGTATGCCATTGAAGAGATGGGCAATGGCCCGTGGAATTATGCCCTGCTGCTCTTCAGAAGTGTTCATGTCAAAACCAGTACCCATGGTATAAGTCTTGCCTGCACCAGTCTAAAAGATAGTAGAAGAAATATTTCATGGAACTGTCTCAGGACAAAATAGGTAAGAAAGCACGTACCTTTGGTCTGTTCTGTTGATCACTCAAGCAAACACAGAATATCCCTATCAAATTACTCCTTGCCTTATTTTTTTAAACTCCAGTTCATGCCACATCCTTTTGCATATTTGTCATAGTTTTTTCATTAGCTAAAGTGAGTCCACATTATACTGCATCTCTTGTGTAACATAAAAACATAACACTGCCCTGGAGAGAAGAGAAATACGAATTTCTAAAATGAAAAGCCATTTAATGTCACAAGCTAATTTGCAAGCTTGTCAACTGCTATTTTTATCAACATTAATTTACCATGTATTATTCTGGCACCTAATTAATTCATTTCAAATTTTCTCCCATCCTTTCCCAAGGGCTGGTGAGAACCAGTGTGAAGTCATGGCTTGAAATGTGAGAAAACTAATTTCAAACCGTCATATGCTCATTAGGTTGCTTTTAGACGCTATTACTGCACTCAGCCTCATTTGGCTTATAAAGTTCTATGAAAACTAAAGCATTGGTCTTAAGAAGTACAAGTCCCTTGAGAAAAATATGATTAAAAACAAGGCTCAGCCAATAGAATATCCACAACAGGATATGAAATTAGTATTAGAAACAATGAGAAATGAAGAAAGAATACAAATAGATAAAAACAGAATGTTAGTTCCGAATGTATGCTTCATTCTAGTCATTAAAAAAGGATGAGCTAAGCAAATATTATGATATATCCAGAAAGAATTGGATGCACTATAATGTTGTTTTGATGAACATCAATGTATGTCTGCGTACTAACTGTATATTAACAGATGGATGATGCCATCAAAATACTCTTTTGATCAAAAAATGTATTCTTTTATTGGCTTGAGCACTGGATATGTACCTGAAGAGATCTTTTCGATATAGAGCTAAACATCTCATCCTTAAGTCTATTCACCCCATGAAATTTGACCGTTCCTCATTCTAAAGAGCTAACTGCTAGTCCACTGCAGCATATTTTTTGTAAATTTTGAATCTGGTATTTACTCTGTATCTTTTCCCTAATTCCAAATCCTGATTTTTATCATTATTTCCAATGCCGTGAAGAATTTCTCCATATAATTATTGGTACAGCAATATTTAGTTCCACTATTTATACCAATCAGTGGATAGCTTTAATGATCTTTAAAATTTTCATTTCTTAAAGCTGCCACTTCAAAATAAGCAGTCTTAGTCCCTCCTTATTTTACTTTGTGACAAGGCCACTTCATACTTAAGTAAGAGTTATTGTTATCCCTTATACACCTTCCCCCCGAAGAAATGCTAAACAGGAAGATAAATGGTCCCATATTGTATAAAAAGTGCATATTTTGTTCCACGCATATAATTAAATACTAAATTTCAAATAAAGGTATAGTACCTCTCCGTCTAGTGGAAAAGCTGAAGATTTAAGGGGTTGTCATACTCTTTTCTGATGGGTTTTATTGTCTTTAAACTTAACTTAATTGGACAAGCCCTCAGAGAATTATTTCTCATAAAGTATAGTACTCTACATAAAGCAGGAAACATGGTCACTTTAACCAAGTCAACCCCATTCAGATAAGCTCATAACAGAAACTGTGAGGAGAGTGAAAAAGGCACACACCTGGCCATATGCCAACACAGTTGCATTGTAGCCTTCAAAGCAGCCCTCAATCAGCTTGCCTACACAAGTTGTATAGATCTGTTCCTGCCAAGTATCCAGGTCAAAGACAAAGTCATAGGTAAATGCTTTGTCCTTTCCCAGGAGTACTTGGGGTTCCCCAGGTGTCACTGATGTGCAGATGTGGCATCCTTCAATCTTTTCCTTTGGCATCTGAGGACGAATCCTGGGAGGGAAAAAGGGGGGGGAGGAAGAGCATATCTTTTAAGGAATTATAGTAGTTAAGTACTGGAGAATATGAAGAGATAATACATCAGACAGCTTTTCTAGAGCACAGTACAACAGTACAACCACAGAAATCTTCATGAAGTTGCAAATCTGTATATTTAAATCAATATAAGAGCTCTCATATTATCTGTATATAATAGAGTTATGGAAAAAAATTAAACCAACATCACTGCAGCGCTACAAATACTTATAGATGCATGGTAGCATTAGATTCCATAGACTGGAAATATGTAGATTTACCTACAAGTGACAGATTAAATATAATTGGACAGATATGGGACGGGAGGAGGTACTGTTAATAGAAAGGCCAAGAAATACAGAAGGATTTTTGTCTTTTTATTATTAAGTTCTACCCAGTAAGCAATGTGTGATTGCAGTTAACTGGGGTGAGGAAAAGCAGAATAAGCTATTTCTGCATCAAGATGCCTTGAGGAAAAAAGACAAAAGTGTAATTAAGACAAATCACCCATTAGTGGCATTATGCAGATAATGTAAATGATATACCACAGAATCCACAACTAGCATTTTGATATCCATGCAGGTGGGGGCAAACCTTCCCTCCAGCAGAAAAGGCTCTTCTAGACCCCACTAGCCAAAACTCCTTGATCTACAGAGTCCATAGCTCCTTCTGTTGGATCAAATGGAGTAGGCTAATCCCATTGTGGTGACATAATTCCCCATAAAACCTGTCCCCATGCTACGAAGGGCTTTAAAGTGATAATCAATACCTTGAATTAGACCAGGAAGCAAACCAACAACTAGTGCAGCTCACACAACAATGTTACACAACATATGCCATCCTAGGGGCAGTTAGAACTGTCCGCACCATAGAACTCTCTCAGGTTTAATATTAGAAACAAAGCATTTGAAACTCAGATGTGCTTCTATCGTAGATTTCAAAACTCATATTGGGATTCAGAGGAACATAAGAACAGGCCAGAAATTATACAAATATTTATCTATATAGTTGACTTAAAATAACGAGTCCTTGCAGTCTGTTGCTTTTTATTTTTTCACTGCCTAATCTCCAAGAAATGTATCACTGCTTAAAGCTCCTGATGTTATCAATTCATTTCCTCTGTTTAGATTAGCATTTTCTTTCTTTATAATTTTTATAATTTTACCAATGGACGAAAAACCTTAGTGGGCAAAATTAGATTTTGTTTTTTTCACCAACATAGCCGGTCTTTACAGTAAGCACCTGCGACAAAAGCATGACATCTTTCTGCAGTTAAATCTACTTGCCTGTATTTATTTATTTGTTCTTTTCAAAGTCAGGCTCATACAGAACTAAAGCCAACCAAGCTGAGACTTTAGACTTGTTTTGCATCTGGAAGTGGTACAGTAAGAGCAAACGTGATAACATAAGTATATGCAGCATTCAAAATACTAAAAAATATCTCTTGCAAAAAAACCCCAAACCCTAGTTTTGGTGAGTTGGCATCCGGTTTGCAAAAGTTCTTCAGAATTCTAATAGGCAATTAAATAAGCAGGAAAAATATATGTTTGGGTTTGCTCCTAAATTCATAACTACTGTACCACAGGTACTACAAGGCTAAGACAATTAAAAAAAAATGGACCAACCCCCCCCCTTGCTACTCTATCAACATGGGAAAAAGCTATCACCCTTTCAACTCTCCATGTAACTTAATAGTCCCAAGTCAGAGCAGGGTTTATACTCAATGCAATGCTCATTTTTCTCCCTTTTTGCCAAGGAGATATTTTCAGAGTCCATATTGTTAAAGTGGATTTGTCCTGGAGGATCAGAGAAGGTGAAAATAATAGCACATATAAAACCATTTATTTTATAACTTCTGTAAAATGCTCCTCTTTTACTTAAGATTCCAATTAGCCCTGATGAGTTTTTATCTTTTTTTCTTCTTCTTAGTTGATCGGTATCTAGCAGGAAAACAAATCTAGTAAGGTTCTGCATGGCCTATTCACCCCTTGTGGTCAACATACATTATTCCTGCTTCTCTTTGAGTTAGTTGTAGCTCCAATCCCTATTTTATCTCAGTAATGGGGATATTTTTATTTTAACTATTATACGATCTACAATTATTGCAAATGTGCCATTCAGCTCACAAAAGATAGGCAGAACACTATTCAAAAATTGGGAGGTTTCTCCATTCTGTGCCAACAGGATGGAAGAGCAGCAGTTCCCATGACAACTAAGTCTCTGCAAGGAGGAGGAGGAGGAGAAGGAGGGGAAAAAAATGCAACCCTAAAAGAGAGCACACTGACAACACTATATAAAACACCACTCAGGCATTTTCTCCAGTGGTCTTGACATATACAATGGCCTAGCTGTTCAGTTCTATCAGCAAAAGCCAACATTTATAGAGAGGGGAACCAACTGGGCTGGCATCCAAGGCACAAATGGCCTCTGGTCTTAAAGGGAAAGCTTTAGACCAGAGGCCAAAAAGGAGCTTTCTCTTTTCTCACCCCCAATATAGTTTCTCATTCAGGAAGATCCCCACAGAAGGGATTTCATCCTAGGATTTTTCAGTCAACCTAGTCTTTGCTCTAAATTTGCTTGCAAAAGGAGGATCCATTCTAAAATTATTCCTGAATAAATAGAAACTAAAGTAAAAGCTTTTTCACAAGGAATAGTATCATGCCTAACAAATCTCAACCAGAAACAAAAGCAGTCTAAAAGAAAAGGTTGAAGGGTTTTTCTTAAGAGCATTACTTTCTTTTTCAAAGGCTTAATTGCTTCCCTTCCCTTGTCAATCTGATTGTAAGGTCCCCTTACTTTGGCCAGGACAGACAGATCGGCAGGATAGAGACAAAAAGGCCAATGCATGACTTGTACTGCTCCTGTTTTATTCTGCCACTGAATCCCAATATTCAAGACTTAAGACTTGTACTTGAGGGCAGTCATACAATCAGGAGAAAGAAAACTAATCAGTTACATGCATATTATGATAAACTTCAGTCAGTCAATGACTAGCACAAGACTAAATAAATGTAAATAATTGGCAAAAAGCCTGAGCCTGACATGTTCCATCAGCAAATGCTTTTTTCTTGCCATGCAGCTAGAAAATACCATATTTTCAGGAAGAACATTAGCGCTGCCCCCATATGGTCTGTATTAATCCATGTTTGATCTGAAAAAAAAATGAGTAAATGAGAGGATTTGGACCTTGTGGAATTTTTACTAAGATCATACAAGATAAGCAAAGCATAAAACTATGGGGTGTAGCTTGAGAGTCCCTGTGCTTCCCTTTTTCTCCCACTGTAAAATATACTTTTCAATGGCAGTCAATACTGTTTGCAAATCAAAATAGATTTTAAAATCTTCTCTCTCTTATTTTTCCATCTTACTTTAATTAATTTATCACCTCGGTCCCAAAATTCTTAGCGGCTATCAATTCCTACTTCCAATAATTAAGTTTAAAAACACACACAAAATCAGGAAATAATAACAACGCATCTTGTTATTTCCACTTGGAGCCTTTTTTTAATCAAATCAGGAACAACCAAATTCATACACCTGATCCATCCTCAAATGCCCTATGGAACAGCCGTCTCTTAATCATCTCCCAAAAGGGATGGGGTTATCATTGTCTCCAAGAGTATGCTATTCTATAGCTTTTGCCAAATATTAGATTCCACATGGAACAATCTCAAACATAATCAGGTCCCAAACATATATAGCTCAATAGATGGAAATCAGCACTTTGGATTGTACCAGGGATATCAGCAGCCAATGCAACTTTGGCAGTAATGGTCTGACATGAGTACAGTAGTCTGTGTAGATTCAATTACAATCTAGACAAGGGATAACCAAAGTCATGAGTGGCTGTCACTATACCTCTGAGTTCAGAAAAAGCTGCAACTGGCACACAAGCAGAACTCTACAAAATGTGTCCTGGCCACGGCTTCCACTTGCTTTTTCAGAAGGCTCCAGGGAAACTCCCAATTGTGATTCTGCCCTCTATGAGGAGCATAACCCCATTTATAGTAAATGATGGTCCTCCCTATAGTCAAAATGCTTTTTAATCAACAGCCATGCTCTTGTATGCATTAAGCCTGTTTCTCTCCAGCCAGATCCCAACACCCCTCAGACACTAAGGTAGAACTTTTATGTTAATGATTTTATGACACTACGATGGAACTTTGACGGTGTCTCTTAATTTGCCCAAGAAGCTGATAAACAACCAAGCATCATAAGCCTACCAATGATGGTGCTCACAGATGACTTCTCCCAACGGTTTTAGATAACTGTTAAAGAATAAAAGGGAGAAGGTGGAGCCCTGTGATAACCCACATCAGACACAATCTCTTTTCTCTTTCCTCCACCAAACGGAATTTCTCACTCATGCAAAATCAAGCCATGGCACAAACAAACAGCTGGCAATACACAATATGACAAGCTGAAACAGTGACTGACATTTCTAATATAAACTTGAACCCATTTAAACCAACTGACCAAAGAGGGCCCTAAAATCACCATACTGCAAGAATAAGATACATGCAGAAAATCCTCTCCACTTATTGCTATTGTCTTACCATTTGGTAAGTGGAAAGGAGGTTAATATATTGGAGGGATGTTTTTGAAAGTCAAACAAAAGATAACTGAAGTCTATCAACTGCTATAGTACCAAATTCTCACTTAATTTTCAGAGTATTTCCATCAGCTAAACTAAAAAAAAAAAGACAAAACAGACTAAATGTTGTATCCTAATTTGCATTAGTATAATGCTTTCAATTAACATAGGTTGCAAAAGATGAAGCTATCATTCAGGACAAGAGCTTTACATATTAACGGTTTACTAAAAGCCAACTATAATACACCAGAGCTCTCTCTTTTATCAACTGCATCAGTCATGTTCAAAAATCACATGAACATCATGCTTCAGGCATTATTTCAAATTCTGATGGCAGCACAGTTCCTTTCAAATCCAGAGAGTACTAAGTCTCCATGTTCAATTTCATTTTGCAATGAATGAATGAATGAATGGAAACAACATTTCCCTGAAGAAAAAAAGCTATCCCATGCTATTATCTTGGTTTCAGATTTTATATGAGTGTTCAGATTAAATGTAAGGTGAAAAAGGACATAACTTAATGGTGGGCAAAAATAAATCTAGATTTGCAATAAATTGGTAATGATGACTTGCTTCCAATTGTTAAATGGCTCTTCTTACTATTTCAATATATACTAATAAAATCAAGAAAGCTTTCAATAATCAAAAAGATTTAAATACAGGTGGTCCTTGGTTTACAACCACAATTGAGCCCAAGATTTCTGTTGTTAGGTGACACTTTTGTAAAGTGAGTTTTGCCCCACTTTATGACCTTTCTTGCCATAGTTGTTAAGTGAATCACTGCAGTTGATAAACTAGTAACATGGTTATTAAGCAAATTTGGCTTCCCCATTAATTTTGTTTGTCAAAAAGTTACAAAATGTGATCACATGACCTTGGGACACAGCAACAGTCATAAGTATGATCCAGTTGTCAAGCATCTAAATTTTGATCACATGATCATGGGGATGCTGCAAACGTTGTGTGAAAAATGATCATAAGTCATTTTTTTCAATGTCGTGGTAAATTTGAATGGTCACTACATGAACTGTTGTAAGTCAAGGACTACGTGTACCAGAGCTGAATGGCAGTCAAATACATTTTGATTCTAAATTATTGAACTGAGAGAATATTTTTTTCACCAGATGGAATTTGTAGTTCTAATTTTAAAAAAATGATTTGCCCTTCCCCGAGATAGAAGATAATCAGATTTAATTCATTCAGTTTCTAAAGTCTCAGGTTCATACTGTATATTAGGTATTGAAAAAGATATTTTAACCATGATTGAGCCACCCTAGATGAAAAGTTTTGCATGGAGGGCATGTCCAAACTTATCTTATTCTTCCTTTATCAATAAAATTCTAAATACCAGGAGAAGGAAAGAATTGAAAGGACTAATTTCTTTAGCAAGCTTAATTACTGCAAATTCTCCAAGTTAGTCTCCTCAGATATTAAGATCTAAATCAGTGGCTATTTCCAAACTCTTGCCTGGATTGGATTATAGAGCAGAACTTTCTCTGCACTTTATGAGAGAATCAGCAATTCATCTTGGGAACCAGCCAATTTCTTTAAACAAGTGCTCCAACATATTTCAACATATACAGATACAGAGGAAGAAACTATTTAAGTACATGACCAAGGGACTATTGCCATGAAATATAGATTAGACAAGGAACATATGATGAGGCTTTAGGGCCCCATTTATCATGAGAAAATCTATTATCTTCCCAAAAACTGACTGGACGCATAAGAATACCAGCATAATCTGCATTGGCAAACAGAAAGCTGTAGCTTCTTTCTCATCTCTCCAGCAATAACCATAGCAGTTCAAGCACTGTTCTACCAATGTAAATGGATCTGGCTATATGACACATTTCCAAACATCAGTACCTGCAAATTTAGATTCAATCAGTGACTGAACCTAATTTTTTGATATTAACAACATTCAGATATCAACTCCATAAATTGTTATATCTTCTTACTTGGGCTTAAATACTGTTTATGCCGGTATTGCTATCTCTATTTAAATGACTTCTAGTTTCTTTTCCTCTCACTGTCTTTACCTAATCTGCCTTTAGGCTTGTTAAATTATGTCAAGAAAGTTTATTTTAATCTTCTGCTTTGTATTAAGATATCTGAATAAGTATGATAATTGTTTTTATCTATACATGTGACACAACTATAGAAACATACCTGCAAACGTCAGGAACAAGTATATTCCTTTTCTTTTTCACACCAAATGTGCATCCAACTTAAGGTAAACAAGAGCTCACCATGATTTTCTAAAATTAATAGAACGTTTTCTTTCATATGACAGGGTCATCTACCACAAAAGCGAAGAGTAATCATTCTAGAGACTAGTTGAATCATTAGGCAAGACAAGAGACATAGCTTCTCAAAATGTATGTAACCAAGATATACAACCTCTTCTTCTCTAAAGTGTATGTAGTGTACAGTGCATGCCCTAAATACCCTAAGAGGGGTACCAAAAAGAGCATACAAACCAAAAGCTCTATTATATCTTATATGTTTATTTCTGGCTCTAATTAAATTCTTTATGTCCTGGGACATACACATTATTGACACTTCAGGAGATATATTATGCAAATAGGCAGTGGGGGATAGTACATTATGGATTATATTTCTCTATCTACTGTTCTCAATGTAAAATGTTCTTTTATGAAGAGCCCATTCATACTCAGAAGTATAATCCATATTTACTTGGAGGTAGGGGGCACCTGTTGATCTAATGCAGACAACAAAATAACTTACACCAGCCTTACTTCAAGCTTCCACTATTCATAACACATTTTGAGGATTGAAAGAAGCCTGATAAAAATACTTCACCGTAGGGTTTTAAAATATTTAAATAATATTTAAATGCAAGCTGTTTAACAACAACAGAAATTATCCTGCCTTCACAGCACTGTTGCCATGTTCAAGACTATCAGATGACTGTATCTGGGTTAGAATTGCATGTAAGCTCCTCTTTAGTATGCAACATCAC
The DNA here is from genome assembly GCF_059756535.1 of Pantherophis guttatus. NCBI lineage: Eukaryota > Metazoa > Chordata > Lepidosauria > Squamata > Colubridae > Pantherophis > Pantherophis guttatus. The sequence continues at coordinate 53,311,134 of NC_142065.1, read as the reverse complement.
AACCCTATCCTCCATGTCATGTAATATTCCAGAATATTTTGACAGGACTTGTTATAGGATATTCCCTCAGAGCCCAACAATCAGACCAACTATGCAGAGAGAGCTGGGCAATAAACAGTTACATTTGTTGGCTTTGCAAAAACCCAAAGAGTGCTTTTCTTTTCTACAGATCAGAAGAAAGGATACTTTAAAAAAAAAAGAAAATCTTATCAGTATGCATTTTCATATGTCAATAATCCTTAATACATTATATAATATTCCCTTCCTGCTTCAATATATCATTAGATTAACTTTCTTGGCTGATATAACTAAATTAAAGTATCTTCATAATTAATGTAAATAAAATATTAATTGGAGTTTCATGCCAATGACATTTTTAGACAAACTAATCTTATTATATAATTACAATTATAAGGTTACAAATTTAGATGACCAATTATTCTTATCCTTGCCTCTTGCATGTTATCCCAAAATACATTTATAGGTACTGTACTGTATACAGTAATACACTCATTCTTAAGTGAATAGAAAAATTAAAATATGACAATAGATAGATAGGTAGGTAGGTAGGTAGGCAGGTAGGCAGGCAGGCAGATAGATAGGGTTTGTATAGATGAATATTAAAAACAATGTGGATAAGGTGTTGTGGTTGTTGCATCTACTCGAATCAGTGCTCTGCAGAAAAATATATCTAAAACATTTCTACTCTGTAGCAAAAATAAGCCAGAAGCCAGAATTTAAGAATGTCAATACTTCGCGCCTGTTATTTGTCTCACATGTTTGGAGCCCACAAGGCAAGAGATAGCACAAAGAAAAGCAGAACTGTCTCAAACTCATTACAGGGAATGACTTCATAACACAAACTATTGCAGCTAATGTTCTTCAAAAACATGACTCACTATCCTTCTGTTATTACAGTCTTTAACCCTGGCCTGCTCTCCTGCCCTGGACTTCTTCCTAGAAAAGATGCTGACAGACTCATTTGCAAAGTTCCCTGGAAATCAGTTTACACAGGGCAGAGAGGCTTTCTGAATGTGATACTTGTCAACACTATTGATTAAAACAAGTCACAGTGCATAAAAGTCTGGAACCTGTGCAGATTCTCAGGCAGAAATCCTCCCATGAGACAGAATGAGCTGGAGGATCTCTTGTGCACAATAGGACTAATTAATTATATTTTATACATCTATATCTATCTGTAATTTAAACTAGCATCATAAGAGCCTTCTTTCAATAAAACACCTATATTTATTCAAAGACTACAATCATCAAACTGCATCACTGTTTACTAGTAATACAATGGATGAAGCTAATAGGTTTATCTTAAACAGAGATTTTCAATAACTCTTTCAATATCTAACAAGTTAAGAGAAATGCCGAGATGCAAACTCCACAATTGGTTTCCTTTTTCTACTGTATGCCTTCTACCCTTGCCATGCCAAGCAACCTTTGCAAAGGTATAACCATGGGTACCGCAAATTTGCCAGAATTCTTGTATGTAATGCAACTAACAGAGATAAAAGTAGTGATTAGGTGAAGTAGCAATACTTGCATTACTTGAGGACTGTAAAATTTGACTGTTAATGCTACTTTATATAGGAAGAAAGTTGCCCAATTTGAGAGTAAGGGGAAATGTGAGTTTAAACACATTATAGATAGCAGAGGTCAGATGCTAGATAGGAAAGAAGAAGAGGTCATGGAATTTCAATTTATCCATTCTAGCTGATCTAACATCAGCTGTACACAAAGACGAATTGTTAGCAGAGAAATACGCTTGCTTCAATCATACTGTGTTAAAAATAAAACAAAAAATCTTATTTCAGAAAGAGAAATAACAAGTAGTCCTCAATTTATGACTATTCGTTTAACGACCAATGTTCGAAAGTACAATGATGCTGAAAAAGGTGACATGATCAGTCCTCAGATTTACAACCGTTGCAGTGTCCCCACAATCATATGATCAAAACTCAGGCACTTGACAACCAACATGTATTTTACAGCAGTTGCAGTATCCTGGGTCATGTGCATTTGCAACTTTCCCAGGAAGCCAGATTTGCTTAACAACCGTGTAATTTGCTTAATGACCACTGTGATTTGTTTAACAACTGTGGCAAAAAAATCATAAAATAAGGCTTACCTAATAAATTCCAGTCCCAATTGTGGTTATAAGTTAAGGACTACCTTTAGTTAAAACAACTTAATACATGTGAACAAAGGACCCTAAGGGCAGACACTACATGGCAGCATTTGGGCAATACTGCAATCTCCACTTCAAAACAAATAGAATAATAAAGCAGTAGTAGGAAAGAATGAAAAAGTGAACCAACATAGAGCATAGAATAAGAGAGTTGGAAGGGACCTTGGAGGTCTTCTAGTCCAACCCCCTTAATCAAGTCAGAGACCCTATACCCATGATGGTGAACCTATGGCACATGTGCCCGAAGTGGCACGTGGAGCCATGTCGCCTGGCATGTGCAGCGTCACCCAGTTCTCTTCCAGGTTTCTGGCGTGGATGCACACGCGATGATCAGCTGGCCTTTTTGCATGTGGCAGTGCCAGAAACTAGAAGAGCTGGTCTTCGGGTTTGCTGTGTGAGCATGTGTGCAGCTGATGTGCGCATGCGCGCCAGAAACCTGGAAGAGTAGCTGGCTGAAACCGGAAGTTCAGTAGCTGAAACCGGAAGCTCATTTTCCAGCATGCGCACACGCCCTGGGCAGCTCCTTTTCCGGGTTCGCGTGCGTGCTCCCTTTTCAGCACTCGGTGCCGAAAAGGTTTGCCATCAATGCTCTATACCGTTTCAGACAAATGGTTGTCCAATCTCTTATTAAAAAATCTCCAGTGTTGGAGCACCCACAACTTCTGGATGCAAGTCATTCCACTGATTAATAGTTTGAACTGTCAGGAAATGTATCCTTAGTTCTCTCCTTCATTAGTTTCCATCCATTGCTTCTTGTCCTGGATACTGATATGCTGCTATCATGTCAGTTCTTCTTTTCATTAAACTAGACATACCCAATTCTGGTAATCGTTCTTCATATTTTTAGCCTCCAGCCTCCTAGTCATCTTTGTTGCTCTTCTCTGCACTCTTTTTAGAGTCTCAAAATCTTTTTTTTTAGATTGTGGCGACCAAAACTAGGTGCAATATTCCAAATGTGGTCTTACCAAGGCATTATAACCAGGTGCATTCATATGATTTATGTAGTTAATTTTCTTGAACTAATGTATATCTCTTTATTTTTGTCAATCCAAGTTTTCTAGACAAGTCATGAAATTAAAAACAAAATATAAAAGCAAAAGCAACAAATTAAAAAACAATTAAATATCAGTGCCTGTTTCAATTTGTTCTGAAATGAAGGGGTACATTTTTATTGCTCCTCTTAGTACTCAATTCTGTTTTAAGAACTGATTTTAGCTTTCTTTAAGAGTATCTATCATTTTCTTTCCCTAGAATAGCTCAGATTATATATTTTATGGCACTCTGTCAAGGGGAAACTAAGTAGTAGTAATCATAATGGAGATCCACCACTCTTATACCAGAAGATGCTAAAACTGAGGTAACCTCTATGGCACTTAGGACAAGAAAGTGGCAGTCTTTAACAGAGAGCTGCAGTTGGCAAAACAGTGAAACACACGCCCAAACAAAGTAACACAATTGAATAAATGAGATATTTGATAGCCAAAACAAATGCATTTAAAAATAAACAAAATATCTCCATGCTTTTTAAAGCCCTAGTGCCATTAAGACTAGCTGATGTACAAGAATGGTAGAATTTATGTATTTTCTCTCAACATCTGAAATAAAAAACAGAACAAAAATGGGATTGTTCAACTAGTCTATTTTATATACAGTAACTGAATCTTTAGAATAAATTGACATAATTTCTACTCATGTAATCTTAAACCCCTGAAAAAAATGTTAATGTTCATCAGTAATGAAACCTCTTACTGTCAGAATATGGAACAGAACTCCTAAGTACTTTCTTTCACTTTGCTAATACTTACAGAGGGACAAATTGGCTTTATTTATTTATTTATAAATTTATTTATGCATTTATTTCAGTTTGTAAACTGTCCAATTCCCAGTGACTCTATATATAATCTATATCAATTTTGTATATTTAGTTTCATCTCACTGCTGCAATAATCTAAACATACTTTATATAACAGAATATCATTTTAATATTGTTTTATACAAGAAAGAATGACAGATATTTAGTCTAGTAGTTAAGGCACTGGACAAGGAGTGGAAAAACCTGAGATCTGGTTCTGACTTGGGCATGAAAGCAAACTGGGTGACTTTGAGTCAAACTTTTTCTCTCATTTTTAGAAAGATGGTTATGACAAACCAGTTCTAAAAATGTTTCCAAGAAAACTGTATGGACCTGTTAATGTAGTCATCTGGAGTAAAGACTGATTCAAAGACTCTGTGTGTGTGTGTGTGTGTGTGTGTCTGTGTGTGTGTCTGTGAGAATGCATGCACACGTGCACACCCACACTCACAGACACCCACTATTTCTTTCCATAATATTTGAATTAAAATCTAAACTCAGTGAAATACACAATTTAAAATATGTACAAAAGGTGTTTTGATTTGTGTTAGACTCCAAGAAATGAAAATTAAATCAGGTCAGTTTAATGTGTAGGGCAAATGAAATTCTTTAACATCCCAGTTTATTACCAAACAACTGATTTCTTAATAAGGCAGTGAGTTTTAGAATAGAATAGAATAGAATAGAATTCTTTATTGGCCAAGTGTGATTGGACACACAAGGAATTTGTCTTGGTGCATACGCTCTCGGTGTACATAAAAGGGTTTTATTTATTTATTTTAGGGTTATCCATTTGAATGATATGGATAATGGTTCAACTAGGTAGTTCTACACCCTAGACCTAATGATTTCCTTGGGCCACTCTTTGGATAGCCACAATTACAAAGACTTTTAAAATTAAAAAACTATGTTGTTTTCACCCTAGTGTGTTTTCATTCATATGGGATTTACTGTGAATATCATTGATGAAGGATAAGAACAAAGATGGAGATCAATGAAAAAATTACATCAAGCAGTTTCAAGTTCACTGATAATTTAAGCCAGTTATTATTTTAGCTGTATCTGCAGAACATGCCAAGCATTTCTTGCTTCAGACTCAGCTTTTAATTTTCTTACCAGAAAAACCCAGTGCATTAAACAATAACAGCTCTTACCATCATTACATCTGTGAAAAGTGATTTATAAGATGATGGCATTCCTACTTAGAAATCAACATTTAAGCTCTCCTTCTCTTTCTAAATAGATTTGCCAATGTCCTGCAACTTTTCTGTTATTCAGATGGCATCAGAGTCAATCATGCCAGTATAAAAAAGGGAGCTATCTTAAATAAACTTTTTTTTACAAAGATCATCAGTTGGTATCTAATCAGGAAGTTACAGTTGGTTAGTTAGCATCTAAGGCCAATCACTCTATGCTACTGTAGCTATTATTTTGCTTTAAGGAGCTTGAGTCCAAAATATTTGCCAATTTTTTCTGTCCATTCTTCTTTTAAAAGGGACAAAAGCTGCCAGAGTAAAATGGCTGATTACTGTAAGCAGAAGATCTAACCTATCTCTTGGGGAGATCAAGGATATGGCATGTTTCAACAAGAATATTTTTAAAAGTGGATGAGGTCTAAAGGCTGCAAGAGTTTAAATAAACTTGAAATGTACTTCCTTCCCCACCCCCCACCCCATTTCACAAGCTCCATTTCCTGATTCTTCTCAGCACTGAGAACTCTCAGATATTACAGGAAATGCTCAATGAAAGACATTTTTTTTTCAGTACACATCTTTTTTGCAATCTGATATAAATTCTCACATTTAATAAAAAAATCTTTAGGCAGAGAATTCTAAATTAGATTCATGCAGCTATATGTTTATATAAATGCAAAATATTGTTCTATACTACTGTCACTGGAGAACAATTCTGGAATCACTCTACTTTCTTTGATTTGTGACAGCTAAGGGGCCAAATGTATTAGTATTGCAAGTTTTCATCAGTGCCCCTGCCTATTAAGGGTAACTGAACTGGAATCTTTTAGTCCAAGATATTAGAAACACTTATACATAAAGCATGTAAAAGAGGATGTGAATAATTTCTGTACTGAAGGAGACAAAGTCTACTAGATTACAGCACAGGAAAACAAAAACCCACAAAGGTATTTGACATTCGCAGTAATCTGAATTTTTGCCCTTAGACATTATTCCTATCTTGAAAATGAGACTGAATCAACTTAATGCCGAATGGGCATACTTAATTTAAAACTATATGCAATACAGATAGACAGCATCCTATATATATCTAATGTTTGCAACCCTGCAAACAAATGTAACTAGTTGAGGATAATCCATAGATTTAATAACATAGTTTTTATTTAATGTTTCATTGTGAATTTGTGGCCCACCTTTCAATCCAAAAATAGCAGCAAAGAAATGTATTGAGAATTATCACAGTGAATTTTCCTATTGACTATATGTCATGGCCATATGATTTTATTTATATTGATTAGCACTAAGCCAGGATTGTGTTAAACAAGGCTCATAAGTAAGCTGTTACAGCTCTACAGTTTATAAATTATAATGGCTAGGTTCACATAAGACTTCTAAAACTAAAATCCCTTCTGGTATATTGGCTTCTTGGTGTAATTCATGCTGTCATTGTCATATTTTAAATCCTTCCTGGCATAGGACAACCTTCTCCAATTGTTTCTGCCCATCCAATATGAAGAAGCAAAAGATCCCTTCATTCAGATTGCTATCATCATGGGATTCAGAGTTGGCCTTTTCTTTCATCCCTCTCTGCACTTAGAGCACTAAATCCTACTCTTGTTCCTATATTGATGATCTTATATCATCCCATTCCAAGCTCATGAGCTATACAACCTACTCATTTTAAGTATCAGAGTTAAACTAATATTCCCCTCTCCCCTTATTTCAGTACCATCCAGCAGCAGCTTCCAAGGCTGAAAAGCTGTTACATTTCATCATCCATTGTGTTTGGAGACATTGTGGGATGACTGAAGCAGAATTTCAGACTTTGGGAGGTGCAGCTCACCCTCTTCTCTTACCAGCCAGGGCCTCCATAGCCATTTTTCTGCAGCATTTGCTCCCTGCGTTTGCATTTTATTTCTTGAGTTTGTCCCTTTCACATTTGTCCCTTCCCCCTCCTGCTTTTGACACCAATTTCTTTCCCAGCTTTCAATAAGGTAGATGATCGCTGAGTTTCCCCATTCTTTCTGGGGAAGATGAAGCAGCATTTGCCACAGTTTGTTTTAACAGTATGCTGAAAAGCCTCTTTAATTTCAGATGCAGCAATCTTACTTTTTCCTCACAGAAATTGCCTTTTTTTTAGTACTTGTTCCATAGTTGTCGGGTTCAATCACTATCCTTGGTGGATTTCCCAAAGCATGGATCTGCCCTTTGGAAGAGTGATGACCCAAGATCCACACAGTCAGACCCCGCCATCCTTGACAAACCTCAGACCTAATCTTTTTCAAAGACACAGGGCCAGGATGTATGTGAACCCACCACTGAGATTATCCAGTTTGTTTAATGGTCATGACCCTCCTTCCTCTTGCCTTTTCTATTACTCTCTTTTGACATACTGTATTGCTTTTTATTAACCCAACTGGCCAAGTCATTTGTAGATGGGCAGACTTAAAAATTGAAATTATAAATCAATGTATGACCTTTCCCCTCACCTTGGCTAATGACAGGTCAAATGCCATAGATAAAATCGCTGCAGATTATGAGTGGCAGTCATTAATCAAGGCCACACCTTTCAGCAGAGAGGCAGTAAAGGTGCAGCGGAAGCAGGGTAAGAGACAGTTGGGGAAAGGACAGCTAATATTTTGTGCCAATTAGGTCATTTCAAGGATTGGTCTCTGTGTGTGTCTCTGTGTGTAACTATTTCACTAGTGGGAAAAAGTCTCCAATCATTTTGATCAGGTTCTTTTTTAAACAAAAAAAAATTCTCACACACATTGTTCTTCAGATCTACTTGTGTTCTTTTCTTTAAAAAAATACTTATAAGAGGAAATTACAAGTAGCAATTATGTTTTAGAAAGGAAATGGCATACTATAGCAAATAATGCAGAGACATAATCTTCATAATTGATAGCAGCAAATTGGTATTTTACACTTTCTAATAGAATGTGAGAAAAGCCTGCTTCGGTTGATCAAATTATTCAACTATAAAAAAAGATTGGAACATCTGCTCTGCATTACAATTGGGATCCTAAATGCAGCTTGTTAGCTTAATGGTTTTATAAATGTAAGCAGGCTTCTATAGAGAAGCAGTTGTCGGAAAAGGTGCAAACATCATAACAATCTCCTGCCTCTTGTATGTATCTTGATTGTTCAGAAGAAAAAGCCAACAGAGATTCCTCTGTATCGGCAGTTACATTTTACCTCTTTCAGTATAAGTAGTCCTCAACTTTTGATCAGTGTGAAATTATGTTGGCCTCCAAAAGTTATTTAGGACTTAAAATTTGCACTTGCATCTATCACAAATTGTCATGCTACCCCCAGTGGTCACATGATGGTAATTCAGGCACTTGGCAAACTTACTCATATTTACAAATGGTTACGGCTATCCTTCGGTTATGTAATTGCAATTGGCAATATTTTTTGCCAGTTTCTGGCAAAAACGACCATTGAGGAAGCTGAGTTCACTTAACCAATGAGTGAGTTCCTTAATGACTATGATGACTCAACTTATGACCACAGTAATAAAGCTGCTTATCTCACAAACAAAATCCATGATGCCCAGGGATAAAACCCACATCAACAGCAGCACTCATCCAATTGTGTGGCATAAATGTGTGGGACAACATACTGGAAACAATTCTAGATATTTTAGCAATTAGCATCCCATATGGATTTTGTTGCATTATTCAAAGTGACAAGTTGTGCTATTTTAGGAACTGGGATTTATCTTTATTTACATTAATATAATAAAGCAATGTTTTACATTCCATGAAATTTAAAATAGATGTTAAATATTCAGCATACTTGCCAAACTGAAGTAGTAAAACAACCCTCCCCAAACAGTATCTTATAAGTAAGTTAAGCCAATTCCTTGCCATCCTGGAAAGTATCCAATTTAGGAAGGCTTCACAGGACAAAGATGATTATATATATATAGAGAGAGACAACCACCATACAAAGTAGGAGAGAATCAGAACAGGATAAAGTGAGCCCCACAATAACTTCATCTCTCTCCAAATTCAAGCTACAAGAAATTATATGTCTCAGTTGTGTGATATGTCACAAAACATGAATGAATTGATGTGGAGAGCTGGGGAAAGTATATTATACAGGCTTCTACCAGACTAATCTTATTTCCATTGCATAATAGTGTTGATCATCAAAGGCAGAATAATCATGTTTTTTTCTGCTTTTACTATGTCACCTGTTTATCACTGGTATTTTGCACTTTGAACACTGTTCAGGTTATTAAGCATTTTTGTAATGTATTTCAGAATTATCAGCAAACATTTTCATGCAGATGTGTACAATGTCCATATAGGTGCCTTAAAAATAATTCTGGTTTCTAAATATATTTTCCAAAACAAAGTAATTTATACAGACTGGGGTTACCTATCCATTGAACTAACATGTGGCTGTGGTTATGATCTAGTACTACAAATACAGTTATTGAGATCAATCCTGGTCGATGGCTTAGAATGTGCTATGAACTCAGGAAGCTATGGTTTAATAAATCATGGCTTAGCTCAAGATATATACTAATTTATTCAATCCTGAACTCTATATAGGAGTGATTGCTGAGAAATACCAGAGTTAACCAATGATAACTGGTAGCTTGAGTCTGTATGCACCATAGCTTAATTCTTAACTACTATAGCATATATTTCCATATGTATCAGGCCAGACTGAAAGGGAAAGGAACAGATCCTATGGCAGTGAGTTCTTTAATTTGTTTTGCCCATGCAGAAAGGGAAAAAAAAGGGTGCTGGCACTGAAGAACGGTTGAAATGCTTTAGTTGTGCCCTTAACAAAGGAAATTCAAAACACTTTGGATGTTTTACCTATCCAATACGGCAAGAACCCAAGACATCCCTGAAAATTCAAAGAATCATCTGAAATAGAGGCCAAATTGCAAAATTCCAAAATATAAAGCCATTCTGTCTTTTCACACTTTAGCTATAACTAAAAGGATGGATTCAGAGCAGCGTTTCTCAACCTTAGCAACTTTAAGATGTGTAGACTCCCACTCCCAGAATTCTATTGAAGATGAAGTCCATGCTGACTGAGGAATTCTGGAAGTCTACAGTACACATCTTCAAGTTGTTAAAAGTTAAGAAACACCGATTCAGCGCATGAAGGATTTCTGATGTCCGTTCCTATTGATAATTTGTACTTATAGAAAACTACTCCTCTTAAGTGCACTGTTAGAAGAATATGACCAATTCCTATGATCAGCTCCAATGGAGGGCAGAGAAGAAAGTAGCAATGGTTTGCTTTTGACATTGTTTTGGCAGGATGCAAGTTTGCATTATAGTCTTAAATTGCTCTTAAAATCAACCCCTTCCCATTACTCTCTGCCACTCACTTCAGGTTCTAATATTGCTAACACTGCAAAAGGAAAAAATAGCCCTCTTGGATTCAGTCAATCTAGAGGGGACATACACCACTCTGACAAAATATGTGCTTATAGCAGAAGAATTGCACAAGCTGTGTGTGTGTGTGTGTGTGTGTGTGTGTGTGTGTGTGTGTGTGTGTATCAGGCTAAGATAGTTCACTCCTCCCCTCATTTCCTGCTTATTGCTGAAGGCCCCAATAGTTTGCTCATATACTTTCATTTGATTGGTCTTCCCCCTCACCACAGTTCCCTCTCTTAAGTGTATAGTGATTGCAGCATTCAAAACAGCATTCAGTGATGTTTTTGACATTTCCACCACCCACATACCTTCATGTCCTGCAGTAAGAAAGTTTAAAGAAACTGCAGCTGAAATAACACGTATACGTCCTCTGACTCCTCTTTTCCTGTTGCTTCCCCCTGTGCAACATTATAGACTATGATGAAAACCTGTCTATATTATGCAAATCAAGATAGCTGGCATCTATCTGCAAAACTGACCGCATTTCTAAAACTGAAATAAAACTCTGCACCACATAGCCTCCCTGAAGTCTGGAACTCAAGTCCATACTAACTGACTGGAAAATACATTAAGTAAATATTTTAAATTTCCTTTTGAGCCATAAATGTATAAACCTGGATATTTCAAAGAAAATAATAAAATCTTGAATTTCTTAGGAAAAGAAATGTCATTTGCAAAATAACATGTTGTTTGCTTATTTGCTCTAGCTATAAAGCACGTGCTTTAATTTTTTCTGACAGTACTCTGTGTGTTCAGAAACTTCACCTGGTCCAGAATGGCAGAACCAAATTATTATTATGACAAGTTAGAGAGAGGCTGCTTCACTGTATATTAGTGCAGTGTATATTAGTACTAATTGTTAGTATATTCCAACTATCATTTAAACCTATCTTGGTCAAGTGATCTCTTCCCAATTTAATATATATATATATATAAAATTAAAAGATAAAAAGAAATAGAAAATCAGAAAATAGAAAATTAGAAAAGGAAAAAGGAATAACTGTAAAAATGCTGAAAAAACAAAAGGAAAAAAGTAAAGAAAATAGAAAAAGAATGACTTTCGAGTTTCATTGGTACAGATAAATATATAAGAATACAACAAATTCCTATTCCAAATTAACATTTGTCTACTTTATTTTGATAATCCCATACAGTACTATTCATCAGATCCCAAAATCAGCTTTTCATTTCTTTCACTTTCTTGCAAAAACTCAAAGAATGATTTCCAAGTATAAACAAAATTTTTCAGTCTTTTTTTCTTCTTCAAGGCTATCAATTTCAACCATGTCTGCCAATTCCACCCACTCCATCATCCATTCTTCCATCAGAGGTATTTGATAGATGCCTTTTATGCTGTTATCATCATAAAAACAAAGTTCCATAAGATGTTTCCATTTGTTTGCCCATTAAGCCGAAAAGAAATTTGATCTTTTTCAAATTGAAGACCACGCTTGACTTTGAGTGGTATGCCAGGAGCCTCACTCCAACAAATAAGGAAGGCCAAATTAATAAAAATAACAGCAACAATGGTCATTGAAAAAAAATAAATGACCTTCCCAATACACAATTAAATGTTACAAGGAATTATATCTACAAAATTTGGCAGCAAAAGGGCAGGACATTACTGGGAGAACAATGAGTTTTTCTGGGAGAGCAGGACTGTACACAGCCCATATGCTCTGTCCTAAATAGTTGGTTCACCTATGAGCCTACATCTACGTACCTCCTTTAAACCCACTAGCACCAATGACGTATCTGACAGGAATAGGCAAGAGAGTTTTATTGGTGACTGCTTCCACATTGCAAAATTCCATGCTAACGGAAGGCTAGTTCCATTGTTGTTATACTTCTGTTGGGAAGCAAAACCTTTTTATTTCGGTGAAACTTTGACAAAGAAGTTGGTCTATTATCTGAATGCTGCCTATTCTACTCATGTGTAAATAATGTTTTATATTTTAAATCCTCTAATTATCCTCTATAGCCAGGATGGTGAACCTATGGCATGTGTGCCAGAGGTGGCATGCACGCAAGCCATCACCCCAGCTCAGGTCCACCGCGCATGTGCACACCTCTCACCAGCCAGCTGGTCTTAAAGTCTCTGCCATGCATGCATGGGGGATTGGGCACAAATGGGGGGGGCATCCACGCATGTGCGGGGGCGGGGAGCATGCAGGGGGGCGCACTTTGAGCACTCGGTCATCACTGCTCTATAGGGCATATGTAGCTGCAGCAATAACTTTGGGAAAACATCCAAGAGGACCTTCTCACCATCCTGTATCTTGTATCCTATGATAACTTCTGGACCACCCTAGCTTTATGAACCCCATGAAAGTGGTCCAACTTCTTCAACAGACCTCTGGACAGGACATAAAGAAAACAGATGACAAAAAACAAGGGACAGGTGAGGAAGAATGACATAGAAACTTAGTCTTTCCTGCACTCACTCAATCCTGAGAAACTGTTTTCTCCAAAAGAATGTCATTCAGATAAGGAGAAGCCCCAGCCCCAGAGTGGGAGGATTAATTTTTAGCTTGCGATCTGCACATTTGCTCAACTTTGTTACATTTCCTATATAGGTAGTCTTCATTTAGCGACTATCTCGTTTAGCGACTGCTTGCAGTTGCAATGCTGATGAGACAGTACTACCTGTAATCCCGCTTTCCATGTAGTTTTCAACAGATCAATTTCTACTGAAGACAATCTCTGGCACAGAATCTCCTACTGAACATACATTTGGAAGGAAGGGGATTGTTTTATGAACAACAGTTCTCTCCTTCTGCCTTTTGTCTCAGCTTTTTATTTCTGATTTTTGAGGCAGCATATATATTAAAGATAGAAAAAACATTAGAAAGGAAAGTGAGGTGGAGCAAGTACTTATTTTCACAACTCTCAAACCTAGATTGTTCTTTATTTAGAATGCCTTTCCAACTGTGCATCTTCCAGAATTTTTGGCCCCAATTTCTGATAATTTTAATAATTCCCAACCAGAACAGACAATATGCTCTTGCCTTACAACCAATATTTAAAAACCTTCTGTGGAATATTCACAATAGCAAAGAATACAATTTTACATTTCCAGGTTTAAAAAAAATTGGTCCAGCACTTCAGGTACAAAGCACTAACAGACAGAAGATATGCACCACCTAGTGAAGAGTGTAGTGTAGTGCTGCCCTCCTGTGAACTGGGCATTTTGTACAAAGTGTGCTTCCCTTTCAGCAGAGGAACAAACTGTTGCCAAAATGGCAACCCTAATATGTCTGCTCAGTCTAGTATTTTTTGGACAAAGCCTCTTTCCCAACCCATCTCCACCAACTCAGCGAATGACCAGTTCACCCCACAGAATGGCAGACAACAGTATCATTTCAAAACACTGTCTGAGAAACAGACTTTCTCTCCTCTTCATAAAGCACTGCTCCTTGTTCAAATGAATAGAAATTATATTAGATGCAGTTTCTTGATCGTTTTAAGTCAAAGCTCAAGTGTGCATGAACACACAAAGGAGATTGTATCCTCCGTGGCTAGAGTAACACAAAAAGGAAAGCACCATGGGAAATATGCCTCTGCATTAACACCACCCTTTCCCTGCAACTGGAAAAAAAATTACCAGGCTTCAGGTGAAGAGAGAAAAAGCACTTGTGGCCGACTTTACCTGCACAAACAAAATGCAGGGAGTTGCAAAATTAGGAAAGGGAAAGGGAGAGAGGGATGAACGTGAAACAACGTTGCTGATGCTATTTATCCAGGGCACTGCATAAGCAGATAGGCCCCCAACCCCACCCTAATGGAGAAGCTATCAGTCACCACATATGATGGATGAAAGCACAAAAACTGAAATAGGAAAAATTAATTGCCAGCCAAAGGAAACAGAAGCTAACAAGGGAAAGGAATCAACTGTTGGCCCACATGGAAATCTGACAGCAAGGGATTTATCAGAAACAATAATAATGAAGAGAAACGGAATGAACAGTCACACACATGACAGAAAGGAAAGGCAGAAAAACAGAGCAAATGTGCGAAATACAGGATTTCCTTGTTTCTCTTGGTTTAGCTGCTGTCTGATGTGGAGAGGGAGGGGGGAAGAGAGAAAGAGAGAGAGAGGGAGGGAGGGAGAGAGAAAGAGATTCGCTATTCTTCCAAAAGAATACTAAAGAAATACTAAAACCCCACTCTTTGTACCTACTTAACAGAAACAGCACAAAATCTGCTTCTGCAGAGTAGGGAAGAAGCAGAGGGGCCAAAGAGATGGATCTGTCTAATGACCAACATTTTTGTGTGCATGGGATTATTAGCCGCCTCAGCACCCAGACAAGTCCAGCAATTGGACAGGGGAGTTTCGCTCTGGGTCACCCCTCTCTGCAGCGCTAACAAAGAGCAACAATGCCCATCGGCGTACGGTAGACACGCAGAGATAAAGGGGAACGCGAGGCAACTTCTCCTCCGTGGAGGGCTCCCCCTAAGCCTGGAAGGGGGGGAGCACAAACCCTTCTTTCTCAATCAGGGGCCGTGCCAGCCACACTCCTGACGGTCAGCAAAACCCCGAGTCCGCAGCTCCAAGCGCAGAATAGCGGCAGCGGCCAAGGCAACCTTCTCTTCCCCGCCCTCCACCCCTAGCGAAAACGCACAAGTCGCCCTGCAAGAGCCGCGCATCTTTGGCAATGGGAGGGAAAAAACAAACAAACCCCGATTTGAATGAACGGGCCGACCTGGAACGGAGAGGGCAAGCAGCAGCAGCTGGAGGGGACTCCTTTTGTTCGCTCTTCCCATTCACCTGCAATGGAAAGTTACCCACTGAAAACCCCTCCTGTCCCCATCTCACCTCACGGCCACCTTGACGCTGCAGCTGTCACCCTGGGCGGCCATTCCCTTCTTCTTCTTCTCCTCCTCCTCTTCGTTCCTTCGCCGCCGCCGCCGCCCCGCACCGCAGGAGAGCGCTGCCCCTCAACCACCATGGAGCTCGGTGGGGCCAGGGCCGAGGCGAGGTTGCGACTCGGCTAGGAGCAGGAGGCGCGGAGGCTGCAGGAGGAGGAGGAGGAGGAGGAGGAGAGCATGCTGAGCTCCTTGTCGGGTAGCGCGGGCGCTCGTCCTCTTCAGGAGAGAAAGAGAAGGCAGCCCCGAGCGGGAGAAAGCTTAGGCGGCGTGCCCGCTTCCCATCCCGCCCGCCGCGGCAGCGGGACTGCGGAGGGAAAATGAGCGGCGACCAAGCCAGAAGTCGAGCGGGCGGAGAGGCTTGGTGGGGAAGAGGAGGGAGGCGGAAGGAGGGGCGGCAGGACGCGGAGGCGGTCACGCCCACCCACCCACCCCCCGTCAACTCAAAAGGTGGGGGAGGGACTTGCGCCGAGTTGGGGCGGTGGGCCGCGTGCGAAGAGGCACGAGGGAAAGAGCGAGAGGGTCTCGCGGGTGGAAGGAAGGGCTTCGGAAGTTGTAGGTCCAGAGGCTTGCAGATTTTATTTTATTTTATTTTTTAAGAGCGCCGCCCGCTTTGGTGTACGATCTCGGTGAAATCGCTTCCGTTGCTTCTAGCCGGCCAGCTCTTGAAAAGAGACATATATATATATATATATATATATATTCCCGGAAGAGAGTAAAGAGCTTGCCAACGAAATTGCCACAGAACTCGCACGTGAGCATGAATTTTGTAGCGTTTTTCCGCATAGGTGGAAGCTGGGCCTTTTGCGGTGGTTGTAGTAGTAGCAGAACCGAGGGGTCGCTTCATTAACCCGTGGTTCTCTTATTTGAATGACACCATACATTTCAGAAGCCGGGTTTCTCATATTAGGCAGTGTTGGCTAACTGGGTTTGGTGCGTGATGTGAATATCGCAGGCCCTGCCTTGCCTTTGGTGGGAATTTTCATCGAATGTTGTGGATATTGGGGTTTGTGCAACAGATGAGGCTAAAATATGGCCTATATCAATAAACTGTATTGTGTAATTATAGTCAATATCACACACATGCATGCATATGCATGGATGTAAAGATTCTGTTGCTACAGTACCTCCTTGCTTATAGCTGAAAACCAAAATGTAGCCTATGTTAGTCTATATTAGTTGAAGATTGAGATTCTCCTAGGTCAGGGATCTCCAAACTTGGCAACTCTTAAGACTCCTGAGCTTCAATTAAGCCTGACTAGGTGGCTCAAGTGGCTAAGACACTAAGCTTGTCGATCAGAAAGGTAGGCAGTTCAGTGGTTCAAATCCCTAGTACAGATCTCCTTGCATGAGCAGGGGGTTGGACTAGATGACCTCCAAGGTCCCTTCCAACTCTGTTACTGTTAGCCAATTCCCAGAATTCTCCAGCCAGCATGGCCATTATGAAGAGTTTGGGGAACTTAAAATTGCTTCTCAAAGTTGTCCAACTGGAAAATGCTGATCTAGTTCAACCCTTTGTAATGTGCAAAAAAGTCAGTGAGATGAGGCTGTTCAGACATTTACAACAAAACCCCCCAAATATGAGACACTGCCATCTGCATGTGTACATCTGTCAGCTATTGTACAGGTCTTACAATCAGGACACGTTGCCTGATGTATTTTTCTTTGTAGATGTCAGTGAAAATAACATTCTAAATCATAAAGTGGAGAGGACATCTTAAAATGCTAACATCTTCCTGTAGCTTCAGTTATATAAAATCACTGACATTGTTCTCTGCCATTTTGAAGCAGGAAACTAAAAAGTTTAGGTTCTGTGTCCTTTTTCATCAATGGATTGCAGAAATCTAGATGAACATTAGATGGCAGCAAAGAGTTAGCATTCTTTGTTGCGATTTTAAGGAGTTTTGCAGTCTAGTTTTGGAAACCAAAAAATACCTTTAAAAAACAAAGACCTGGTTCACACAACACACAGAGGCATAAAATTGATATGGTTCTGCTGGAATGTTCTTAGTACACTTGTTAAACTTCATTTTGTTTCTAATAATTAAATAAGCTATAACTGGCTGCATTTATACAACATACAAGGTCATCATAAAAAAAAACAACACACAATATGATAAGGTGTTGTGTAAACCAGCTCTTTATAGTGTAGTCACTGAATATGTGTAATCAGGTCAAAGAAACATTGCAAGATTTTCTCTCCCTCACATCCTGCCCAGTTTTCATGTCACTTTACCTACTGTGACCTTCACTTTCCCATAAAATATAAAGTGCAGGCCTCCACAAACACCTTATCATAAAATAAAATGCAGCTTACATATCGCAATAGCTGAGTTTTCACAAAAAAACCCTCCCACTTATGCTGTGGCTTAGCACGTGGTGTGAACTTTGTCCATTCATTCATAGCCATGATTTTAAGAGTCTTCCTTTACTCTCAGTGACTGGGAAAGGAGCATTCTTTTCACAGTTAGCTGTGATAGGTATACTGAATGTTACATTGGTTAGATAAGTCACACAAAGATGTAAAGCGAAACAAGACAATCTCCATTTTCAGAGAGAGTGGACTGTATAGCTTAATGAAGTTAACCAACTTTTCTGGGTTCACATAACCATAAACTAATCGTATACGTTGCATCTGTGCAAGCTTCAAGTTTGTTATTGCTCAGTTTATGATTCGGGATGCTGGGCAGGGGTGAAATGCTCCCGGTTTGGACCGGATTGCCCGATCCGGTAGCGATGGAGGCGGGTGGTTCGGAGAACCGGTAGCAAATATCCCTGCACCCCACCCCCATTGCCCAGCTGAGCCACGCAATCATCAGAGGCTTTTTTTTATTTTTAAAAGCATTTTTTCTACAACCTTTTTGGCCGAAAAAATGCTTTTAAAAGAAAAAAGAAAAGCCTCTGATGATCGCGTGGCTCAACTTTAAAGCCTCTGCCGATCAGGCAAGTCAGCTGGGATCGCCAGAGGCTTTTTTTAAAAAAAGAAAGCCTCTGCCGATCAGGCAAGTCAGCTGGGATTGTCAGGGGCTTAAAGGAAAAAAAAAGAAAGCCTCTGTCGATCAGGCAAGTCAGCTGGGATTGTCAGGGGCTTAAAGAAAAAAAAAGAAAGCCTCTGTCGATCAGGCAAGTCAGCTGGGATTGTCAGAGGCTTAAAGAAAAAAAAAGAAAGCCTCTGTCGATCAGGCAAGTCAGCTGGGATTGTCAGAGGCTTAAAGAAAAAAAAAGAAAGCCTCTGTCGATCAGGCAAGTCAGCTGGGATTGTCAGAGGCTTAAAGAAAAAAAAAGAAAGCCTCTGTCGATCAGGCAAGTCAGCTGGGATTGTCAGAGGCTTAAAGGAAAAAAAAAGAAAGCCTCTGTCGATCAGGCAAGTCAGCTGGGATTGTCAGAGGCTTAAAGAAAAAAAAAGAAAGCCTCTGTCGATCAGGCAAGTCAGCTGGGATTGTCAGAGGCTTAAAGAAAAAAAAAGAAAGCCTCTGTCGATCAGGCAAGTCAGCTGGGATTGTCAGAGGCTTAAAGAAAAAAAAAGAAAGCCTCTGTCGATCAGGCAAGTCAGCTGGGATTGTCAGGGGCTTAAAGAAAAAAAAAGAAAGCCTCTGTCGATCAGGCAAGTCAGCTGGGATTGTCAGAGGCTTAAAGAAAAAAAAAGAAAGCCTCTGCCGATCAGGCAAGTCAGCTGGGATCGTCAGAGGCTTAAAGAAAAAAAAGAAAGCCTCTGTCGATCAGGCAAGTCAGCTGGGATCATCAGAGGCTTAAAAAAAAAAAAGAGCCTCTGCCGATCAGGCAAGTCAGCTGGGATCGCCAGAGGCTTTTTTTAAAAAAAGAAAGCCTCTGCCGATCAGGCAAGTCAGCTGGGATTGTCAGAGGCTTAAAGAAAAAAAAAGAAAGCCTCTGCCGATCAGGCAAGTCAGCTGGGATCATCAGAGGCTTTAAAAGCATTTTTTTCAGCCGAAGAGGTTGTAGAAAAAATGGTTTTAAAAGTAAAAAAAAAAAGTTGGCCACGCCCACTCAGTCATATTACCCCCACCACCACCAAGCCACGCACACAGAACTGGTAGTAACAAATTTTACATTTCACCATCTGATGCTGGGTGAACAGGGTCCCTAGACAGAAAAGAATTTGGAATAGGGTTCCCTGAGTTCAGCATTATTGTAATAATAGAGGCACACATCGCAATAGCAGGGAGGTGAACAGAGCGCTAAATTATGAAAATAAAAGGGACCAACTTAGGCTGCTTCATCACAGTTCTGTCAGAAATGCATTTATGTTTTCCAGCTTAAGTTTTGGCAACCGTGCCAAAGTCTACATGCCATTTATCTCCTTCAATTCATTATGGGGGAAAAGGGTATGGGGAAAAAAAGGGTGTGATTAAATGTTAAAGACAGGAGGATGGATTTCTGTTTTAGAAGATACTATAAATAATTTGTTCCAAGTAGCTGTATTGATTGAATTAAAACAAATCTGGATGTGTTTCTGTAAGTAACAGCACAGTTGCTTAATCAGTGAACTTCATTTCTTTTCTACAAATATTTAAATCTTTTTTATATTAACATATCGAATCTTGGTCCTCCTATTTAATGGTAATAGAAAAATCTGTGGGCATTCTCTGAGATGCCCATGGATGTCTTGCGAAGCATGATGAAAAATAAGTAAAGAGCTCAGCTCATTCTTTAAGGAATGCACATAAAATTTGGCAGAGCTTTAATCATTTCATTGTAACTTCCATCTTGACTTTCTTTGACCACACCCTGCATATACTCCTGGTTTTGCCAACTAACGTCTATCCTTCTGACAAACATTTTTCTAGGAATTTATCTCTGGAGCTATGTCTCTTGTTTGAGTTAATGATCTTGCTTGTACTTGGTTTAATATGTAATTAGAGTGTTTAGGGTGAGGGTGAATTATTATGTAAAATAATACCATTTGTAATGGGCTGTTAGATAGCCAGTTTGAGGTAGTGATTAAAATATCAGGTTAGAAACTGGGAGACTTGAGAGTTCTAGTTCTGCCTTAGGCATAAAACCAATTGGGTGACCTTGGACCAATCACTCACTCTCAGTTCCAGAAAGAAGACAATGGCAAATTATTTCCAAAATCTTGCCAAGAAAACTTTCAGTTCTGAAAACTGTCCAGGTAATTGCCAGGAATCAACACTGACTCAAAGGCATTAAAACACTACACACACAGAAACACACACACACCCAAAGGGGCACTGTTCGCTGACATAGACAGTAACATCAGTACTGGATCTGTTGACTTGGATGACTGAGAATCTCTACAGACACACCTGAGATTATTAATTGCATGTCAGCAAGTATCTTCTCAATAAAGATATTCATTACAAAATACAGCGTGGCTTGATATTAATCCTGCTGAAGTATTCTTCATTGTGTCATTAAAAAATTGGAAGCAACTGAATGGCTAAACAATCAACATTAATCAAGTGTAAATTATCCAAGGCACATCAGACGACATAGCAATGAATGATTAGCTATTGTTTCTGTTTATTCCCCTTTTTGACTGGTATCTGAATTGTCTTTGTGAAAGCCATCTGGCACTTCCTTTTTCAAAAAGGGGGACATATAATAATTGGGGATGAAGACTGAATCTTGCCTTGCAGGCTTTATGTCTACAGCTCATGCATGCACACCAGTGGTGGGATTCAAAATTTTTTACTATCAGTTCTGTGGACGTGGCTTGGTGGGCGTGGCAGGGGAAGGATACTGTAAAATCTCCATTCCCACCCCACTTCAGGGGAAGGTTACTGCAAAATCCCCATTTCCTCCTGATCAGCTGGAAGGCAGAGAATAGATGGGGGCGGGGCCAGTCAGAGGTGGTATTTACCGGTTCTCCGAACTATTCAAAATTTCCGCTACCGGTTCTCCAGAACTGGTCAGAATCTGCTGAATACCACCTCTGATGCACACCATGCTGTGGGCCTCTGAGAAATAAAAGCAAAGCCGGATGAGAAGTGATTGGTCAGTTGTATATATGAAAGCAAAAGGAGAACTGTTCTGGGGTCTGAAAATATGCTAGACTTAATCTTAACGTAAATCAAATCGAGCTATGGCTACAGATTGATAATTGGGATTACAACATCATGAATTCCCAATTTAGGATGGGCATATCTGTAGGACACCAGGCTTGGAAAGACTCTTCGAAGTCAACTATACATTGGCTTGTCTTCCAGTGTGTTACAATGATGTGTCTGTTCAAATACATCAAAAACCTGCTTATCTAAGTTGCTGTCTATAAGAATCATCTCAAAAGGAAAATGCCTGGCGGCCCGGGAGAGAAAATTATTTTAAGAAGTCATACATGGAAATTTCATTGTCATTTACCTTGATTTAAGAGTGTGACTGTTTATTCAGTGAATTTACAAAGGAATCCATTTCCAATCTTTCCCTCGACTCAAAAGACATAGCTCTTTATTTGATAGTAATTATTAAAAGCTTCTTGTAGAAATTAGAGTTGAGAAATTGATTCTTACTCTGGCATGCACATCCACCTCTGTATTGTATTGATTTTCTAAGTGTTTTTCTTAATGCATCCCAAAATAGTACAACCAGTGACCAAGGCATCAGTAGATTCAGGGGATTGATGGAACAGGAGCATTTGAAAGAAAACCATAAAAAAAAATTGCTTAAAATGTGGTAATTGTAATGGCCCCGCAGTCACAGTGGAATTTTGAGTGATTTGTCATAAAAGGATATTACGGTACTTTCCATGGAATGAAGTAGTTAGACAACCATTCTTCATACCACATAGTTTTATCCTATACAGTAGTGTAGAAAATCAAAAGTCAGTCCAAAGAAAAGTAAGACCGACTTTTAGAAATGTATCAAATGTAAGGAGTCATGACGATACAGAGCAATTTGGGTTGAGCCTCACCAAAGACCACTTCCTCTAAAAACAAAAAAAATATGAATGTTTACATATTGTACTTAAGTCATAGAAACCGATCAGTGATTGTATCACTGTTAATTCACAATTGATATAAGAGAATATTTGTAGCCCAGGGTTGAGCTGTAACAAGCCATGATGAACTCAACACGACAGCATATACATCATGATACTATAATGCAAATGGCATGATTATGTATTGATGCCACAACTGACAGAAATCCATAAACCATGTCATTTGCATATTCGTAATTTGCCCCAACGTTGAACATCTGTGCCAAGATACAGAACCTCTCCTCCCTATCAGGCTGAAATAACCTCTCCCATCTGTCTTGAGGAATGCCTACTTCTGCTAGTATGTTAACCCAGATATTGTCATGGACCAAATTTAATTCTTTACTGACAAATAAAAAGTGGCATAAATCAGATGGGTAACACTGAATATAGTGATGAGCATTTTAAAATGTATTTTCAGACCTCCTTGCTTATCCCCATCTGACCCCAGTCTGTAATGAGCCTTAAAAAAAACCAACCTTGAAACTGCTATTAGAAAAAGCAAGCAGAAATACACTTGCCTGAAAACAAGCAGACTTATGAGCAAGTCCTGAAATTATTTGTAAGGTGCCTGGAGTCACTGAGAGTGAGCTGGGCAACCATATAAATTGACTTAAATAAATATTTGGTCTTCTTTACATTATTTATTCTTAGATTATTCCTGTGTTCTTCTTTAACTTTTTGCCTGGTGAAAAACAATGATGGTATAAAAGAACAGAACTACAATAAGACAAAAGGGCAATAATAGTACAAGCCCAGCAGTGAGGCCTCTGCCTGCATTTTAGAAACTGGCCTGTGGCAATAAAACAGCAAAGCAACTCCTGTTACTGAGGTCCCTTCTAGCCAAGTTCTTCCCTTTGTAACTCTAATTTATAATTAAATGCTTTGACATGGAAATGATTCCTTGGACAGCTGGAGAGATGGTTGCATATTGCTCCAGGGTTTCCAGTAGCTCAAGCAGACTGTAATCAGAGTTTGGCCTCCAGAGAGAAAAGGATTTGCTTTAACAACCCAACCCCCTTTTTCATAAGCATCCCTTTATCCATTCTCCTTTTACGAGTTAACAAATAAAAACCCAGAGAGCAGCTAGGCTCTGTTGATTCAATACCTCTCCTGGGATGCATAATTTCTCATTTGAATATCTATTAACCTTGAGAGGAAACCTCTTCTGGAAGATGCTGGCTGCAGGGTTCGGATCCTTAATATATAAAGGAGGTGAAGATGAAGGTGGCAGGTGAAGATGAAGGTGGCAGGTGCACTGGACAGAAAGCTACAGCTAAGCAATAGCTTCGGCTGCCTTGTAAAAGGATTTAGCTATTTTTGGTTGCTTTTATAACAGAGGTGCTAACTGATGAGAAAAAAAAGGATATTGGCTTTCATAGCCATTCCATTTATGTACAGCAATCAGAAGATTTAAAAAGTTTTAAATTTATCATTGATATCCCATCTTTCATATGCTAAAATTAGCAGATTAAGCTTCTACTATTAAAGCAGAATGTGGTTTTTTAAAAGTTTATAAAAACTGGATAAACCTAATATAACACAATCTGAAACAACAAAATATAAACCAAGAATATGTGGTTCTTTAAAGATCTGAATTCTATAACTTAAAGAGCTGGAATTTAAATTTAGAGATTTCTTAACTCACTATAGTTGGAACTTGAACAACTTTCTAAATATAGATTTGGAAATTACAGCTAACCTTTTAAAGTGTGAATGTTTTAATTTAAATGTCTTTAACTCCTTAAATTTCAATGGAGTCCCAAAATTGCAAACTATTATGAACCCTAGGAATAAAATGAAATAAAAGTCCAAATTCATACATAATCTAAAATGTATAAAGCGTAATTTAAATGTTGAGACACATGCTTCAATATTGAAGTACCTTGTACTGGGGAAAATACTGTACGTATATTTTGTTAATGGGTTTATAACAGCTTGGAGATTTAATATAAATAAGCAGTAAAAATCTTCCCTATGTTGGATTGTATGAATGAATGTCTATATACACCATTTTTCTAAAAAAACAAACAAACTGATCGGTATCTCACTGTTTGTAACAGCCGTGTATAATTTTTATGTGTAAACTGCATTCAAATCTTTTGAAGTTTAAAATATATCAATGAAAATTCAAATATATAAAGAAAACCATTGGGGGACTTTCTGTTTATTAAAAGTGTTAGTTTTTAATCATTTTTGTTTTCTTTTCCAGATTCTTCAATATAATTTAAAGGCATTTTTCAGAATCCTTGCCAAACTGTCAATGGGAAGAAATGTTACAATACTTTGGAACTATGTAATAATCCATCTAAATCACAGGCTATAGATGTTATGAGACCTGGATGAGCAAGAGATTCTTTTTTCACCTGTGCAAATTTCTCTAGGAATCCATTCCTAAAATCTCTTCTAAGGCAGCCAAAAAAACCCGCCCCCTTTTCCATCTGCCATCTCTTCTGCTTGCCTATCAGGGTGGAAATCAATCAGGCCACCATGAGCAGATTGTGTAGTGCTTTCATGGTAATCATCCAAAAACACAAAAGTGGCTACCGCTATAGAGCAACACTGCCAAGAAAACAATGGAACGGCCATGTTCTAGGCCCTTTACAGAGATGAAGCTGAGCTCTTCCGTCTCTCCAACAGCATGGCAGCCGTGCCTTCCACATCTGTCAGTTCTGCTTGGAAGGCTGCAACCATCTCATCTCTTGTCAGCTTCAGAAAAGAATCATCTTTAGCTAGGAAACAAAGTCCCTCAGAGGCCAGGGCCTGCATTGAAGAGGGGGGAAAAGATTAGCTGTGTATTGTCCAAGCCTTTGGGAAAAATAAAATTTGCCTTAAGGATTAAATCAAATACCTAACTCAATTTTGTACCTCAGTGATACTTAAAGTTCTGGATTAATAGCAATAGCACTTAGACTTATACTATAACACTTTACAGTGCTTTCCAGCCCTCTCTAAGCGGTTTACAGAGTCAGCTTATTGCCCCCAACAATATGGGTCCTCATTTTACCGATCTCGGAAGGGTGGAAGTCTGAGTCAACCTTGAGCCTGGTGAGATTTGAACTGCCGAATTGCAGGCAGACGGCAGTCAGCAGAAGTAGCCTGCAGTACTGCACTCTAACCACTGTGCCACCATGGCTCATGCATGAGAATGGCCTGTATCTTCTCAGGTATTTCAAAGTATCCTACCGTTGGAAAGTATCTTTGAGATCATCTAAAGGTAGTCCTCACTTAACAAAAGCAGTTAGGATCAGTAACTCAATGGCTAAGCAATGTAGTTGTAAAGCATATCACGTGACATGCCTACTTGCAACAGCAGTGGTGGCAGTTCCGGTTGCCATTGTTAAGCGAATCCCATGCAATCATTAGGCCCAGTCATGACTTCCTGCCCATTGATATTGCTTTTTGGAAGCTAGCATTAAAGATCGCAAATGATGATCACTTGACTGGAAAACTGTGGCTGTCAAAATTGCAAGCCAATTAACAAGAGTTTGAATCACAATCATGACTGCCAGGATACTATGACAGCCACAACTATAAAGAATGGTTGTAAATACATTCAACGCTGTTGTAACCTGCAACGTGATTTAACATCATTGAAAAAGTGGTTGTTAAATGAGGACTATCTACAAATCAAATGTTCCCCCATGCAGGGATTTGCAACTTCAGCATTTACTAATAAGCATTTACTAATACTAATCATTTTTTTTCTGTGGGCACTCTGGCACACATGAAAAATGAAATTCTGTTGCCTCCTCTCAAAAGTGTACACGCATATAATACACATATAGATATGCTATATACCAGTGGTGGATTGCCCCAGGTTCGGACCGGTTCACAAGAACCAGTAGTAAAACTGGCGGGAGGCTCCGCCCACTGACCTGGACGTCATCATAGGCGATCTGCGCATGCGCAGAAGAGCGCGCGTGCGAGTGAAGCAAGCGTGCGAGCGTGGGCACAATGCAAACCAGTAGTAAAGGTAAGTAGAACCCACACCTGCTATATACATACATATGTATACACAGTCTAACATATAAATATATATAAAATTAGTTACTGTCCATTTTGAATAGATAGCAGAAAGAGGAAGTCTGAGAGTTCACAAGGTTGATACTGTATGTTATTAATACTGTAATATTATTCTAAGTCTTAATTTGATCTCTTGAGTTCACTACAATGCCTGTGTTAAAAATGTTAAGCCCCCCCCCCAAAGGCATACTATTATGCATTAATATGATGTGTAAATCAAATTTGCATCTCTACTAGCAAAATTGAGTGGGAAGTGAAAGAAAAAGAGACAACCAATACTGGCTTACAAAAAGGGCAAATTTTACATTAAACCAGTGTTTTTCAAACCTGGCAACTTAAAAATGTGTGGATTTCAACCCCCCAAATTCCCCAGGCAGCATGCCCCTTCAACTCCCAGAATTCCCCCCCCCCAGTAGTACTTCACAATAACCATGAAAGGCTGAATGTTTTCCTGTGACAAGGAAGAATTCTTTGTTATGGATTAGAAAAAAATCGAGAGCAATGGCAGACTACAACAGTCCTTTTATATCAATTTTAAAAATATAGAAAAGCCTTATGAGACAGAAATATTTCAAAATCCAACTTCTTCTTTTTTTTTTTTACAATCTGAGGCATCTGTACCTCCATTCCCTAAAGGAAGATTTTTTTTGTCATATATTTCAGAAATCAATTAAATGCCACCACAGTAACTCATGAGATTTATAACTAAGGCAGCATATACCCCAGCAGCCATTTTATGGATAAGACCACTCCCCAGGCCAGGCAGAAGGATAAATCAACTCCCAACCCGGTTCTGTTCATTTATTAAAGAATTCAGCAGCACTAAATCAGAAACGGTCAGTTTCAGTTCAAAATAAAACATAGATTTCATTTACTAAAATATATCAGGAATCTTATCCTTTAAGGATTGTTTCAGGGTGGTTTTCCCTGGGACTCATAGTGGAGTCCAACCTTGACTTTTAATCAACCTTTTGAAGAGAAACCAAATTCATACAACATAGTTTCCTTAGGTATTTGGAAAGCTTTCAGGAAATTTCAATCAATATCTTGGCTAGGTTGATCTGGTGTCCTCCAGGTAATTCCTATAATACCTATTAAGGAGGCTGTGCAGTATTTCAGATTCAGTTCAAGGCGGATGATTCAGAATACATGACTGCAGCACCACATCACATAAGTGCAGCAGAGTCTCTTTTACAGTGGTCACACAATCCAGGGGGAAAAGTTGTTAGGCTTTTAATGAGTCCTAGAGAGGTGCTGCATACATGCTCATATTCTGAAACACTCCTTCCAATCCAAACCAGCTCTGAAACCCTGCACAATACTACAGTTTAGCATAAGACTGAGTCATAGAAGAACCCATCTGGAATATGGTCACTTTGATATGGACATGCCTATTCATGTCTGCTCATAATCTTTGTCTAGACTAGTGTTTCTCAACCTCAATAGAATAGAATAGAATAGAATAGAATAGAATAGAATAGAATAGAACACAACAGAACACAACAGAACACAACAGAACACAACAGAACAACAGAATAGAATTCTTTATTTAATTCAGCAACGTTAAGATGTGTGTAATGTCTGGGGAATTCTAGGAGTTGAAGTCCATTCAAATTAAGAAACACTGGTCTAAAGACTGGTCAAGCAAATGGGGAAGAAAAGTCTGGCTCTAAAGTTATGTTCTTGAAAAAAGAAAAACACACCAGCTTCCCCTGCTAACAGTTTATGCTTAATGAAGCAACTTTTGCATATTAAAATTCCATAATTTTAACAGATTATTTCATAAATCCTATGCAATTTCCCCACTCAATGCCTTTGAATATAAGCATGAGCCTGGACTTTTTAATCCAACTCTGTCTGTTCTTGAATAAAACGTATTTGAGGTTTTGTAAGGCATAACAATCTACCTAAAATAATCTACCTTGATTATTTTTAAAAAATAAGCAAGGTAGAGCTGCTTTAAAATTACTGACCTTTTACGCCAATCCTACCTCATTTATCATTTCATTCACCCTAAACTAGTTCCCAGCTACTGTGATTCATACATAATAGTTTATATTTTAGTCCTTATTCAGAGTCAGGCACTGCAGTTTGTCAGTGTTTAAAGTCTGGGTGAATTTAACTAGTTATGGTTTATTTAATAAGCGATAGATAAGCAAAGTGTGATTTACTGTAATGCACAAACCCAATCATTATATTCATATTCCCTGTATATCCTGGACATTATACAGACCCCAATTATCAGTATTTGACGTACCTCTTGAAGAAATTGAAGAGTGGCTGGAGTACGGGCTTCTGGATTCTTTGAAATGCTTTCTTCACTGTTACTTGTAGATGGTGAAACTTCACCATGATCTGTATCTTGAGTGACAATGTTCTTAAGAAAAAATGAAACTATCTGAATGGAAATTCTTTGACTTCACTGCCAAAATTTAAGAAAAACCCTGAAAAATGCAAGGTGTAACTATTCCCCCACCCTTTTAAATGTGACATTGCGGTTCAACTTGCTGCATTAGAAACATATGCAAAATATATATGGGAAAAAATACTTTGTTTATACTTCCCAGATATATACATAAATACTCTGAGCTTATGCTTCTTTTACTGTTCAATGCAACAGAAAAATATCTTGTTATAACAATCTAAATTCTTATTTTTAGCTACTCCATCAATATTTTTATTAGTTTTCTCCCATTATCTTTCATAGTTTCATTTTTATATGGTGAAACATTGCTTTTTTGCTACTCAGAAATGAAATTTCCCTAAGTCAGATGAAAAACTGAAAATTATGGGCAGTTCAGAATGTCTGTTTAAGGGGTAATATTACGTTACTCTTAACAGTAAGCAATGAAGTGAACTAAATCTGCAAATAGGAAACTTTAATAGGTATTATAAGGAACATTTTGCTAAAAGAAGCTTTATAGCACCTAAGTTATAGAGAAAGTAATAGTAGGTAATACAATACTATATAAATTGTATTACTTTCTCCTAATTGTGAAAAAGTTACACCTGAGCAAAGTAAAAATATTCTAGCGAGGTAACTACTCACATATCCATTATGGTCAATTGCTGATAGAATTGTAAGTCTTTTTTCTAGTCAAATGTGGATAAGTTAATCAAGTGTGAATAAACTTAAACAATCTGAGTTTACATTTACCTGCCGAGTGGAAAATTGTCGTTCTGAAGAGTACCTGACATTGTTTGCTGATAATTTGCTCATTTTGTCTTGCTGCTTTTCATTTTGAATAGAACATTGCTTGACTGGGGGAAAGTGGGAAACAAAAAAATAATAATGATGTAATGATAATAGGGATACATGAACTATAAGTAAATGACATAATGTTTTTACTAGGCTAATAGCTCTTGATCTAGACATATGTAAATATATACATTATGCAATCCTTTTGTTAGAGCAACAATTATCTCCCAGCCCTAAAGACAAGAGAATTTGAGACTAATCCTGTAATGGAAATCTCCTGGTTTGGGCAGTCTTGCATCATTTGGACAAGAAAGAGTATATCAGACAGAAGGAAGGTTGGCAGAACTCACTGAGGTGAGATGAATGAGGAGATGGTGGTACCATCTTCTGGTCGTTCAATTCATTCTCATATGTCATCCTGTGAAGCAAAACACTGATGATTAAATCCTAGTACCCTATCCAAATCAACTAATTAGTGTTCATTTGATAATGCTTTTAAGTATATGTAATACAAGCATTTTAAGTAATGCTTTCTAAACGTAACAAACTATCCTGGTATACTGGAAAACTATTCTGGGATACTGATCAGATCAGTGGTGGGTTTCAAATTTTTTTACTACCGGATCTATGGGTGTGGCTTGGTGGGCGTGGAATGGCCTGGTGGGCTTGGCAGGGGAAGGTTACTGCAAAATCCCCATTTCTTCCCGATCAGCTGGAATTTAGGAGGCAGAGAATAGATGGGGGCGGGGCCAGTCAGGATTTTTACTACCGGTTCTCCGAACTACTCAAAATTTCCGCTACCGGTTCTCCAGAACTGGTCAGTACCTGCTGAAACCCACCTCTGGATCAGATACTGATAGTCTTTTCCATTTTATCATTTGTTTTCCTGTATATCTGTGTATATTTAACATAATTGATGCAATACTGTAAGTTGCCCATTTGTGATTTACCAGTTTACAAAATACGATGGTGCCTTAAAATCTGATTACCAAAGACTGACTATGAATGGCTGAATTCAGGTGAAACCATGGTAAGAACTGCACAATCATATGACATCAGTTTACATCTATGTATACTGAACTAAAATAGTTGTTAAAATTCTACAATAATTTCTACAGTCTGAAAAAGTATTTTTGGAATGCTTTTGTTGTTTCTTTTGGCTTTAATAATACAATAATAATTTGAAATCATCAGCAGTTTTGGCCACTTCATTGCTAATCCCAATTTCAAATAATAAATAAAGCAATAGTGTCAGAAGAGATCTTTCTGTTCCACTGTTTATATCCTTTTGTTTCCAGAACTATCTATATTTCCTACTTCGTGTTCTTTAATTAATTACTGGTCCCTAATAGGAATTGTCCTAATGGAGTTTGGCCATAAATCTTTGGTGAAGAACTTTAGTCCTCGTAACCAGCCGCTGGAACATATGCAG